>NW_024870910.1:600000-1075000 GCF_019054845.1 Dipodomys spectabilis | reverse complement strand
TGGACACACTTCCAGCCTATTCCCAGGCTCAATTACACCGGGCAGGGCGTGTGTGTGTGTGTGGGGGGGGGGCTGCTCACACCTGCCCTCCTAGCCACACAGGAGTTCTGAGGACCAAGGTTCAAAGTCAGCCCGGGGAAGGAAAGTTCGTGAGACTTTTATCTCCAATTCACCACCAAAAAGCCAGAGAGGGAGCTGTGCCTCGAGTGTAGAGCACCAGCCTTGAGTGAAATAAAGCTAAGGGACAGAGTCCAGGCCCTGAGTTCAAACCCCCATGCCTGTCCCCAAAGTTCCAATGCTCCTAGAGGCCCTGGCTCTGCGGGTCCGGGTCCCGGGCCTGCAGTTCCTCCCCGCGGCGCTAGGTGTCGCCGCGCCGCGCCCCGCAGGCGCCACGGGCCGGGGGCGGAGCCCGCCCCGCAAACTTCCCGGGATTTTAAGAGCAAGCCAACAGCTGCCCGCTGCGCACCGGCAGGAGGACCTCGGTAGGGAGGACGGGATTGCACAGATGCAGCTGCTCTTTTGGATAGGTGTTGGGATGTCAGAAGAGCAAGCCGGGGGGGGGGGGCGCGGCGGGGTGGGGGGGAGGCGGGGGGGGGGAGGCGGAGGGGGAGGGGGAGGGGGTTGCATGGCGACCTTCTCCATCCTGGCAATGGTCCAGCGGTGACATGGGACATCAGGTGACAAGAGCTGAGGCGCGGAGCCTGCCCGGGTGTAGACGCACCCGCTCCTCTGAGCCGGGTTCTCTTTCCCTGGTGCCAGTGGTGTTTGGGGGTGCATTTGGTGCTGGGTCTCCGGGTACTGCACGTGGGAACATGACCCGTGGCCTGCATCCCACAGAATGCTGTTTACCTCCCCGCCAGCGGACAATCAAACACGATTCGTGATCATAAACTCCATCGCAGGCCTGGGAAGGTGGCTCAGGGGTAGAGTGCTTGCCTAGCGCGCTCCAAGCCCTGGGTTCGATTCCTCAGTACTGCACACACAGAAAAAACTGGAAGTGGCGCTGTGGCTCAAGTGGTAGAGTGCTAGCCTTGAGCAAAAGAAGCTCAGGAACAGCGCCCAGGCCCTGAGTTCAAGCCCCAGGACTGGGGGCTGGGAGTGGGGAGGGGGGGAGGGAACTCAATGCCTATCCCATAAAATGAAGAAAGTCGAGAAAAGGGAGAATGAGGAAAGAGGTGACATTTGGTGCACTGCATTCAGAAACCGCTTTGTTGAATCCCAGCTAGTTGGGAGGCAGAAATAAGGAGGATCAAAGTTAGAGGCCTGCTCCAGCATAAAAAAACGTTAGCAAGTTCTCAACCCTGGTTCCTTGGCGCAAAACCAGCTACGCCGACGGCCTGATTCTGGCGGACAAGGAAGGAGGAAGAGTATCTGAAAAACTATCTATAGCAAAAAAAGGAGGGAGGGGAGAAAGCATGTGTGTGGAGGCATGGTTTGAGTGGTAGAGCCCCTGCCCAGCAAGCACGAAAGCCCTGAGTTCAGATCCCAGGAACGCACACACACATTGTGTATAGATACATATTCAAATAGACCAGGTTTGCGCGTCCACACACAGCTACATACGCGTAGCTCGCGTGGCAAAGGCAGTGTGTACAACCATCACTAAACGCTGCGCACGAATGGACAGGCCACCTTTAAAAACATGACCACCAGAGTGTCTGGTGGACGTGTCCACGCGCACCTGCCCACTGCGTGCCGCTCGGGACACCCGACCGATCTGGTCCCCCAGGACCAGAACAGAGGGGACCCCCACGCCCCCCCCATCCTGGATAGGACCCCGGCCCTACCGGCCCTCCCCCCCAACCAGGGTCCTGGTGTCTCTTGGGGCACGAGCGGTGACGTGGATCGCTTCTATTTCACAGCTAGGGAAACTGAGGCAGGGCCTCCGGGTGGGGGGGGCGTCCAGGCGTGCACACCCCCCCACGCAGCGGCCTCGCCCCGCGGCCTCCTCCCCGCCCTCGCGCCGCCCGCCCCGCCGCGGGCTCAGGATTGAGGAAGTGCGTCTGGGCCGGGCCCGGGCGCGCGGCCCGAAACTCGGGGGGCCGAGGGCAGAGGAAGGGAGGGAGGAAGGGACGGCCAGGCCCCGGCCCGCGCCCGGATCCCCGCACCCCGCACCCCATCGCAGGTGAGTGAGTGCCGGCCCGGGGGTCCGCGCCCCGCGCCCCGCGCCCGCGTGCTCGCCCCGGGTGGACTTTGCCCGGAGGCCGCGGGCCCCACAGCTCGAGGGGGGGCGCGGAGGGGAGCCCTGCGTCGCCCTCCCAGCTGCACCCCGCGGCGCCGGGACCTCCGCCGCCGGGTTGGGAGTGTGGAGTGTGGATGTGGGGAGGGGGAGTGGTACCCCCAAACCAACCCCTGCGCAGCACCCAGCCGGGGGGGGGGGGGGGAGCAGGAGCCAAAGCAGAACGCGCCGCCCTTGGATCCCCGCGTGCGTCTCCAAGCCCGGGACGGCCTGGGGTGCCGGGTCCCCATCTGCATCTCTGGGTGCCACCTCTGCGCCCGCTGGGGCACGCCGCCGCCTTCCCTGGCACGGGATCCTAAGGCTGGAAAGGTCGGTGGGAAGACGCGGACGGGGAATTGGGGGCCCCCAGAGCCGGCGCCAGCCGCCCGGTGTAATTCGAAGCCAGGAAGTGTCTTTCTTTCCCATACACACATCTCCCGGCAAGGGCTGGCGAGGGGCAGATCCCAGGTGGGTAGCTGCGTTCTGGGCAAACGTCTCGCCAAATAGGCTATGCCGGGGTGGGGGCGGGTGGGGGGGGGCCCTGTGGCTCGTGCACAAATGCATTTGTTTGCTGGCTTGTTTTGATTTTTTTATTTTTTGGCAGTATTGAGGATTTGAACTCAAGACCCCCAACTTGCTAGGCAGGCAGGTGCTCTATCTATCAGCCAGCCCCCAGCCCGGTTTACCTCTTTGGATAAGGTCTCACACTTTTGCTTGGATAGCCATGGACTGCCATCTTCTCAGTACCTTCTTCCCTACCCTCCACACACACACACACACACACACACACACACACACACACACACACACACACACACACACACAGAAAGAAGTGACAGAGTATTCAGGAATTAAAGGGACTGTAGTATGCATGGTTTTGGAAAATCGGAACATTAAATTCCTTGTGTGATTTAATTTTCACTATCTTTACTCCTGCTCCAGAAAGAAAAAGAAAAAGAATACTATCAAATAACATACCAATAATAGATGATATTGATATCAATATAGATATAGATAGATATTGATATATCTTGTGCTGGTACTGGGGCTTGAACTCAGGGCCTGGGCTCTGCCCCTTAATTTTTTCACTCAAGGCTGGTGCTCTGCTACTTGAACCACACCTTTACTTCCAGCCTTTTAGTGGTTAACCAGAGTTAAGAGTCTTACAGACTTTCTTGCTGAGGTTGGCCTCCAACCATGATCCTCAGTCCTCAGCCTTCTGAATAGCTAAGGTAACAGGAGTGAGCAGGTTTGTTTTCATGGATGAATGGAGCCTCTCCCTTCTCCCCACGGAACTCAATTGTTCTTCCTTGTGTTTGGTAAGAAATGCCAGGGAACACTCTTCTTAATTCAGACCACCGACCGACCCATTGGCCTGGCCTCCCTAGGTCTTTTCCTGGGACTGTCCTGGGCCTCTCTGTTTATGTCCACCCTCGCCCACTATCCCTGACTGCATTTCCCCACAGCCTCCACTGGAGCCCTTGGGTGCACAGGCTGGATCTCTCTTGCTGGAAAAGTCACAGTGATGTTTATTTAGTTACTTCCTGACTCAATTGGGACTTGAACTCAGGGCCTCACACTTCTCTTGCTTGGCTTTGTCATTCAAAACTGGTGCTGTACCACTTGAGCCACATTGCCACTTCTGGTTTGATGGTTTAATTAGAGATAAGAGTTTCATGAACTTGTCTGTTCCGGGCTGGCTTGGAACCATGATTCTCCTATCTCAGCCTCCTGAGTAGCTAGGATTACAGGAATGAGCCATCAGCCACTGGCGTTGAGCAATTACTTTCACTGTCAGCCCTCTCTTCCAGATTCATAAAATCTTGAACCTCATGCTTTACCAAAAGGGCTTTAAGCAGCATTTATAGAATGAAATGCCAGGTTCCCCATGAGCTTTTCCAATAAGCCTTGGGAGTTTATCCGCGGATACGAAGAGCTGGCAAAGTGAAATTTATACTTTAAAATGAGTAAAATAAACATGACTGGAAGAAAAATTTTGAAAAACACATCTGTTGCAACTCTTTTTTGGACTGTAGAAGGAAAATATGTCATTTAACCAGGATTCTGTTGAACTGTTATCTTAAAAAGAAGCAGAAGGAAGCCTGGTATGTATTTGGGAGCAAAAAAAAAAAAAATGAAGAAAAACTTGAATTACCTCATCAGAAAGCCTCAGCTTACAGTGTAGTCAAATGTGGATGAAGGCGTGATCTGCACCTTGGACAAAACCGTCCAGTAGTGGAATGATTTATGAGCAGAAACTGAAAGGGGAACATGGCGTGTGGGGTGAGAAGTAGCCTGAAATATCTGTAAGACTTTGTTTCTATCACTTAAAAACCATTGTAGGACAAGACACTTCTGGGTTTCTTTTTTGGGGGGGGGGGTTGGTTGTTCCTAGTTTGTTTCTGTGCCAGTCCTGGGGCTTGAACTCAAGGCCTGGACACTATGTCTGAGTTGCTTTTGCTCAAGACTAGTGCTCTACCACTGGCTTTTTTTTTTTTTTTTTTTTTTTAATAATAATTAACTGGAGATAAGAGTTTCTCCGACTTTCCTGCCTGGCCTGGCTTTGAACTTCGATCTTCAGATCTCCACGCCTCCTGAATAGCTAGGATTACAGGAGCAAACTCTTGGTGCCCAAGCTGACACTTGTGTTTTGAGAGGGAATTCTGGGGATGGGAATCTTTGAGACTCAGGGTGGTATGTTTGCTGAGATGTTAGGTATTTAGGAGCAGAGGCCGCAGAACGTGGTAGTTTCTGGGGGTTTATATCAGACTCAGAACCTTTCTTTTAGACCAGATTCTGTCTGAGGAGTTCTCCCTTCTTGCCATTCTTCGGTTGATTTTCCAAATTAGGTTTCTATAATCCATAAGTGTTTTGATCACCTCCTGAGTCTTGTCCACTTTCTTCCCCAGACTGTTTGGGCTTCTCTGCCCCAACCATGTGTTTCGCTGGGGCAGTGCCACTTTGGTTTAGCAAGAAGTGGTTCATAAAGAACAAGATGGGCTGTGTGCCGACTGCATGCCGGCCAAGATGTGAACCCAGTATTGATGTTGGATGGAGGAGCGCCTGATAGGTTTGGCCAGACAGATAGACTGTTAAGAAGTATGGGAAAGGAACTGGGTGTCAGTAGCTCATACCTGGAATCCTAGCTACTGAGGAGGCTGAGATCTGAAGATCAGTGTTCAAAACCAGCCTGCGTAGAAAAGTTTGGGAAACTCCGTTTTATTTTTTTTTGTCAGTCCTGACGCTTGAAATCAAGGCCTGGGCATCATCCTTGAGTTCTTTTGCTCAAGGCTAGTGCTTTGCCACTTTTAGCTATAGCTCTACTTCTGGTGTTTTGGTGATTAATGGTAGATAAGAGTCTCATGGGGACTTTCCTGCTCGGGCTGGCTTTGAACCTCAGTCCTCAGATCCCCGCCCCCCTCCTGAGTAGCTAGGATTTCAGGTGTGAGCCACCAGTGCCCAGTTCATGAGATGTTTATCTCCTGTTAGCCAGCAACAACCTGGAAGTGGAGGTATGGCTCAAGGGGTAGAACACGAGCCTTGAGTGAAAAGACACAGGCAAGAGTGTGAGTCCCCTGAGTTTAAGCGCCAATACGTGTGTGTGCGTGCACACACACACACACACACTCACACTCACAGAGGAGAATAACACTGAACTGGTATGACCAGTACATGTTTGCAGGGGGCTGCATGTAAGGACTTGTGTTAATGAGATATCTGATGTGCTAATGTCCTTTTGCCTCCAGAAAAACACACCATGATTGTGTGTTCACACCCATAATCCACCTGTGCTGGCAGCTGGTGTGGCAGCAGCAGGACCTGCCTTTGGAGATCGCCGGCCTGGAGGGCCCATGGCTGGCATGTGGAGACCACCCAGCATGTACTGGTGTGTGGGGCCGGCGGGAGCAGCTGTGGGGCCAGAAGTCGACATGGAGACCGACAATGGTAAGAACGGGGCTGGGAGGGAACCACCACTGTCCGGCAGGGAGTTCAGGCTAAGCCGGAACAGGGCGTTGTCAATTACAGGAAATAAAATGACAGTTATCTAGTGCTTTTTCATTATAAAATATATCTGGGCAGGGGTGTCTCATTTAAATTAATAATAAATAAATAAACAAATGAGGGGCTGTGTACAAAATGTATTGTGGACACAAAGACCTATTGGGCTTATTGTTATTATTGTTATTGTTATTGCTGTTGTTGTTATCATCACTTTTTAAGTGGTACGGGAATTTGAACTCAGGGCCTTGCTCTTACTGGGCTGGTGTGCTACTACTGAGCCATGCTTCCAGCCCTGATTTTCACTGGCTAATTTCAGAATAGGATCGCTCTCCTTCTTTGAGCTGAAATCATATCTACTGACAGGTGTCCCATTGTTGCTGGGATTTACAGGCATGCACCGCCTTATCCAGTTCCTCCCTGGAGACAATCTCTCAGACTTGTATGTCACTCCTTTAGTCTTAGCCACTCACAGAGCTCTGATGACAGATGGACAGATGTGCCCCCACCAGACTCCCAGTATACCTGCTAGAATGGCTTAGGAAAAACCCCAAAGTGAAATACAATGTGATTTTTTTGACTTGTGGATTTGGTGGCGATGCGATTTTGTATCTTTTTAGCTGTGTGTTAGGCAATGTTTTTGCACCAATGCACTTCTGCTTGGCTTGTATGTTTTTTTTACCTTGTGCATATTTAAAATGGTTCACCCTTTCTCTTTTCTTCTTTATTGACAATATTGGGCTTTGGATTCGGGCCCTCGTGTTTCGTGAGGTAGGTGCTGCACCACTTGAGTCATGCCTCCCGGCTCCATGGGTTTGCCATTTCACATGTTGTAAGTGCAGGCGAGCCTGGTGCAGCCGTGGTGTCCTGCCAGGAGCTTGTGGCCTGTGTCCCAGGAGAGCGGGTCACATCTTCACCTCACGAGCGAGCGGTGAACTCCTCCATGGTCCGGAGGAATTCGGAGGCATTTCCGATGGATTCCCAGGCTAGAGGGGCTCAGGGGGCACAGAGGACACAGGGGGCTCCGGGGCACAGGAGGGCAGGCGGGACTTTCTGGCCCTGCTGCTGCACAAGCCCCTCCCACAAACATGTCATTAGACATTCCTCTGGGTGTGTGACACCCGCCCGAGTGGCCAAACCTGCCCTGCCAGCTGCGGGAGGCACCCAGGAGTCAAGAAGTAGGGAAACTTCTAGATAACTCAGGCCAGACTCTCCTGGATTGCAGAAGGTGGGGTGCTTGGGGGCTCCCCTGCCCCTTATACCTGAAAGACCAAGACCGAGCCTCTAAGAGGACCGACCACCGCCAGACTCAGCATGGACCAAGGATGGAGAAGGAACTTTCCGGGAGGTCTTCACATTCCAGGTTGTTCCATTAGCTACATCTAATCGTGTCTTTTTTCGTTGAAAAAAAATAATTTTTTTTAGGTCTATATGAATATCAGAGCCAAGTGGGCTGCTCAAGCTGGGGCTCTTTGGTCTTCTAGAAATAAAAAGTAGGAAATAGAATTAGGAAGTGCCTCCTCCCCCCCCCCACTCCACCCCCACCCCCCTACCCCCCCGCCCTTGGGTGGCAGCTTGTCTTCTGGCTGGGCCACTGTTGAATATTCTAGAAGGATCCAATCTGTACCCATTAGCCTGGGCTGTGGAGGTGGGGGGTGGGGAACACCATGGTCAGTGAGGGACTGGCATCCAATCTGGCACAGGGAAGGTACACAGTGCCAGTAAGGAATCGCCCACTGACCAGGCCAGAGGAGGGAGCAGGGCTGGGTGGTAGCCATGGTGGCAGGAGCAATGGCTCAGGGAATCCATCGCTCAGGGGGCAACGAAAGCTATGCTTCGAACTTAGGAAGCAGAGCCCTGAGACACAATAACCTTAATCTCAGTCAAATTTTTCCAGAATAGAATTGGTTACTCTCAGCAGCAGGGAGGGAAGCTCCCTGCCTGCCCCTGATGCCAGCTTCAGTGAGGAACTGTGCACTGTGGGCATCTGTCCTGCTCATGTGGCTTCAAGAAACATCCCTTTCTTGTGGCCTGGAGCTCCGCCCCTTCCTGGAGCCCCTCCTCCTTCTGGGAGCTCCACCCCTTTCTTGGTGCTTGAGCTCCACCCCTTTCTTCAACCTCATAAGCTGTGTCTGTTAAAAATGCACAGCTAAGGTTACCCTTAATAGTGCAAGACTGAATTTTGCCTCTGACGTCATGAACAAGACAAGGAAGTCACCTTGACTTTCCATTTAGCATTGCACTGGGGGTTCTAGCCCAGTCAAGGAAATATAATCCAGCCAGGCACAGTGGCTCCTGCCTCAAATTCCAGCTGAGATCAGAAAGAGCGTGTGGCTCAATCAGCACCTGGCAAACTCACCAGTGACTTACTGAGAGCATCCACAGACTCTCCCCGGGTGTCCCAACTTGGCCCCTTCAGGGCTTGAAGCAACAGAAATCTTTGGGAAGGGGATTGCTTTCCCCTTCTTCCAAAAGGGACAAAGCGGCTGCCTTTTCCCTGATTGCTAAGGTTGTTGATCGCTTTGCTTTGCAGCTTGCTGAGCTGTTGCTTTGCGCCCAGATTTGCAAAACTTGATTCAGGGACGCGTTGATGTTTAGTGGGAATTTGGCACCAGGGCCCCAGGGGTTGGAATGTGAAGGAGCTCTCATCCGGGCATTTCAATCCGTTTCCTTCCAGACTTACCATCAGTGGAAAACAATGTTTCCATCCTTCTCTTTCTGCTAAACAAACAACAACAACAAAAAAACCTTTTGTATCATTGTTATCAGCAAAGTGATTTCCACAAACTTGGATAAATAAGCAGGCTTTAGGAAGTTGCCAAGATAAAGCTATCAGAAAATTTTCTAAATTGGACCTTAAACAATGTCTCTTTTCTCTTGGTCTTTTTTTTTTATTTTTTAACCAGAAATAAGCACAGTTCCTCTCTGGTGAGGAATGCTTCTAGTACAAGTGGAGAACAGAGGAGGGAGGGGAGGGGAGGGGGGAGGGCAGAGAGCTTGGAGAGCAGAGCCCAGGCGTACTTAAGATGCTTGTGGTCACAGAGCAATGGTGGAGGACTTTGCTTTAATATTCAGAATAACACTCACGTGGAGACAGATGGACAACACACACAGAGCCCGGCACAGAAAGACTCAGAGACCCCGAGGGAGAAAGAGAAAGTCTCAGAGAGGGGGGAGGGAAGAAGAAAATGAGGGAGGGAGGGAGAAAGGGAGAGAGGGAGGGAGATAATGACAAAAAGGAAGAGAGAATAAGGAAGGGAGGGAGGAATAGCAAATAAGGGAAGGAGGAAGAGAGAGAATGAAGAAGGGAGAGAGAGAACAAAGGAGGAAGGAAGGAAGGAAGGAAGGAAGGAAGGAAGGAAGGAAGGAAGGAAGGAAGGAAGGAAGGGAAGGAGGGAGGGAGGGAGGAGAGGGAAAGGAGGGAAGGAGAGGTAGGGATTGAGAATAATGGAAGAGAGGGAGAGAATGAAGAAGGGAGGGAAGGGGGGAAGAGAAGTTCTTGCAACTGCATCCAGGGTTTGTTCTAAGCAGCAGCTCTGTGTGTGTGTGTGTGTGTGTGTGTGTGTGTGTGTGTGTGTGTGTGTGTGTGTGTGTAACCACTGGGCTTTTTCATGAAAGGAAACAGCTCTGGCCAGTGGCTCTACCAGCCCCCGGGACCAGGAGCAGCTGTGTCCACACACCACACACTGCACATCCCAGGACTTCTGTCTTCATGGGCTGCTGGGGTTTAACCTCCCAGGGCGCCGCTGCCCTTACCCTGGGATTTGTCTCCGTCCACTCTGAGATCTGTCCATGGGAGTCGCAGCAGGCTGGCAGCAAGCAGACCCTGGCTTCTCTACTTCTGCGGGTTGTGTGTCGTGGCCTTGTTTGGGCTTGGACGCCACCATGCTGGAGTCCGTTTCTCTTGTGTCTGTTGTTCGAACTTGAGGCTGCGAAGCTTGCCTGCAGACCTGTGGAGGAGAAGGGAGAACAAATGAGCACACGGTTTTCAGGGCGTGTCTCTGTACGCACACACACACACACACACACACACTCACAGCCAGTGTGGACACACACCTATCCCTTCTAGGGCCACGTGGAACACAATCACCCAAGGCAATCAAGAAATGTAGTAGAGCTAAAAAGCAAATAAGTGCATGGTATCTGCTGTCCATCACGGGTCGTAGCTTGTGTGTGGGTCTTTCCTAAGAGAAAAAACACAGGTAGACCAGCAGAATCTTTCCCTAAGTTCTCATACAGGATTTTCTTGTCACTTCCTGAAAATAATCATGTCAGTTCCACAATGGTGAACTGGCCATAGAATGTGCCCGCTTCTGGCAGGGTGCCGTGGCTCATGTCTGTAATCTTAGCTACTTGGGAAGCAGAGATCATGGCATCCCGGAGGTAGGGGAAAGTTCAGGAGACTCTGTCTGTGATGCATACCTGTAATCCCAGCCACAGGGGAAGCATGAATAGAAGGACCACAGCCCAGCAGTCCAGGCCATCCCAAGCATAAAATGAGACCCTACCTTGAAAATAGCCAACACAAAGCCAAGTGGTGGTGGCTAACACCTGGAATCCTAACTACTCAGGAGGTTGAGATCTGAGGATCGTGGTTCGAAGCCAGCCTGGGCAAGGAAAGTACATGAGACTCTTTTCTCCACTAAATTACAAAAAAAAAAAAAATCCGGAAGTGAAGCTGTGGCTCAAGTGGTAGAGCACTAGCCTTGAGCACAAGAGTTCAGGGACGTGCCCAGGACCTGCATGGAGGGAGGTGGGGGAGAGACTGGTAGACTTAAGCAGTAGAGCTCCTGCCTAGTGGGCACAAAGTCCTGAGTTCAGATCCTAGTACTGCAAAAAAAAAAGAAGAGGAAGAAGAAAGAAGAAGAAGGAAGAAGAAGAAGAAGAAGAAGAAGAAGAAGAAGAAGAAGAAGAAGAAGAAGAAGAAGAAGAAGAAGAAGAAGAAGAAGAAAGAAGAAGGAAGAAGAAGAAGACGAAGAAGAGGAAGAGGAGGAGGAGGAGGAGCCAATTTCAGTGTATGTTATAAGCATTTCAATATTTGACTTATCCAATATTGGATATAGGGATATCTCAGATGTTAGAATTCACTGCAATTGTGTATGTGTGTGTGTGTGTGTGTGTGTGTGTGTGCGCGTGCGCCAGTCCTGGGGCTTGAACTTAGGGCCTGGGGGCACTATCCCTAAGCTGTTTTTGCTCAAGGATAGCACACTACCACATCTCCACTTGCAGCTTTTTGTTTGGTTTTGTTTTTTGGGTTTTTTTTTTTGTTTTTGTTTTTCTGCTTATGTGGTGCTGAGGAATTGAACCCAGGGCCTCATGCATGCAAGGCAAGTACTCTACCACTGAGCCACCTTCCCAGCCCTCCACTTGCAGCTTTTTGTGATCAATTGGAGATAAGAGTCTCCCAGACTTTCCTGCCCAGGCTGGCTTTGAACTTCGATCCTCAGATCTCAGGATTACAGGTGTAAGCCACCAGCGCCTATTACAAAGGAAAATAGAACCTTTACACCCTGGGATTGCTGGGTGTGTGTGGGGTGTGTGTGTGGGGGGGGGGGTTGACCACAGTTTATTCAGAAAGATCTGCAGAGCTTGATGAAGCCACCGCGAGGCTGTGCGGGGAGCATTGTTGCTTTCGAGCTGGGCTGGTCCTCGCTCTGAGGCCTTTGCTGATGGAGTGGCCAGCAGGAGGCTGAGCCCTCACCATCTGTCTGGGGGAAATTGCTGCCCACGGGGGGAGGGTGTTGGCTCCCTCTCTCTCCTCCCCTCCACAGTCTGCATCCTCTTGCATTTCCTCCTGTAGGAATAAAAGGTTGTATTTCACCATCGTGCAATCTAGAGCTCAAAGCTGCTGCTTAGGCTAAAAATTCCTTGGAGTGGCATGTTGGGGAGAAGGCTCCTCCCCAGAGCCACGCAGGGGAGCTGCTGAAGTGGAAGGGGGTGAGCCTCACCTCGAGGCGGGCCTGCCCTCCCCCTCCTGGGGAGCCCTGGCCATTTGCACACTCGCAGGAGGAAGGCACAGGAAGTCGATTACGCAAATATGATCAGGTCAGTACCGTGGCCAAGTTTGCGGGTGGCCGTTCTGCCAGGCGTTATGGGCTTAGGGGGTTTTTATGATGATTATTTTCACTGTAATCTCTTGTTAGGGGTAAATGCAATGTCACAGGGAGCCAATGCCATGACAGTGTCTTTTCGAAGAGACACAGATGGCTCTCAAATTGGGTGGAGAGGAAGGGAGGCCTCGCATTTTCAATTAAGTAGCAGTGTCTACCTCCATCGTGTGTTGTTGTAAGAGAAGAGAAATACCACACACACACACACACACACAGAGCCAGGACTAGAAACTATAGGATTAAGACCACAATTCTGTCTCTTCTCCATTGCCCGGGATTTATTGAATGAAACAGCAGATAGAGAATTTATTTGACTTGTTGTGTCAGGAGAAAGATGCCAGCACAAGTACTGTGCATTATAGAAGGAAAGGTAGGAAAGGTACTGGAGACAGAACATGGCCAGGGACCGACAGAAAAAGGAGGAGATGGCTTTGGGGAGATGCCGCAACCGGGAGGTGAATTATTGGGGTGTGTGGCAAGGTTTCTAGAGTCGGGGTTATTCTGGAAGATGGGTGGGATTTTGTTTACTGACGGCTCTCAGATACCAGGTGATAAGAATCACTTCTGCTTGCTTCTCTATAGGTCAGGACAGTTAGCTATTCTAAACCATGACTCTGGAACACGGCATTTCCAGGTTGAGTTATTGACAGCTGAGGTTGTGTCTCTGAGAAATGGCTGAGCCCGTGTCACTAGAAGTATTTAGAAATAGAATATTAAATTCCAAGTGGTTGCCAAGCACAAGACGATGTCTGCTTCTGTAGGTTTTCAAAACCAAGTGCTTCTTCGTCTAATGGATTTCCGCCTAGCACCGCCCGCATTGAACCCCAGGGCGCAGCCGTTCCCGGCAGCCGGGGACGCGTGGATGGCGAGTTTTAGCTCAGAACTTCTAGCAAATGTGGCCTGTGGCCTGTGACCCGCTGGTCTGTGGCTCAGGGTCACCCTGGAGTGTGGTGGGCTCTGGATCCCCCACTTCTCTCCTCCTTTTTACACACACCGTACCCCCACCCCAGCCAGCCCCTGCATTTGTCTTCTTCCTCTCTGAAGTTCATTCTCACAGCCACCTGGCTCTCCATTAAAATCAAACAAGCAACACGAGCCAAACCTAAAAATAAAAAAGGGAAAAAGGAGGACAAGGAAGGGAGGGAGGGAGGAAAGGAAGGAGAGAGGGAAGAAAGGAAGGAGGGAGGGAAGAAAGGAGCTCTCATCTTCCTGTGTTAAATACTGGGTTAGGCATGTATTCAGAACAAGTTTCATCCTGTTTGTAGCACTATGCGTGTGTGTGCACACACGTGTGTGTGTGTTGGAAATTTTCACTGCTCTGTGGGAAAATAATGATAGAAATTATAATATAGAGAGCAAAGGATTATTTGAAAACTTTGAAACGGAACTATTCCAAGCTGCTGCTATGATGTTCATACTAGTTCCTGCTACTTGTTTAGGGCATTGGTGTTGAATTAAAATAGAGTCTGTTTGGAAGGCCCCTGTGTTTACTATAAGTTTTACGTCTTCAGGAGGAATTTATGTAAGGAGTATGGTGTTTTACTGAATAAAATAATATTTTGGAACTGGGTCCTGGTGGCTCACACTTTGCAGTCCTAGCTACTCAGGAGAGCTGAGGATCATGGTTCAAAACCAGCCTGGGCAGGGAAGTCTGTGAGACTCTTATCTCCAATGAACCACCAAAAAGCTGGAAGTGGCGCTATGACTCAAGTGATAGAGTGTTAGCCTTGAATGAAAAAGCTCGGGGACATTGCCCAGGCCCTGAGTTCAAGCCCCAGGACCAGCACAAAAATTAAATCATGCTGTGTACAGCGAGACATGCATGTGATTCAAATCCCACCTTCCCAATGTGCAGGCTCTTGGCTTAAGGGTTTAACTATTTGTATTTTGCATTTGTAACACAAACCAAAGAGGTTGCTTACACCAGGTGACTGCTGATACACACAGACACCTGCATATTTGCCTGTTACCAGGCAAGGAGGGTCTTCACTTAATCCAGGAGGACGTACTCTGATTTAATGAAGTGAGCCCTTCTGATGGAGGTTACCACCCCTCCCTCCCTCCCTACCTCCTCTCTCCCTCCCTCCCTTTCTCCCCATGGCCTGCTCTCAGATGTCTGAGGGTCCCTGGCTATAAATAATTAATAACAACCATCAGAGTGTGCTGAGAATCAAGGCTGTTTATCTGTGTGTGTCACTTCTTGCATAGGAAGCTTTGCTCTGACTTGTCTTCCCCCAAAATGCCCAGCCAAGCCGGGCACCAGAGCGGCTCCCTCCTGTAATCCTAGCTGTTCAGAAGGCTGAGAGCTAAAGAGCCAAGGTTTGAAGTTGGCCCAGGCAGACAAATCTGTGAGACTCTTAACTCCAATGAGCCAGCAGAATGCTAGAGGTGGAGGGGCAGTTTGAGAGTAGAATGCCAACCTTGAGTGCAAAAAGCCCAGGGACAGCACCAAGGCCCTGAGTTCAAGTCCTAGTATGAGTACACACACATGTGCACACACACACACACACACACACACACATGCAAATACACAATCCCTGCCATGGTATTTCAGTAATGAAGCCAGATCGCCCAGTTTCATGAACATTTAGAGCAGTTGCCTAAAAATGGGACAGCTCAAGCCGGGTGCTGGTGGCTCACGCCTGTCATCCTAGCTACTCAGGCGGCTGAGATCTGAGGATCACAGTTCAAAGTCAGTCCAGGCAGGAAAGTCTATGAGACTCTTATCTCCAATGAACCACCAAAACTTCTAAAAGTAAGGCTGTGGCTCAGGTGGTAGATCACCAGCCTTGAGCCAAAACCAAAAACCAAAACCAAAAACCTCAGGCACAGTGTCCAGGCCTTGAGTTAAAGCCCATGCATGACCAACCAAAAATAAGAGGTGGGAGACAGATCATGGCTTAGATTGGAGAGAGAGAGAGAGAGAGAAATGAATGTTCACATACATGTCAATCCTAGGGCTTGAACTCAGGGCCTGGGTCCTATCCCTCAGCTTTTGTGCTCAAGGCTGATGTTCTACCACTTGAGCCACACCTCCACTTTACATTTTGCTAGCTAATTGGAGGTAAGTGTCTCATATACTTTCCTGCTATGGGCTGGCTTCCAACTGTGTTCCACAGATCTCAGCCTACTGAGTAGCTGGGATTTCAAGTGTGAGCCACTGGCACCTGGCTTCATAAACAGGGAACTTAAGCTGGTTGAGGCCCCCAGACCTCTGATTCAGGACCCCTGGTGGAGGGCAGGTCTGGTCGAGACCTGTCAGTTTAGAACCCAGCCCAGTGCTGTGTCCCACGGGCTCAGCGCGTGCTCCAGGCATTTCTCTGTCCACGCTCAGCCTTCTACAAGGCTGGCCTCACCCCACCCACAGCTGAGCTGGAGCTGGAGCATCTGGAACCTTCCTTCATGTAGTTCAGGCTTCCTACCAGCGTGCAGCCACCGCCAGCCACAGCACAGACAAGCAGAATGGCAGGGCCTGGAGCACTAGGGACGGGCTGGGCAGTCAATGCCTGCAGTCCACACTTCCAGGAGATCTTAGCGGGGGTGAATATGTGCAAGAGCAGGCCCATGACCCTGGTGGAGGCTGTTCTAGGCGAGGAGGGTGGTTCCACATCCTCAGGATTGCTTTCTCTGGGGTGGGAGGCCCGGGGGGGGGGGGGGACACAAGAGGGAGGGGATTCCACCGCTCTCCAGGCCACGCCCATCTCCCCTGCCACCAGGTCAGCCGCCCAGCCCCTCCACCAGGCCGCAGCCCTCCTGGGCTGGAGCTCAGTTACCCCCCAACTCCCCCCCCCCCTCCAGGGCTAAGGAGCAGTGTGTGTGCTTCCTCCCCTGCAGGTGCCAGGGACATGGGCAGCAAACTGTCGGTGCCAGCTGGGGACCCCCCCACGTGCTCCCCCAGAACCGAGGACATCCACACAGCCTACAAGCAGCGAGACCTGGGCCGAGCCCGCCACCTGCTCAGACAGGCCTGCGGGGCGGAGGAGGGCGGCGCGTGCCCGCCGCAGAAGGTCAGTCGGGCTGTGGGCTGAGGTGACTGTCACAGCATCGTGCGCAGGCCGGGGCGGGGGGGGGGGCTCTCAGGTTGCTCCCCCATCAGCAGAATTGATGGGGGGAAGGAGGAGGGAGGGATTGATTGTGTTCTAGAAATAGCTCGCTTGTCACAAAACTTGAGGGTGTCACTCGTTTCCAGATGACTTCTCGGTGGAAGATCAAGGCAAGAGCAAGTCCTGGTCAGGGTCACAGCACAATGCTGTCTGTGATGGATGGAAGCCACTGTGTTCGCCAATAGGCTTGTTTGTTGGTTGGTTTGTCTGGGGCATGCATGGCAAAACTAGCACAGGTTCAGAACCAATTGGGAAGATCTGTAAAAGACGTTGATTTTGTTTGTTTAATTTATTTATTCTTATCGGACGTGGGTCTTGAACTCAGGCCCTGGATACTGTCCCTGAGCTCTTTTGCTCGCTCAAGGCTAGTGCTCTACCTCTGTGAGCCACAGCCCCATTTCAGGTTTGCTGGTGGTTCCTTGGAGTCTTGTGGACTTTCCTGCCCAGGCTGGCACTGAGCTGTGATCCTCCGATCTCAGCCTCCTAAGTAGCTAGGGTTACAGGCATGAGCTACTGGTGCCCAGCTTGGTGAAACATTTTAAATGCACTTACCGGGCAGCTCCACCCTGCTCTGTCCCGTCCAGGGCCAGCTTCTGAGCATCGCAGCAGCCCACGGGGATGTGGAGATGGTGCGGTATCTGCTCTCCGAGAAGCACGTGGAGATGCCCACAGAGCCCACGGATGATAACCCCGCCGTGGTGGCCACCCATTTTGGACACACCGAAGTGGTACAGGAATTGCTTGAGTCCTTCACAGGTAAATCACAGCACATGAGCAAATACCTTGCTACCACCCCAGGGCTGAAAAACAAGACATTCAACGCGCTTCTGGGGAATGGGGGAGGTTCTGGGCAGCAATCGGGGCAGATTTAGGACCTTTACAAAAGAGACTGGGGCCAGGCACAGTGACACATCCCTGTAATCCCAGCTACTCAGGAAACAGAGATCAGGAAACAGGTCTCAGTTAACGTTACCCCAGGCAAAATAGTCACAAGAAGCCATCTCAATCTGATAAAAGCTGGATGCAGTGGCACACGCTTATCAATATGTGGGAAGCATTTAAATCTAAATGTGAGAGACCGTGTTCAAAAACACTGAAGCAGAAGCAAGCATAAATTTGAGACACTATTCCAAAAATACTAAAGGAAAAAAAGTGTTGGGGTCATGGCTCAAGTAGTAGAGAATCTGCAATCACAAGGCACCAAGTTCAAATCCTGGTATGACCGAAGAAAATAGTAAGTTAGTATCATTCTTTGTGATTTCACTAAGTGAAATAAAAAAAATAAGTAGCTAGAGGAGGGAGCAGCTGTTTTTGGCTGTACCTCAGAAGCATGAGCCATGTTAACCTACACAGAGCAGACACGTTGCAAGAGCCTTATTCTGATTTTTGGGGTGGGATGGTGGTGGTGGGGTCTGTTGCGAGGCTTGAATTCAGGCCCTGAGTCCTATCCTTGAACTCAAATCTAGCACTCTACCACTTGAGCCGCCACTCCATTTCTGGCTTTTTGGTGGTTCATTGGAGATAAGAGTCTCACAGACTTTCCTACCTGGGTGGGCTTTGAATTGTGATCCTCAGATCTCAGCCTCCTGAGTAGCTAGAATTGCAGGCATGAGCCACCAGAGCCTGGCTTTCCATGCATGCTTTTTTTTTTTTGCCAGTCCTGGGGCTTGAACTCAGGGCCTGGGCACTGACCCCTGAGCTTTGTTTGCTCAATGGTAGCGCTCTACCACTTCCAGCCTTTTCTATGTATGTGGTACCGAGGAATCGAACTCAGGGCTTCATGCATGCTAGGCAAGCACTCTACCACTGAGCCACCTCCCCAGCCCCCATGCATACTTTTAAAAGTCTCTCAAGATCACACTGGGTGTAGGGTTCAAGTCAGAAGTCTTAAGTCCAGACAGCGTGGCCTCTCGGCAGGTTGGACTTGGATCTGGAAGGAGGCCACTGGGTTGTGTTGGTGGTTGGAGGATGATGAGGATGAGGGCAGCCAGTGGCCATCACAGTGGGCTGTCACCATCTTGTTCCCCCCCACACACACACACAGGTCCCTGCAGCCCCCAGCGCCTGCTCAACTGGATGCTCGCCCTGGCCTGTCAGCGGGGACACCTGGGCATCGTGAAGCTCCTGGTCCTGAGCCACGGGGCCGACCCCGAGAGCTACGCCGTCCGGAAGAACGAGTTTCCCGTCATCGTCCGCCTGCCCCTGTACGCAGCCATCAAAGCAGGTGAGTCTCCAGGGTCCAGGGTCCCGCCCTGCGCTGGCCGGGGGCTGTGGCTTCTCCCTAACCAACCTCACACCTCGGCGGCGGACAGACCCTGGACACGCTTTTTCAACAATTCCTGATCTTGGCCAGGCACCGGTGGCTCACGCCTGTCATCCTAGCTACTCAAAAGGCTGAGATCTGAGGATCACGGTTCAAAGCCAGCCTGGACAGCAAAGTCTGTGGGACTCTTATCTCCAGTGAACCACCAGAAAACCAGGAGTGGTGCTGTGGCTCAAGTGGTAGAGCACTCACCTTAAGCTGAGGAGCTCAGGGACAGCACCCAGGCCCTGAGTTCAAGGCCCCAAGACAAAGACAAAAACACGACAACACAAAAACTGATCATCTTCTCTTTTAACCCCTCGAGACTCCCTAGAAAGGAGTTTTGGTGACAGGGACCAGCGACGAATGAGGCTTCCCCAGGGCAGAGCCCTCTGGAAATTTCTAGCCACCTGGATCTTGGTACAGGAAATGAAGCTCAGGGACATCATCGAGCACAAGGACCTTTGCCCCTGTCCAAAGCATGGTGCCCTGGGCCAGAGCGGGGACACCCACATGCTGTTTTGTCTCCCTAGGGAACGAAGACATCGCCATTTTCCTGCTTCGCCACGGAGCCTTCTTCTGTTCCTACATCCTTCTAGACAGTCCAGACCCCAGCAAGCACCTCCTGAGGAAGTATTTCATTGAAGCCAGTGCCCTGCCCAGCTCCTGTCCTGAGAAAACAGTGAGTAACTCCCCCCCATCCCCGCAGCGCCCCTTCCCCCCCATGCAGAGCCAGGCTGGGCACTCTGCTCTCTCAAGGGTTCTGGTTTGGGGCCAGCCAGGGCAAAAAGTGAAGGAGAACCTCATCTCAACAAATAAACTGGATGTGGTGGTGCACACTTGTAATCCCAACTACTCAGGAAGCATGGGTAGGTAGATCATGGCTCAAAAGCTGGCTTCAGGCAATTAAAAAAAAAAAGAACCTGTCTACAAAAATAATAATAATTAAAGCAAAAAGGTCTGGGGATGAAGCTCAAGTGGTAGAGACACCAGCCTCACAACCACAAAGCCCTGAGTTCAAACCCCAGTGTCACCCAGAATTTTAATTAAATTAAATTAGAAACTTTACAGCTGCTCATTCTAACCATTGGAAATGCCAGGAAAATGTAGCAAAGATTATGAGTCTATCCTCTCCGCCTTGACTTAAATCTTTTTTTTTTTTTTTTCCAGTCCTAGGGCTTGAACTCAGGCTGCTGTCTCTGAGCTTCTTTTTCTTTAGTGCTCTACCACTTGAGCCACAGCGCCACTTCTGGTTTTTTCTGTTTATGTGGTAATGAGGGAATCGAACCCAGGGTGTCAGACATGCTAGGCTGCAGCACTCTCCCACTAAACCACCTTCCCCGTCCAACATAAATCAGTTTCTGACCTTCAAGGATCGCCTCTGCTGCAAAAGTGTATTTGTTTCCTACTTATGAACAAAGTAGCATTGAATTATTTCATTCTCTCCAGTTTGGCTCTTTTCTGTACACGGTGTTCTAGATCGGTGTGGGTGATGGCGGCATATTCTTGCAGTGTGTAATTGGCCATTTCTGGGTTTTGCCTCTTGTTAAATTACTTTTGCTTTTCTCCTGGAATCAAATGCCACCGCCCTTCCTTTCCCATGTGTGGCAAAGCCGCCTTGGTCTGACTCCCCTGTTTCACTGAGGCCCTGCGGTCTCAGAGTGTATTTTACGTTCCTCGCGTCTTTTCCAAAGCTAGGTATTTGGACATTTTCTCCGTTTTGCACAATGTACGTCGTCACGCTCCTCGTATTCCATTTTCCATTCCTGTTACTATATTCTACTTGTATTCTTGCATATATTCTGTGGTGGGATTTTTTTTTTAATCATCTTCTTCCTGAAGATCTGGTACCTCTCATGTACTTGATTTCTTTTCTCGTTGTTGTTGTTCGCTTGTTTGTTTGCCTTGAGGCTTGAACTCAGGGTTTGGGCACTGTCTGTGAGCTTTTTTGCTCAAGGCAAGCACTCTACCACTTGGAGCCACAGCACCATTTCCATGTGTGTGCCATTTGAATGGAAGCTATGTATAAGAAGTATATATGTGCATGTGTGTGTGCATGTATGTGTGCGTGTGTGCAAATTTCCCACTTCCCTTTCAAACTTGACGTTACTGGAGTGAGAAAGAGTTCTTATGCCTCCTTGGGTTATAGCCAGACCCTGTAGCAACTTCCCTTATTGATTGTGGGAGTTTTGGGTAGAGTCCTTGAGAACTTTAGGGTCGTGTGCACACCGCCAAGGTTCCTCTCTTCTCACCCGGTGTTTCCACGACTTACTCAGTGTCTTACTTCCTATCTGGGAATAATGGTCACATGCCAGCGGGTGCCTCTGTCTCCCCCTTGGCTTTGAAGCTCTTGGTGAGAGCAGCAGACAGCCACCTCCTTGGGTCAGGAGATGTTTGTCATGGTTGACAATCTCCACACCATCCCTGGCACCCACCTGTATGAGGGACAGTGGTGAATTTTGCCAGATCTCTTTTCCAGAGGTCGCATGTAGCTTTTCTACTCTATGATGTGGTGAGGGCTGTCAAACCAACCTTGAATTCTTGGGATATATACTATTTGTGTATGTCACATACTTGCTAGGCAGGTTCTGTACCGCTTGAGCTATTTCCCCAGCCCTAAATGATTCATTTATTTTTGTGTGTTTGTTTATATATTTTTGGCAGTCCTGGGGATTGAACTCAGCCTCATGCGTGGTCAGCTTGCTTGCTAGCAGCTGGTACTCTACTATATGAGACAATACCTCCAATTCTTTTTTTCCCCTTCTTTTTGCTTTAGTTCCTTTATAGACAGAGGCCCATACTTTTTACCCAGGACTGACATTCTACCTATTCTTCTCACATAGTTGGTATTATAGCCATACCCAACCATCTTCAGATGATTTGTTGAGATAGAGGTCTCACTAGCATTTTCCCCAGGCTGGCCTGGAACCACGATCCTCTGGATGGCTCCCTCCCAAGTAGCTAGGATTGTGAGGCTGTACCAATACCTGTACCCTCCCCACATAGAAGGCAACTGTATACCTGGCACACAGTAAGTGCTCAATACAAAGAATGGTATTATTGTTGGCTTTGTGTTGCAGAGGGGAAGTGTGATCTAACCCCCGCATTGGTGTAGTGCTTAGTGTTTTCTTCTGTTTGTTCACCACAGGGCTGTATTGTAAGGAATACAGTGTTTCGCTGGTGACACTATTTAGGAACAAAGACAATTGCATTGCAGTTGATATTCCAATACACAGAGAGATAATTGAAAGAATTACAGGAGGCCCGAGGCTGGTGGCTCATACCTCTAATCCTCACTTCTCAAGAGAGAAGGCTGAGATCTGGAGGGTGGAAGTTAGAAGCCAATCCAGGACCACCACCACCACCCCCCAAAAAAGAAAATAGTTCACAAGACTCCATCTCTTAATTAACCAGCCAAAAGCAAGGCTGGAGGTATGGCTCGAGTGGTAGAGCACCAGCCATGAGCAAGAAAGGGGAGCAAGTATGAGGCCCTGAGTTCAAATTCCAGAATAAATAAATAAAATAAACTACAGGAAGGTGTACATAATTTCTATGCAAATTTGATGCTTACATCATGGAATGCCCCAGGATTCCTGTAGAACAGAGCCCCATTTTCTGGCATATTGACATGCATAGGAGTTTAAACACGTCTCCATGCTCAGCTGCATGCTAAAATTATTAATTCCAGATCTAGGGGGTGGGGGCATCATCATGCCCTTGGTGAGGGCCGAGGACTTTGGTTTTCCCAGTGTAGGTAAAGGCAGACTGGGCTGGTATCTCTCGTCCGTGATTTGTCCTTGGCTCCCCTGGGTCAGGCCAGAAGAGGAAGTGAGATTCCAGTGCGGCCTGAGTCAGGAGGACCCCGGGCTTCCCCAGCGCAGGTTTTGGATTCTTACAATCCAACTGAGTCTCAGAGCCGAGTGCCTGGGAGCCATGGGGGAAGCTGCTCTGTGCAGCTGGACAGAGAGCTAAGACCTGGCCAGCCCAGAGGGGTCCAGAACCATGACCGAGGAGCCACAGGTAAGGTCCTCTGACTTTCCAGGCAGTCTGTGGGCCTGAGATGACATTTTTTTGTTCCAACTGTATGTATGTGTGTGTGTGTGTGTGTGTGTGTGTGTGTGTGTGTGTGTGTGTGTGTGTATGCGCGTGCGCACAAGCTCAGGGCCTCTTGCTCTCCCTTGGCTCCTTTGCTCACAGCTGAGCTCTACCACCTGAGCCCCACGTCCAATATGGCTTTTTGCTGGTTCATTGGAGATCAGAGTCTCAGATTTTCCTGTCCAGGCTGGCTTCAAACCATGATCCTCTGGATCTCAGCCTCCTGAGTAGCTAGGATCATGAACCACCAGTACCAGATCTCAGTTCCAAGTGAAAAGAGTGATTAGCTGGCAGGATACAGGGCCTGCAGATGCCCTGGCCCTGGCTGGCATCTGCAGCGATGACCTCTTCGAAGCAGCTAGCCCACTGGACACAGGGGACAGAGATCGCTCCCAGTGTTGAAGCAACTGGTTTGGGGGCCCTTTGGGGGTGGCCACCTTTTGTGCCGTCATGTTGCACGTGTGTGTGCTTGGGCAGTGGGTGTTTGTTTGGAGTGTGCCCTTGACCACGGCCCATCCAGCCTCAGTCACCCTCCTCCCCCTGGCTTGGACATCACCTGCTTCCCCCTCTCCCAGAATCCACCTCTGCGGGGCGCCAGAGAGCCACAGTGAAGCCCATGTTTATTGCCCACGTTGATTTTCTTGGTGTTGAAGAAGCAAAGCCCAGTCCAATCACTGCCAAGCCAATTCCCTGGCTCTGCATGGGCCGCTTTAAGACATCAAACCCTTGCCTGAATTTTGAGACAGGCCAAGTTCATGGTGACTGTCCTCCGTGGTCCTCCTGGGTTACTGCTTCCCAGAACACAACAGGGAAAGTCAGAAACACAAGGAAAGGTTCAGTGGGTCCCAGAAATAACTGACCTTTGTACAGCTAAAGGCCAAGTTATCTAAACTTGAAACCACCCACCGGGGGAAATGACGAAGTTCCTCTTTCAAATGGAGCAGCGAGGCAGGTGCTAGTGGCTCACACCTATAATCCATGCTAAACAGGAGGCTGAGATCTGAGGATGGAGATTTGACACCAGCCAAGACAGGAAAGTCTGTAAGACTCTTATCTGTAATACATTATCAAAAAGCAGGAAGTGGAGCTGTAGCTCGAGTGAGCACCAGCCTTAAGCAAAAAAACTAAGAGATTGCACCTAGGCCCTGAGTTCAAGCCCTAGTAGGCGCATAAATAACCCAGAGGATGTAAATGCTTGCATGATGATGATTTTTTGAATGAGCACAGACTTACATGGCTTCAAGATCCTTAGCAACCCCCTCTTCATTCCAGCACCTGAGCACACATCTTCAGGCTGACTCACACCCACACCCAAGCAGCCCTCACCTGCGGGGTGCAACGGGCCCATCATCATCCTTACAGAATGTTCAGGAAGGGGACGGAGCTGTGAAGGGGGTCTGGGCCTTCCTGGGGTCCTGGGGGCCGCTGAGGGCCTTGGCTGAGTAGGGACGGAGCATTGCTGTGTACATGCATGTACACATGCACTCACACAGCTGGAGGTGCCGGGTCACGCGGAAACCTCAGCACACAGCACAGCTTCCCCGGGGCAGAGGCAGCGCTGGGACAGAGCTCAGTCCCTATGCCTCACCTCTGCATCTGTCCAGCCTGGGGTCATGTCCAGCCTGGGGTCATGTCCAGCGTGGGATGGTGCCCAATGTGTGGGTCATGTCTGGTTATCTGTGTTGCATGCATTCCGCTCCCCCCCCCCCCACGCCCAACTAGGCTTTTTGTAACTCAGTTATCACTTGATTGTAGGCATCGCAGTGCTAGGGTTCAAATACTCCTCATTTTATCTCAACATGCACACGTAACCCTAGTTGCTTGTTCTTCTCTGGTGAGGGGGGGAGAAAGAATGGGAGAGGAAGGAGAGGGGAGAGGAAGAAGGGGAGGGGAGAGCAGGGAGACAGGAGATTCTGCTAAGGGAGAGGACGCGGCACACATCGCCACCTAGTGGCTCGATATGGCACCTCTCAGTGGCTGCCAGTTTAACTTCCGTGATTGGCCCCTTTCCCGCCATCCCTGACCCCATGTGGGCATCTCGGGGCTCCCGTCGGGGTGGGCTGTGACCCACAGGGAATAATCCACCCGTTGATCCGAGCCCACGGCCGGGTGTGGACTCCTCACGCCTGTGTATACCATGTTCTGCACGCCAGGCCCTCCGAGTGCGGTGGTCCCACCTGCGGCTGCCCTGGGTCGACCTGGACTGGCTCCTGGACATCTCCTGCCAGATCACCGAGCTGGACCTCTCTGCCAACTGCCTGGCCTCGCTGCCCTCCGTGATCCCCTGGGGGCTCATCAACCTGCGGAAGCTGAACCTCTCAGACAACCTCCTCGGGGAGCTGCCCTGCGTGCGCTCCTCGGAGGAGATCATCTGCTCCAGGTGGGCCCTGGGGGGCGGACGGGAGGGAGGGTAGGCAGGGGAGGGCAGGGCACTCTTGGCACTGGGCTTCTGCAGTCCTCTGCCTGGCTTCCTCACGCACTTGTGGTGGTCTTCAGAACAAAAGTCCCAGCTCCAGGAAAGAAGGAAGTTGGGTTCCCTCTTGTGGGAGTTCTCAGGAGCAAAGGAAAAGGGGGGTCATGGGACACCTTAGCCAAAATGCTTGCCTTGGTCCTGTACCAGAATTGAGAGAGAGGGTGAGCATCCTGGGAAAGGGGAGGGGCCTTAGAGGATGGGTCATTTGCATAATGGGGGGATGCACCAGCCCCTGTCTGCTTTTCCTGGAAAGAGGATGGAATGATTTTACTTCATTCATCTCTTTCTGTTACTTATCTGCAAGGCCTCCTGCCTCAGAGAATTTGAGCTGATTTGCTAGTGCTAAGGCTTGACAGATGCAATGGTTCACACCTGTAATCCCAGGGAGGTAGAGATTGGGGGCGGGGGGGGGGGGGGTTGAAGTTGAAGGCCAGCCTGGGCAAAAAAAAAAGTCAGACTCCATCTCAACAAATAAGCTGAGTACAGTAGTGCACACTCTAATCCCAGCCATGTGGGAGGTATAGGTAAAGAAGGTCAAAGGCCCCAGGCTCCAGCCCTAGCAAAACCCTATTTGAGAAAAAAACCTAACAGAACACCAATAGCAGGAAATGACTGGAGGTGTGGCTCAAGTCGTACAGCACCTGCCTGACAAGCATGAGGCCCTGAGTTCAAACTCCAGTAGGGCCAAAATAAATCAATCTAAGCCTCTATGTAAACAAAGAGGCAAAGATGTTAGAATTTGGGCAAGGTGTGCAGGCCTCACAAGCAAGTTCTGCACACCAGAAACTGGAAAAGCAAGGCCGTTCGTGCAGTGGTGTTAGGTTGGAAGTCAGAGGCTCACACTTGCTAGGCTGGCACTCTACCACTCAAGCTACACCTCTGTCTCTGCTTTTTGCTGGCTATTTGGAGACGGAGTCTCCTGGACTCTTCTGCCTTGGCTGACCTCACACTGTGATCCTCCACATGGCAGCCTCCGGAGTAGCTAGGATTGTCAGCCTGAGACACCTGTGCTGAGCCATGTGGGTTTTGCTTTTCTTTTCTTTTTTCTTTTTTTAATCCAGGCCAGATGGACAGATCTGTCAGGGTCAACAAGAGAAAAAGTCCTGCTGGGTGGCTTCCCAGCTGCCCCAGGGTGTCAGCTTACTTTTCCAGAATATTCCTAGGAAGGATTTTAATCCTAAAATTGGCTGAAAGTAGACTCGGGGTTTTGTTTGTTTGTTTGTTTGGTTTTTGTTTTGTTTTGTTTTGTTGTCTACGCTAGTCATTGTAAAAGTTCATCAAATGAAAGAATCACAAGAGAAAAATCACAGTGCAGAAAATTTTTCAGAGGGAAAAAATCTTTTGCTTTCAGAGAAATATGTCAAGTGATTTTTTTTTCTTCCTTTTTTTTTTTTTTTTGTTGTTGTTGTTGGGTTTTTTGTGGTTCTGGTCTTGAAGTTTGAACTTAGGAACTGGGTGCTGTCCCTGAGCTTTTTTAGCTCAAGGCTAGCTCTCTACTGCTTGAGCCACCGGGACATTTCTAGCTTTTTTTTTTTGTGTTTGAGAGTCCATTGGAGATAAGAGTCTCAGACTTTCCTGCCAGGGCTGGTTTTGAATGTGGATCCTCAAATCTCAACCTCCTGAGTAGCTAGGATGACAGGTGTGAGCCACTGGCTCCTGACTTTCTTTTTAAATTCTTCTTCTTCTTTCTTCTGATCCCCTGACTCCCTTCTCCCAACCCCAGGCTGCTTGAAATCGACATTTCCAGCAACAAACTCTCTCACCTCCCACCGGGATTTCTGCACCTGTCCAGACTTCAAAAACTGATCGCTTCAAAAAACTACTTAGAAAAGTTATTTGAAGAAGAAAATGGTATGTGTCCACCAGCATGATCTGATGACACTGGTGATTTTCTTCCTGGTAGATATGTTAATATATATTATATATAGTATATCTATTATATATAGTATGTATATATATTAACAATTTATACTTGGATTTATCTGTACTCCCTCCCAGCCACTAACTGGATTGGCCTTCGGAAGCTGCAGGAGCTGGACGTGAGCGACAACAGACTGACCGAACTCCCCGCCCTCTTCCTGCACTCCTTCAAAGGCCTCACTCACCTGAACGTCTCCAGAAACAACCTCAAGGTGTTTCCAGATCCCTGGGCCTGTCCGCTGGTTAGTATCAGCCAAGGCAAGGGGCCCCGGGGCAGGTAATCCCCCTGGAAGCCAGCCGACCCAGCTCTGGGTTCAAGAACCACGCAGGAAAATAGTTCTTCCCACAGAAACAGGAGGAGTGGGAAGGCCCTGGTCTTTTAAGACAACAGAAGAAAGAAGCAAGATGGCAGGCGCCTGACTATTCTGTCTCTTTCTCCACAAACGCTTAGAGATGCTGCAAAGCATCCAAGAATGCCCTGGCAGCGCTGCCCGACAAGATGGCTGTCTTCTGGAAAAACCACCTGCGAGATGTGGATTTCTCCGAAAACGCACTGAAAGAAGTTCCCCTGGGACTCTTCCAGCTAGACGTAAGGACTCCCGACGGCTCAGCTGTAGCTGTGCTGTCCAAAATCACTCCACAGATTCTTCTAAGACAAATCAGGAAGAGAAGAAAAAAATGGAGCAGGGAGAAAAGGTTCAGCCAGCCAACAGGTGCCTAAGCCAGGAATGGTAGCTCACACCTGTAATCCTAGCTACTCAGGAAGCTGAGATCTGAGGAGCAAGGATTTCAAAGCCAACCCAGGCAGGAAAGTCCAAGACACTCTTGTCTCTAATGAACCATAGGGGGAAAAAACCAGACGCAGAGATGTAGCTCAAGCAGTAGAGCCCTGCTAGCCTTGAACAATAGATCTAAGAGATAACACCTGGCCCTGAGTTCAAGCCCCAGTACCAGAACAAAAACAAAACAGTAATAAAAGAAGAGGAGAAGGGAGGAAAGAAGAGGGGAGAGAAAAGGGAGGGGAAGGAAAGAGGGAAAGGAAGGAAAGAGGGAAAGGAAGGAAAGAGGGAAAGGAAGGGAAGGACAAAGAAAGGAAGGGAAGGGAAGGGAAGGGAAGCTCTGACTTTGGGAGCTAAAGTCTATCAGCCAGCTGGCAGGCTCTGACTCGGCCTTGTCTTCTCCCACCCACCCCCTCCCTACTCCAGGCCTTGGTGGTCCTGAGGTTACAGGAAAACCAGCTGGTGTCGCTGCCCCCCCAGGACAAATGGACCTGCAGACACCTCAAGACCCTGGACCTCTCCAGAAACCAGCTTGGGAAGTAAGGAGAAGGCCTGGGCCCCCATGTGCATAGGGCTCCCCGGAGGGTGTGCTGGGCTCCATCTCCCCACTCCAGTGAATGGCCTTGGAGCCGACCCCGGGAGGAACATTCTGGCTGGTGGAAGGCCCTAGAGGAGACTGTGTTCTCCGATCGCGGCCCTGATAGTAAAGTGGCTGTGTCCCCAGAGCCTCTCTCCCCGCCCGTCCCACAGGAGTGAGGAGGGCCTGAAAACAAAGCGGATCTCCCTTTTCACCACCAGAGGGCGCCAGCGCTCGGCCACGGATTCAGGTGTGTGCTGGGGCCCAGAGCCCCTGGTGGATGGGGAAGGAGTCCAGGGGGGTGGCTTTGTCTCCTAGCTCCCCACCCGTCCTCCCTGCCCCCCAAATAATGGAAACCCTGGCTCATTGCCTTTCCATAGCCGTGATCATCTGGAGAAATCAAGGGTTATTTGTGCCACGCGCGTGCCAGGCCGGCGTCCTGGCTTTGGGTGCAGGGCTCGGTGGTGCAGGTCAGGAGCTGGTGCTGAGCCCTTCCCCGGGCTGGCTGCGCGCGCACCCGGCTCCACGCCTCGCCACAGGCCGGCGGGACGCCACTTTGCGTATTACGCATGAGGAAAGCAAGACACCTGGCATGCCTCCCCTTCCTTTACCACAAGACGCCAAAGTTGTCTCCTCCTCTTCCTCCTCCTCCTCCGCTCCCCCTCCTCCTCTTCCTCCCCTCCCCCTCCTCCCCCTCCTCCCCCTCCTCCCCCTCCTCCTCCCCCTCCCCCTCCTCCTCCTCTTCCTCCTTTCCTCCTCCTCCTCCCCCTCCTCCTCCTCTTCCTCCTTTCCTCCTCCTCCTCCCCCTCCTCCTCCTCCTCCTCTTCCTCCTTTCCTCCTCCTCCTCCCCCTCCTCCTCCTCTTCCTCCTTTCCTCCTCCTCCTCCCCCTCCTCCTCCTCTTCCTCCTTTCCTCCTCCTCCTCCCCCTCCTCCTCCTCTTCCTCCTTTCCTCCTCCTCCTCCCCCTCCTCCTCCTCTTCCTCCTTTCCTCCTCCTCCTCCTCCTCCTCCTCATCCTCCTCTTCCACCCTTCCTCCTCCTCCTCCTCTCCTCCTCCTCCTCCCCCTCTCTTCTCTCCCTCCTCCTCTTCTTCCTCCTCCCCCTCCTCCTCCTCCTCCTCCTCCTCCTCCCCCTCCTTTCCTCCACCTCCTTCCTTCTCTTCCTTTCCTCCTCCTCCCCCTCCCCCTCCCCCTCCTCCTCCTCCTTTCCTCCTCTTCCTCTTCCTCCTCCTCTTCCTCCCCTTTTCCTCCTCTTCCTCCTCCTCCTCCTCCTCCTTTCCAACTTCTCCTCCTCCTCCTCTCCACTTCCTCCTCCTCTTCCTCCTCTTTTTTCCTCCTCCTCCACCTCCTCTTCCCCCTCCTTTCCTCCTCTTCCCCCTCCTTTCCTCCTCCTCTTCCTTTCCACTCCTCCTCCTCCTCCTTTCCACTCCTCCTCCTTTCCTCCTCCTCTTCCTTCCTCTTCCTTTCTTCTTCCTCCTCCTTCTCCTCTTCCTCCTTCCTCTTCTGTACTCGACTTGAACTCAGTACCTGGGCACTGTCTCTGAGCTTTTTCACTCTAGGCTGGTGCTCTGCCCCTTGAGCCACACCTCCACTTCTGGCTTTTTGCTGATGAGTTGGAGATAAGTGTCTCGTGGACTTTTCCTGCCCAGGTTGGCTTCACAATTTGTGTTATCTCGGCCTCCTGAGCAGCTACGATTACAGGCGTGAGCCATCCGTGCCGCCTCTCTTTTTTAATATATAGCATAATTTTATTATTACTCGTCATGTAGTGATTGTACATCTTCATAGGGCATTGGCGATGGTGCATTGTGGTCAGATTAAGGGTAAACGGAATTTCCCTCACCCATTTCTCTGTGTTGGGGATCTTCGGACTCCTTTCAGGTACATTTCTGCTCTATGCCATCATCTGTGGTCAGTCATATCAACCCCGTTGCCTGTAGAACTTTGGAAGCTGCGCCTCCCATACAAATGCAATCACGGGCCATGCTCTCCGCAGCCCTCATCTCCACACCTTCACCAGCTCCCCGGGTAACCGCACTTCTACTCTCCACCTCTGTGAGAGCAACTTTGGTCAAAATTGGCCTTCTAAAGCCAACAGCCTTCAAGGAAAGATCCCTTGGATTGCTGTTCTACTGCCCAGGAGCCAGTGGTTAGCTTGTTCTAAATGCACTGTGATGTCACTGGCCTCTTGGGCAGGAAGCATTGAAACTGACATGAACAGATGTGTGGGGGGGGGGGGGGAGTGCGAGAAGTGTCACAGAGGCCAGGAGGTTCCCATTGGCAAGAAGCGAGCTAACATAATCTGTCCACCTGTTCCTCCCTTGTGGACTGGTGGGTGTGGCGTATGCAAATGATATGCATGTAGACCCATCCTCTGTGCATAGGAGGGTTCTACCACAGAAGAAGTAACCATCAGTGGGGCAGATAGAGATGTGTCTGCAGTTTCACATCTGCAGATTCAACTCACCATCAGTTGACACTATTGCGGGGGGGAAAAACAAAAATTGCATCAGTATTGAACATGGGCGGCCATTTCCCCTGTCAGCCTTCCCAAAACAACACAGCAGAATGAACAGCATTTATGTAGCGTTTGCATCGTGGCATCTAGAGACGTCTGAGGAGCTACCTTACACAGGGCCCTGGGCATCCTTGGGCGTTGGAATCTGAAGGATCCTGGTGACAGTTCTTTAGAGGGATGAAAGGACATTGTGTAGGAGTTTATATGTCACAGGAAGGTCAAGATGCGCAGAGCAAAGCACCATGGGAGCAGGGAGCAACCCTGAAAATGGCTGGGAGGTGACCCTCCCTCCTGCATGTCTGGGGGGTTGGGGAGGGCAGGGAGAGGAGGCCCCACCCCTGAGGAGACCCCTGGCAGAGGCGAAGTTGGTTTGGGCAGATGACAAAGGCCTCTTGGTGTCTTCAATTTCATCTGGGCGGTGGAGGCCCACAGCTGAGTGGAATGGAGGCAGAGCAGGGTGGGGCGTCCCTTGTAACCCCCCTTTTTCCCCCTCGGTAGAGCTGTTGACCTGGGGGTAAAAGAATCATGCACTTTATGGTGCAGCTCCAGGGGACTGTGCGCGCTCGAGCGGTTCTATTTGTGCAGCGGCCTTGTCCAAAAATAATTTGGATGAGCGTTTTTACGGTAAAATTCAGACCGGCGGAGTCATAAATAACTTATGAATAAATAATAACAGTTCATAAATACCTCAAGCCCGGGGCTGCCCCAGCCCAGTTTCCATGGTGTTTCCATAGTTGGCAGGAGGCTGGGACAGGTGCGGCTGCTCCCGAGCTGAGCCTCCCGCTCCAGCCCGCCAGCCTCTCGAGAGACTTCATCCACACCCCGAACCTGCACGCCAGGAAGCCTGCCCGCCAGGTGCTCAGAACAGTCTCCCTCTGTGGGGAAGCGCATAGATCGTCTCTCATGAAAACGTGGATCAGGGAGGCGAACGCTGACTTCCCTTTTCAGAAAACAAGCCTTGGTGGTGAAAGTTCTCCTCCATGATAAGTCCTCGTCCAGATCTGTGTGTGTGTGTGTGTGTGTGTGTGTGTACACACACACACACAGAACTGGAACTCAGCATCTGGGTGCTATCCCTTAGCTTTTTTTGCTCTGTAGTGCTCTGTCTACATTTCCACTTTCAGCTTTTTGTTGGTTAATTCAGATCTCATGGACTTGCCTGCCCAGGTTGGCCTTGAACCAAGCTCCTCAGATGTTAGCTTCCTGAATAGCTAGGATTGCAGGTGTTAGCCACTAGCACCCGGCTATGAAGCTATCTTAAAAAAGAAAAAAAAGAAAGAAAGAAAGAAAGAAAGGAAGAAAAATCTACAGTAATTTAATTCCCACATTGGCCTTGCAGCTGGCTGGGCAGATTTTCCAGGCATTGATCTTGGTATTCCACTATCATCTCTTCCAGAACATTCTCTGAGGTCAAGTTACCCCATTAACCATTGATACTGCTGATCTGGGCAGAGAAAGCCAGAGGGAAGGAGGAGGTACTTATATCAAGAGCAATCAAACATAGTGTCTGCCCAAGAAAGGAATCGACTTCTCTGTCTTTCACCCATCTGGCAGGGCACCCAAGGTGGGGTGGGGAGCAGGAAGGGGTTGTATGATGAGGCTTCCATCTCGAATTCTCTGAGCTCTAGGAGGGCTATTCCTGCCTGCTTGCCCTGCTGGTAGCCGTGGAATAAAAGCCATTCAGAGACTCTGGTAAAACCTGAACTCTGATCCCTACTTCCAACACCCAGGGGTATTCTTTCTCCATGCAAATACCCTGAGCCTGGGTAAATGGCAGATTTGGTATGATTTCTGTGGTAACCTCAAAAATTAGCCTATTACTCTAGTAACCTCAAAAATTAGCCTAATGGATAAGTCGATTGAATTGTCAAGAGTCTGGCCAGTTTTTTTTTTTTTTTTCTTAGAGTGCCATCTTAGACAACCTAAAAAAGAATAGGCCATTTTAAAAAATATTATTATTGGGCTGGGAAGGTAGCTCAGTGGTAGAGTGCGTGCCTTGCATGCATGAGGCTCTGGGTTCAGTTCCTCAGTACCACATAAGCAGAAAAAGCTGGAAGTGGCGCCGTGGCTCAAGTGGTAGAGCGCTAGCCTGGAGCTGAAGAGCTGAGGGACTGCGCCCAGGCCCAGAGTTCAGGCCCCATCCCGACAAGCAAAATAAAATGAAATCATTATTATTACTAATTAAAGAGCTCTTAAAAAAGAAATTGAAGAAGAAATACGTGTATATTTTAAAACAAAAATTTCAAATAGCACCAACCAAAAAACACAGGGAATACTGACGGCGTTTCCTGTGGAAGCCCTGTTGGTGAAATGCATGCGCATGGCACCTTGTGCCTGCATTGCTTCACCGATCCCCTTTGACAGTGGAGAATATGGGCTTTGTTCTTTCGTGTTGCTTTTGCAAGCGATGTGTGTGTCACCGGGTCTGTCCCCGTACCTTCAAGGAAGCCCATGGAATGAAGGGGTCTGGGTTTGGTGAGCCCCGTATTCCATATTCCATTCTGGCAAGTTTCCCAAAGCGCCCTCTGGCGGCTGGACCCGTTTGCGTCCCTCCTGGGTCTCCAGGCTCCTGTGGTCCAGGATACTTTGAAAAGGTCACCTGCTCGGTCATTTCTTCGCAGGGAGCACGCTGGAATTTCCAGCCTTCCTCGGTGACACGTTGGAAGTCCTTTATCTGAACGACAACCACCTCGATGCCGTCCCTCCGTCCGTCTGCCTGCTGAAGAACTTATCAGAGCTCTACCTGGGAAAGTATGTGCATGGGGAGAAAGACGGGGTGCGGGTCCTTGGGGGCCAGGGAGGCACCTGTAGCTCACGCCTGTCATCCTAGCTACCCAGGAGGCTGAGATCTGAGGATCCTGGTTCAAGTGGTAGAGCAAGCCTTGAAGGGAACAAGTTCAAGGACAGTATGTAGGCTGTGAGTTCAAGGCCCAGGACTGGCACATTCATGTTGAAGAGTGCCTTGTCTAGAAGAGACCAAAGCCCTCTTGATGTGCTGTAGTCCTGAAGAGATTGGGGGTGCGGGGAGGGGAGAGGCCCCAGCTCCAAGCCGTCATTTCCTCTATGTACTGTCCAGTGTTGAACGGGATACTTGAAGTCAGGGCCTGAGGTGGGTGGCTTGGGGTGGAGGCCATTGGCAGGCTGGAGGCTGGTGTGTGTGTGTGTGTGTGTGCACATGCGCGTGTGCACACGTGTGTCCCCTCACGGTGGCCTGTGTGTCCAGCAATCCCAGCCTCCGGGAGCTCCCTCCTGAGCTCGGTCAGCTGAGCAACCTGTGGCAGCTGGACATCGAAGACCTGCAGGTGGGCAACGTGCCCGCGGACGTCCGGAAGGAAGGTGGGTGCGGTTCCCGCGGCCGGTTCCCGCCACGCCCTGCGTGTCCCCACCAAGCTTCCCACGTGCCCACCGTGGAGGGGTAACCCTGACCCCTCTGCTCCACACCAGGGGTGACACCCAGGGCGTCAGGACTCGGGAGGGGACAGTGGACGTGTCTTTGCAGAAAGCACGACTCTAGAGTCTAGATTTTTCCACCAAACCAGGCCAGGGCCTGCTGTGAACGAGCCCCACCCCCCTTTATATTTTCACGCAGGCCCCAAAGCTGTGCTGTCCTTCCTGCGTGCCCAGCTCCGCCAGGCGGAGAGATGCAGGCTGATGAAGATGATCATCGCCGGCCCACCCCGTCAGGGCAAGTCCACCCTCTTGGAGATCCTACAGACGGGGCGAGCCCCGCAGGGGACCCACGGCGAGGCCACCATCAGGACCACCAAGTGGGAGCTGCAGAGGCCGGCCGGCTCCAAGGCCAAGGTCAAGGCTGGGCCCCCAGGAGCGGCCACGTGGGTGGGAGGGGCCTCTCCAGGGGGGTCGAAGAGGGCCGCTGTCCTCTGCACACAGCCTGGTGTCCAGCCCTCCTCCCCACCCTCCCAGGCTGCCAGAGGCCGCTGTGTGCTGTTCCAAAGTCAATTCTGTCCACGACCTTGTCGGCTTCAGCCGTGATTACGTTGAGGCGCTCGGCCAGTGGTTTGTTAGACTTGGCTGGCTGTCCGTTAGGTCCCCTCGAGGGGATTTTAAAGACAGAGCTGCTCAGGGCTCACTGCTGACCCCCAAGACTGAGCTTCAGATGACCTGGGAAGGGGCCCCCCTAGGGCTGAGGACTAATGGGAGAACCCCAGCATCTCCCCGCTCCCTAACCAGAAGGCCAGGGACACCCCCTGGGCCCTCCCCGTGCTATCCCGGTCCCCACTTCAGCCCCAAGTTCTGAAATGCCTTTGTTCAATTCCTATTTAGTCAGAGCTGGTGGCTCATGCCTGTAACCCTAGCTACCCAGGAGGCTGACATCCAAGGATTCTGGTTTGAAGCCAGCCCAGACAAAGCGGAGAGACTTTTCTTTCCAATTAACCAGAAAAAAACAAAACAGAAGTGGAGCTGTGGCTCAGGTAGTCTTGAGGGAAAAAGCTAAGCAGGAATGCAAGGAAGGACCAGAGTTTGAGCCCCAGTATTGCCTCCCGCAACAAAAAGAAAGGAACAGAAGGAAAGGAGGGAGGAAAAGAAAAGAGAGAGAATCCTTAGCCTGGTGCAGTGGCTCCCATTGATCGTCTTAGCTGCTAGGGAAGCAGAGATCAGAAGGTTGTAGTTCAAGGTCAGCTCAGACAGAAATGTAGGCAACTCCATCTCAACCAATGGCTGGGCACGGTGGTACATGCCTGCCATCCCCAATTACATCAGGGAGGACACGTAGGAGGAACGCAGCCCAGCGTGGTCTGGGGAACAAAGTGAGGCCCTACTTTGAAAATAACCAATGCAAAAAAACAAAAGGAGGGGGGCGCTAGATGCTAGCCCTGAGCTCAATCCTCTGCTCTACCAAAAACACAAAGGTAGAAATGAGATCACTTGAATATTGTTTAAACCTTTGGCTGCCATCTTTCTCACCCAGTGCCAGGCAGATGGAAACATGTTTTCTGCTCTGAAAAGAACAAAAGGGCATGGGAAATCTCGGGGTGGTGGGGGGGAATGCATTCATGGACTTAGTGGTTTTAGGGTGAGCCTTCCTCTCAGCTCAGGTAAGAAGTCTCAGTGGGATCCTTCCTGCTGGGTGCTGTTTCTTCTGCCCTGGGGTGATTCAGGGGCCCAAGGGGCAAGACTTTGGGGCTGGCCTTTCTCAGCCGTCCCCAAATACAGTGCCAGCAAGAAATGGGGCTTTGCTAGAATTTCTCATCCAGAACCAGTTCCCAAATCAGGGCCATCCAGTTTGAGAACAGAAGCATTTACTCTGACTATATATTACATTCTTAAGACAAGACGGGGCGAGCGGGGGTGGTGGTGCAGTTCAAAGCCCTAGGGCCTTGAAGGAGAGCTATGGCTCAAGCTGGTCAAGCACCAGCCTTGAGTAGAAAAAGTGTGCAAGGCTCTGAGTTCAAGTCCAGGGATAGGTACAAAAAAAAAAAAGTCAACAGGGCACCAGTGACTCACACCTGTAATCCTAGCTACTCAGGAGGCTGAGATCTAAGGATCTCGGTTCAAAGCTAGCCCCGGCAAGAAAGTCTGTGAAACTCGTATCTCCAAAAAACCACCAGAAAACCAGAAATGGCTCTGTGGCTCAAGTGGTAGAGCACTCACCTTGAGCTGAAGAGCTGAGGGACAGCGCCCAGGCTCAGAGTTCAAGCCCCACAACTGACCAAAAAAAAAAAAGTCTTGAGTTCTATCCTCAGCACCAAAAACCAAAGAATGGATTTCTGTTTGTGAGGGAGAGACAAGTCAGCTAATGGATACCAGGTGCAGGAAGGAGTTGGGCTGACTCATTTTCTCTCCCCAGCTGGTCTCAACCAGCTGATGCCTGAGGCCGAAATTCCTCCTTCAGTTCTCCCTATCCGTTTCCTTCCTGCCATCAGCAAAGCCCTCCCCTTTCACCTGAAGGACAGGGGCCAGGGCTTCTGAGACACCAGGTCCCCTAATTGTAGCTGGCCTTTAGCTGGCTCGGAGCCAGCTGTCCATTCTCGTTTTTATCCATAAAAACCAAACAAACCCAGGCCCGCTTGCTCTGTCCGTGGGAAAAACACTGCCCAGTGGAAATGGTTCTGGCTCCAGCTCATCCATAGCAGCCCAAGCTGCTCTAAGTCTGACCTCACAGAGAGAGACACAGCCTTCCCACCAGGCTCTGGGCCAGGGAGTTTCCCATCCTCCTTGGTGGGCGCCACCCTCTGACCCACACCAGTTCCAAGGCTGCCTCCTCCATCTGACTGGTCCCACCTCCGTGGGGGCTGTGATGTCAGCTTGGGGTGGGGGGCTCCCTTCGAGATGCTCTTGGCCATCTGTGGCTGAGCCTGAGCCTCCAAGATGACTGCAATGGTCTCTGACATCCCTGCTTTGTTAGTCGCAAGATAGAAGCTTCTAGAAGTCTACTCTCATGTCACTGGACCCCTTTCGATTGCCTGGGTTACTGAGACCTTAGAGATATCCTAGAATGCCCATAACTTTTCTGTGGTTGTCTTTTTCAGATGCAAAGTAGACTTCTTTCTTCTTTTCTTCTCCCCTGTCAGTCTTCTGGGTTTTGTTTGTTTGTTTGTTTGTTTGTTGTTTTGGTATTCAGCTTCCTACTTGCTCAGCTAACACCCTGACACTTGCTCTGTTCCTACTCCTTGGCCTCTTTTTTTAAAATTAGAAAAAATACTTTAATAAAACTACTTTCTTATGAGACAAAATCTAACTGAAAATAAGTAAAAAAAAAAAAAAATAGTAGACGCGAGGCTTTAAGGATAAGGGACTTTCAATGGTAATTCACTTGTAAAACGTGCAGAATCTAGTCAGTGAGTGAACTGTGACGTCTTGGAGGTCAAATACTATGTAATTTAAACAACATAAAAAGAAACGTCTCAAGTGAACTTTATTAGTATCAAGCTCAACATAATCTACCAAAAAGTGACCAACCATAGCATTACCTTTTTTTTTTTTTGCTCCCTGACTTTTTCCCTATTTTTTAGCAGTTTTTTATTGTGATTAAGTGATGACATAAATTTCACAAATTCCACAGTATTGTGTTATTATTATTATTATTATAGTATTGTGTTATTGTATTAGTTACCCTTTCTTTGCCTCTTAAAATTTTTTGGTTTGTTTTCCATACAAGTTTGCTTTTCAGATCTGGCAGTGTTGCCCATTTAGTCTCAGATGGCCACCCTCCTATCTCTGCCTCCCAAGTAACAGGGGTTGCAGGCAGGCACCACCACACTCATTCAAAACGAGTGGCTTTCTTGATGGCGTCTCTGGTCTGTAAGACGCCTCTCCGTGGTGCCTCACTCAAGTAGGTGGAGTCGGTGGAGTTCAACGTCTGGGACATCGGTGGTCCCACCAGCATGGCGACGGTCAACCAGTGCTTCTTCACGGACAAGGCCCTGTACGTGGTGGTGTGGAACCTGGCGCTGGGAGAGGAGGCAGTGGCCAGCCTCCAGTTCTGGCTGCTCAACATTGAGGTGAGGACAGCCCTTCCAGCCCAGCCCCCCGCGGCGTGGGGACCCCCCTTCTCTGAAGCACCGCCCGCACTGATCACACAAGGGAATGCGCTATGCATTTTTAACACCCCCCCACACCGCCCCAGAATTGTGGTCCTGCTTGAGCTGAGGGCTGGAGCGCTCCTGTGAGCAGCTTCTTCGCTGGAAGTGTAACCGCCCACAAGATGGAGAAAGGCCAGGGCAAAAGAGGGGATTCTTCTGAATAAAAGAGAAGCCAGGAGCCTGTGGCACACACCTGTCACCCCAGCCACTCAGGAGGCTGAGCGCTGAGGATCGAGATCCAAAGCCATCCAGAGCAGAAAAGTCCATACAACTTTTGTCTCCAATTAGCTAGCTAATAATAATAATAATAATAATAGTGGAGTTGTGATTCAAGTGGTAGGGTAGTAGCCTCGAGAAAAAGAAGCCCAGACACAATACACACACACACACACACACACACACACACACACACACGTAAAATACTATGGCATAGCCCCTTGGTACAACTAATGTATACTTTAAAAATATGTTCAAAGCACTTTATCTGCCCATATGGAAATAGAGCAATAAACCACTTGGACTTGCTTTAGGAAAGAGGAGAGGAGATACAGGAGAGTAAGGGCAGGGGTACGGTTAATGGGATACACTGTGTAAAGGGAAATCTATGCTAATGTTAAAAAACATCACCAGGCTGGCATTAGTGGCTCAGGCCTGTAATCCCAGCTACTCAAGGGGCTAAGTAAGAGTGGGAGGAGTATGATTTGTGGCCAGCCCAGACAGAAGAGCCTAGCTCAGAAATAACCAGAAAAGCAAACAAACCAAAGCTGAAGGAAGTCAAGGCTCAAGTGGTCAAATGCCAGCCTAGCAAGTGCTAGGCCCTGAGTTCAAATCTCAATACAGCCCCAGAGAGAGAGACAGAGAGAGAGAGAGACAGAGAGACAGGGACAGAGAGAGACAGATAGAGACAGACAGACAGACAGAGAGAATGAGAATCTTTACAAATGCATGAAAAGAGAACTCCCACCTTTGATGGAAGTTTTCTGGAAGGTCAGATTTCCCAGCCCATGAGCTGAACTCAGCACCTCCCTGTGTGGAGAAGATCATGGGGGCCCCTGACACCCCTCGACTGCACCCTGAGCCTGCAAGGTGCCAGGCCACAGAAGCCAGCTGAGCGCAGCTGCATGCCCGGACACGCCTCAGCCCCCAGGAGCTCAGTGCAGGGCTGGAGATGGGGTCTCACACACCGCCTCCCCCCCTCCCCACAGGCCAAGGCCCCCAACGCCGTGGTGCTGGTGGTCGGGACGCACCTGGACTTGATTGAGGCCAAATTCCGCGTGGAAAGGGTGGCGACCCTGCGTGCCTACGTGCTGGCGCTCTGCCGCTCACCCTCGGGGGCCAGAGCCACCGGCTTCCCCGACATCACCTGCAAACACCTGCAGTGAGTGCCTCTTGGGGTGTTTGTCTTCCTGAGGCCCGGGCTTGGGCCTGGGTCCTGTCCCCACCCCAGGGCCAGGAGCCAAAGGCCACAGAAGCCGGGGGGGCTCCAAGACATGGCCACAGTGCCCCTGAGCCAGCCACAGAGCTCCAACCCAGGACAGACCCTGGGTGGCAGATTCAGGACCTGGAGTTGGGTCCCAGAGGTCCTGACAGCAGCATGGAGTCGAGAAGGAGCTGGCGTGGGGAAGGGGTGCAGGGCGTGGGAGGGGATGGATCAGAGCAGGTGGCACCAGTGCCCAAGCTCTGCCCCTCAGATAGCCCACAAGTTACACGGCTGTGGGTGCCCGCTTTGCACATGGAGAAGCTGAGGCTGGGTGAAGAAAAGGTGCATTGCTATGGTTTTGTAGGTACCCCTCAGGGTCCCTCACGTAGGGTGGAATGCCATAAGTAGGGGCCTGGCGCAAAGCTAGATCAAAACTCAGAACTGGTTGGGCACCAGTGGCTCATGCCTGTCATCCTAGCTGCTCAGGAGGCTGAGATCTGAGGATCGTGGTTCCAAGCCAACCTGGAAAGGAAAATCTGTAAGACTCATCTCCAATTAATCACCTGAAAACTGGAGGTGGCGCTGTGGCTCAGAGTAGTGGAGTGCTAGCCTTGAGCAAAAAGGCTCAAAAAAGTGCCCAGGCCCTGAGTTCAAGTCCCAGGATCAGTACAAAAACAAAAAAAGAACCCGCACCTCAGCACTGGACTTTTGGGGCCTCCTGGGATGCCCCAAAGGAACCCCCAGAGCGTTGGTAATAATAAAGGCTCAGTAATAATTGGCTCAGATCTCTGGGGCCAGCCTGAGTCCCGTCTCCTTCCAGCTAGGATCTTTGGAAGTTCCAATGAAAGTCTACGCCTGACCTTGGCCTTTCTCTATAAACTCAGCTAAGTTGGGACAACATCACAGCAGCCGAGTGTGGGACTCCCAGCGAGGTGCCTGGCACCCAGCAAGGCCTTTTTAGAAAAAAAAAAAATATATATATATCATATATATTAATATGCATATTAATATATATTAATTATCTTTAAGTAGTTGTACAATGGAGTTGGCATTCAACAGCTAGTAAACGCAATGTCACCCCTTTCCTCTCCTCCCACCCCCCATCCTGTTCATATCTTGGGCCTGAGTCCTCCAAGCCTTGTGGCTTCTAAGGGTGAAGCTTTGGGGGCGGGATTGGGAGACAGAGACGCTGGGGCTTCCGCCGGAGCAATGACGAGGCCCGGATCTCTCTACACACAGCGAGATCTCCTGCAGGAGCCTGGAAGGCCTGGAAGGCCTGCGGCAGCTGCTCTTCCACGTCGCCTGCAACATGAAGGACGTGGGCAGCACCATCGGCTGCCAGCGGCTGGCAGGGAGGCTGGTGGGTGCCCTGGCCCGCTTACCCCACGGGGGCTGCCGCCTGCGGTCGGCGCTCTCTCCTCCTCTCCTTAAGACCATGTGCCGGTGGCTCACGCCTGTCATCCTCACTACTCAGGAGGCTGAGATCTGAGGATCGTGGTTCAAAGCCAGCCCTGGCAGGAAAGTGCATGAGACTCTGATCTCCAATAAACCACTCAGAAAACCGGAAGTGGCGCTGTGGCTCAAGTGGTAGAGCGCTAGCCTTAAGCTGAAGAGCTGAGGGACAGCGCCCAGGCCCAGAGTTCAAGCCTCACAACTGACAAAAACCAAAAACAAACACAAAATCAGTGGATCAGCCAGGCACCATGGCTCACGCCTGTAATCCTGGATGCTCAGGAGTCTGAGATGGGAGGATCACGGTTCAGAGGAAAGTCTGTGAGACTCTTGTCTCCAATGAACCAGCAAAATGTTGTAGGTGGAAGTGTGGCTCAGGTGGTTGAGCGCTAGCCTTGCGTTAAACAGCTAAGGGACAGCGCCCAGGCCCTGAGTTCTAGCCCTAGTACCAGCACACACACACACACACACACACACACACACACACACACACACACAGCCTCTGTGGATGGACCCAGGGGGGCTGGGGAGGGACAGAGGCTCCTCCAGCTCAGACCAACTTGTCTCCAGATCCCCAGGAGCTACCTGAACCTGCAGGAGGCTGTGCTGGCAGAGCAGCAGCGCCGGAGCCTGGGTGACGAGGTTCAGTACCTGACTGACAGGCAGCTCGAGCAGCTGGTCGACCAGACACCGGGCAACGACCTCAAAGACTACGAAGACCTGCAGTCCGGTGGGCCTAGGGGCTGGGGGGAGGAGAGGGTGTTGGGTGGCCAGCGGGCACAGGTATGGGGACATAGGGAGGCTGGGCCCCCCAGGGGAGGCCCAAGAACCTTCCATACTTGGCAGGGCAGGGGGTCGATTATCAGTGGAAGAACTATAAATCTAGCTTCCCTGAGCCACTGAGGATACACACACACTCACACACACACACACACACACACACACACACACACACACACACACACAAGCAAAGTGAACTGGTCCCCACCCTCTGGGGCAGACAGACCAGTTGGGGTTTAAGCAAGTACAACTGATGCTCCTTGTTCACAGCAGTTTATTCTATGAGGTGGCCGAAATCACTGAATCAGTAACTACTGAATCATTACTGCTGTGGAAATAGAGGGTTAGCTTTCTCCCAGCCTCAACCTTCATCAACCAATTAACGCGTCCATCATCTTGTTTGATGTGGGCATCTGTTTAAAGATACCTTGATGATTGATGATGATGATGATGATGATGATGATGATGATGCCAGTCCTGGGGCTTGAACTCAAGGCCTGGGTGCTATGCCCATGAACTTTCTGCTCAAGGTTAGCATTCTACCACTTGAGCTACAGCACCACTTCTGGTTTTCTGTTGGCTCATTGGAGATAAGAGTCTCATGAACTTTCCTGCTGGGGCTGGCTTTGAACCCCAATCCTCATATCTCAGCTTCCTGAGTAGCTAGGATTCCGGGTGTGAGCCACCAGCACCTGGCTGTATCATTTCTTCCCAGGAAGTTAGTGACTTGTTCCCCCCTGGGAGTTCCTTTTGCCCTGGGGTGCAACTCCATCTTCTTCCTCCACCCCACAGCCACGAACTTCCTCATAGAGACAGGCACGCTGCTGCACTTCCCTGATACCAGCCACGGCCTCAGGAACCTCTACTTCCTCGACCCCATCTGGCTGTCCGAGTGTCTGCAGAGGATCTTTAACATTAAAGGCTCCCGATCAGTGGCCAAGAACGGTGTGATCCGAGCGGAAGACCTCAGGATGCTGCTGGTGGGGACCGGCTTCACACAGCAAACTGAGGAGCAGTACTTCCAGTTCCTGGCCAAGTTCGAGATCGCGTTGCCCGTCGCCAACGACAGGTGAGCAAGCCCCAAGCCTGGGCTGTGTCGGTTACACGGTACAGAGCGGTGGTTACGTGTGTAGATTTCTATTTGGTAGAGCAATCGAATCAGCCAGAGGGTTGACAGGGATCATTAATGTCTGCCTTCTCGTTTCTTCTCCTTTTCAAATGAAGGTAATCTTGTGGATTACGAGAATGATAGCTGCTGTGAGGATTAAATTAGCTAATACACGCACAGTACTTGGAATTGGATCTCACACCTCCCGAGGACTAGCAGTACTGTTGCTAGTGGGGTGTCTGGTTCTACCCCCAGCCAGGAATAGCAGACGCTTTACACCTTAGCACAGACAGTGGTTTCAAGATGCCCTGGACACGTTCCGTCTAGCCCCTGTTGCCGTAAGCTGCCTCGGAGCATGCCGCCACCTTGCTTTCTGAATTAGCTTGGAGGACATCATCTGCTTCTTTCATCCGGGTCCTGCTTTTGCAGACCTCTGGGGAACCATTGAGTCCTTCAGAAGCTCACGGGGGTGAGGGGGGACCTACAGCACCACCCCACCCCCAAAGCACACATAAGCCTTTGAGTCTTTGCCCTTCTTATAGGCAGAAGCTCCGCATCTCTCCACAGACTCTGGGAAAGACCCCAGGCCATGTACCTGAGTCTGTCTCTCTAGAGAAGCCTGAACCACAGCCCAGCTTCTGGGTGGACACTGGGTCATGCTCAGGGGTCACCCATGTACATTATCCAGATGCATGAAGAATGGATCTCTGTAGTCCCATCTGGCTCACTGCTGGGGAGAGTCTTTCCCAGCCCCTAATTGCTCACTGGCCAGCCGCATTGGGCTCTCCAGGAAGTCTATTTCCTATGAGATCTGCCTTCTACAGCCAGCCTGATTTCCAATTTCTTCATTTCCTTTCTGGCTTCTAACTCATCCCTACCAAGCAAGGCATGGTGGTATACTCCTGTAATCCCAGAACCCCAGAGACTGAGACAAGAGGGAGGGTTGTGAGTCCTAAGATAGATAGCTAGATTGATAAATCAATAGATAGCTATATTATAGGTAGATGATAGATAGATAGATAGGTAGATAGGTAGGTAGGTAGATAGATAGATAGATGAGCAAGCTCAAAACCGTAATCCTAGCTACTCGAGAGGTGAAAATAGAAGAGAATCACAGTTCGAGGCCAACCCTGGCATCAAAATTCTCGAGACTCCATCTGAGCCAATGGCTGGAGATGGTGGCTTGTGTCGGCAACCCCAGCTACAGGAGCACTGTGGCTGGGTACAGTGGCACATGCATGGGCACAACCATGGGCACAACCATGGGCAGCGCAAACAGGAGGGCCACAGTCCAGGCAAGGCCGGGAATAAAGCAAGACTCGATCTCAAAAGTAACCAAAGCAAAAAAGGGACTGCTCGCGTGGCTGGAACAGTAGAGCATTCATTTAGCAAATGGGAGGTCCCCCACACCCCCGAATAAGTCAATTTTCCTTCCCTCCAAAATATCAGGCTCTGTGTGCCTGGCATGCTGGCACCTCACCCGGCGCCTGGCTACAAGAGGGGACGTGGGAAAACACTTGCACGGGACACCTCTCCTGTGAGAGGTGCAGCCTGGATTATGACACAGGTGGAGAATCAGAGAGAACAGGTAGAACTGATGAGCGCCCCCTACTGAGGAGCTGAGGGATAAACTGAGACATTCCCTGAGGAGCTGAGAGCCAGGAACTGGTGGATCCTGCCTGTAATCCTAGCTACTCAGGATTTGAGAATCATGGTAGAGTACTAGCCATGAGGGGAAAAGCTGAGCAAAAGCACAAGGCCTTGGGATCAAGTCCCAGTACTGACTCAATCCTCAGTAGTAGAATTATAGGCATGAACCAATGCTCCAGGCTCCAATTTATTTTTATTTTTACTTTTTGTCAGCTGTGGGGCCTGGGCACTGTCCTGAGCACTGTACCACTTTGAGCCACAGCTCCACTTTTGGTTTCCTGGTGGTTCATTGAAGGTAAGAGTCTCACAGACTTTCCTGCCTGAGCTGGCTTTGAACCACGATCCTCAGGTCTCAGCCTCCTGAGTAGCTAGGATTACACGTTTGAGCCACCAGGGCCCAGCTTCCAATAAAAAATAAATAAATCTTTTATCTTCAGTCTGGGATTAGTTGAATACTAGGATCATTGTATAAAATCTTGAGACAGAAATTTCTCCCAGAAATTTCTAAATACATTTATTGAACTGAAGTGAGTTGGTTTTTAGAGACTTGGGGATCGCTGAAGACAAAACCCATTGTTAAGAAAAGAATCCAACTTCTGCACGCTCAGGGCCTGCCCGTGACCACCCTGTCCCCCCTGGCCCTGCAACCACCCCGGCTCTAGACACACACAGGGACCCCCTCAGGCCCCAGCTCTTTCAAATAATAACAGACAGAACCCTTGGTCATCCAGTGACGCAGCGGGTTTTTATGATGGCCTCATAAAATGTCCTCTCTTGCACCAAATAGCCGCATACTAAGTTGTTAAGACAATGGCGTCATCTCAGTTGGCTAAGAACGATAAACAACTTTGAGGAGCCAAAAAAATTCAAACCACCATTCCTCCAACCCCAGTATCTGCATTGTCCCCGAATTGTGCAGCTGTGTTTGCTTTCCCCTCTCCCCGACCACAGCTAATGCGAACGCTTCCCTAACCGCAGCCCAGTTTGCTGAGAATCAACTGTTTGTTGTGTCTGACTTCGCTCTGTTCTTTTCTTTCTCTCCCCCCCCCATTCCCTCACTAATACTGGGACCTGAACTCAGGCCCTGGGTTCTGTCCCTTAGCTTTTTGCTAAAAGCTGATGCTCTACCAGTTGAGCCACACCTCCATGTCTGGCTTTTTGCTTGTTAGTTGGCCATAAGAATCTCTCAGGTTCATCTGCTCAGGCTGACTTGGAACCATAATCTTCAGACCTCAGCCTCCTGAGTAGCTCGGAGCCGCCGGTGCTCGGCCTCATAGCTGATTTTCTTATGATCATAGATGGGTTCACATCTCCCCTGCACATCATTCTAGATTTTCTCCTGGAAAGCCTGATGCATGTGTACTCTTCACTGTGCTCATGTCCATTTGCCTTTGGGGGCGTTGTTTCTCAGCACACATAGACTACCTTTCTTTCTAAAGAAAGCCCCACTGGGGCTGGGAAGGTAGCTCAGTGGTAGAGTGCTTGCCTTGCATGCATGAGGCCCTGGGTTCGATTCCTCAGCACCACATAAGCAAAAAAGAAAAAAATCTGGAAGTAGCACTGTGGCTCAAGTGGTAGAGTGCTAGCCTTGAGCTGAAGAGCTGAGGTACAGCGCCCAGGCCCAGAGTTCAAGCCCCATAATTGGCCAAAAAAAAAAGAATTCTGTGGGCTCAGACAGGCTCACACCTGTAATGCTAGATACTCAGGAGGCTGAGATAGGAAGATCACAGTTCAAAGCCAGACCGGGCAGTGAGACTCTTATCTCTAAGTAACTACTAGAAGGCCAGTTAATAGCGCTGTAGCTTAAGTGGCTGAGGGCCATCTTTGAGGGAAAAAAAAAAAAAACCTCAGGGACAGTGCCCAGGCCCTGAGTTCAAGCCCCAATACACACACACACACACACACACACACACACACACACACGCCATAGGCTTAGTTGAGATGACCTATAGCCTGAGCCATGTCAGCCGGTCACGGGTCCCTTTGATATGTTTCAGCTACCTCCTGCCACACCTCCTCCCCTCCAAACCAGGACTGGACATCCACGGGATGCGACACCCCATGGCCAACGCCATCCAGCGGGTGTTTAAGATGAGCTTCGTGCCTGTTGGCTTCTGGCAAAGGTTCATAGCACGGATGCTGGTCAGCCTGGCAGAGATGGACCTGCAGGTACCCGCGGATTCTGTGGAGGGGCGGTGTTAGGGCAGGAGGACTCTGCAGAGGGGAGGTATGGGGTCATCTTCCTGGCTTGGACAATTCACATCCTGTTAGCAGGGATTCCAAGAGCTCACCCGCACGCTTACCTGACCAGAGCACCCACTCTGGCTCCACCCCCAAGCCAGTTCTGGCTCCATAGAGGTGGACTTGAAATGGGGTTTTAGACCTCAAGCCCAAAGCCCAGGAATCTCAAGTTAGATCCAGCCACTCTTCACCACAGGCCAAAGAAAGAGACATGGTGAAGGGCAGAGAAAGGAGGTTTATTCAAGGCAGCCATGGGCAGACAGCACTTCATTGGCCGCCATCTTTGGGGGTGCTGACATTGGCTTCAGGTTAAATAGGGAGAAATGGGGGCAGGGGGCGAGGAAGGGCTGCAGAGTTAAAACAGTCCAGGTCACAGATGGGGCTGGTGGAGCATTCGCTCGACTTTGTCCTTGGAGGAATTCTGGAGAATGGTTATCTCTTTATGACTGGAACAGAACGGGAACCAAGAGACCTCCCAAGTTTTTGGCTGTTTGCTTTAAGATGATAAGAAAGCAATGCTTGTTGGAGGGGCTGTTTGCCTTCTACACCAGATACCTCTCCCTGAATCTTGTCTTTCCTTCTGCAAACAAGGTGATTGCAGCAGAGAATAGCTCAGATCAAAGGGCGCAGACACAACGTTGAGGGACTTTTAATTAATTCATAGTACTCAGCAAAAGCATCCTTCAGTTGGCATTCTAACTCTTCCCTAGGGTGTGCTGTGGGCGGCCGTGACTCCATGACTCTAAAAGCTGGTCTTGCCATCCTGGCTGAATTCGGGACTGGGGACCCTAAGCAACCCAGCCCACGCCCCAGACCACACAGATCAGAAGTATAGGTATCGACAGGAAATTTTTCCCTCCCTCCCTCTCTCTCTCCCTCCCTCTTCCCTCCTTCCTTCTTTTTTTCTTTCCTTCCTTCCCTTTCCTTCTTCCCTTTTTTCTTTCCTTCTTCCTTCCTCTCTCTTCCTTCCTTCCTTCCTTCCTTCCTTCCTTCCTTCCCTTTCTCCTTCCCTTTCTCTCTCCCTCCCCTCTTTCTCTTTCTCTCTCTCTCTTTCTCTTCCTTTCTCTCTCTCTCTTTCTCTCTCTCTTTCTGCTGGTACTGGGGTGTAAACTCAGGGCCTGGCACTGTCCCTTAGCTTTTATGCTCAAGTCTGATGCTCTACCACTTGAGCCACAGCTCCAGTTCTTGCTTTTTGGTGGCTCGTTGGAGATAAGAATCCCACAGTCTTTCCTGCCTGGACTGGTTTGGAACCTTGATACTCAGATCTCAGCCTCCTGATTAGATAGGATGACAGATGTGAGCCACTGACACCTGGCAGATGATGGGGTCTGATCTTCCTGTTTTATTTAAATAGGAAGGAAAATAAATGCAAGAGCCTGAAAATCAAGCAGAAGTGTTGCCGCTTGTGTTAGGAAGGGAGATGTGTGCATAACCCGATGAGCATGCGCGGGCTGAGAGAGCCGGTACAGGGCTGGCTGTCCTAGGGTTCCATCTGTCCCTCTGTCCTGCTTTTGAACTCTGGGTCCTGTTGCATCTAAGTGGGAGGTCTCAGAGTCTGAGAAGCCAAGTCCACAAGTGGGGCCCAGCTGGGTGCAGCATCCCTCAAAATTCAGAGAGAAATCCTATTAAAATTCACATGGACATCCCAGGGGGAAAGAGTTCAGTCTCATTAGGAATCAAAGGCATGCAAATTCACACAGCAATGGATGCAGCTCTTCATCTATCAGATCAGCAGAGAGCCAAGGCAGGGGACCCAGCTGCCGTGGCCAGTGGTGGTGGTGGCCCGCACAGAGGACATTCTCATCATCTCATAGCCTGCAGACTCAGGATGGGATGGGGCGGCTCATACCTGCAACTCCAGCTTGGTTGGAAAGCAGGAATTGGGAAGGGTGAGATTTGAGAAAGGCATCGGAAGGTCACACTTAGAATCTTAGCTCCTCCTCAGGAGGCTGAGATCCAGCAAAGTTCAACAGTTTCCATTACAGCTCTGTGTGTGTGTGTGTGTGTGTGTGTGTGTGTGTGTGTGTGTGTGTGTCTGTGTGTGTGTGTCTGTGCATGGGCATACACCAGTATGAGAGCCTGAAACCAGGGCCTCATGGTCAGGCAGCTTACTTGCTTGGCTGGCATGCTGCCATTTAAGCCACACCTCCAGCCCTGCTTTTTGCTGGTTCATTGGAGACAAAGTCTCAAAGACTTTTCTGCCTGGGCTGACTTCAAACCTCAGTCCTCCAGATCTTAACCTCCTGAGTATTTAAGCTTATAGGTGTGAGCCATCTGTACCCACCCATATTTTTAAGGGAGGTTTTAGTGGCGTAGTAAACCTGTTTTTAAAAGTCTTGTGAGTGGAAGGCAAACACTATACCCCAGCTCAAAAGCCTGCAGAATTAAAAATACAATATAGACTCAGCTGTTTTTTTAACCGTGTGAAGCTTTTTTTTTTTTCTGTCTGTCATGGGGCTTGAACTCAGGGCCTGGACGCTGTCCCTGAGCTCTTTCACTCAAGGCTAGCGCTCTACCACTGGGACCCAGAGCTCCACTTCCAGTTTTCTGGTGATTCATTGGATATAAACGTCTCATGGACTTTCCTGCCCCGGCTGGCTTTGGACTGTGATTCTCAGAGATCTCAGTCTCCAGAGTCACTAGAATGACAAGCGTGAGCTACCAGTGCCCAGCTTAAAAAAAAAAAAATTCTGAAATCCTAGTTACCAAAATCTTAATGATCTCTCTGCTTTAATTGTAGATAAGATTGATTTTTTCCCCTCCTCAGACAAGGTTTTAAAAAAATGTTTTTTATTAAAGAAAAACCAATTTCCAATGGCTTGGGAAATCTGTTCCCACAGTACCCCACACCCCCCCTCCCACCACGGAGTCCATGGCTTTTAATTTGGAAGGAGGAGGGAGCTGCCGTAGTGGGGGGGAAATCGGGTGACTTATCAAGATGGGGGTCAGACTGGCCTCCTTCTGCACAAGGCCAAGCGAGTGAGGAGCCCCTGGAATACTTAAGCAGATCTTTTGTCTTGTCTTTCAGCTTTTTGAAAACAAGAAGAATACTAGAGGCAGGAACAGGAAAGTCGCCATCTACAGTTTCACAGGCAACCAGAGAAACCGCTGCAGCACATTCCGAGTGAAAAGAAACCAGACCATCTATTGGCAGGAAGGGCTTCTGGTCACTTTTGATGGGGGCTACCTCAGGTGAGCATGCTTGGAAGCCCACCCACCCTGGCCAGCATGACCTCATAGCAACAACCCCCCCAACACACACACACACACACACACACACACACACACACACACACACACACACACATCCCTGCACATGACCCATCCATTTGCCCAGAATTCTACTCCTGAGAGAGCTTCTTGTGGCTGTGTTTTAGAAGTGTGAGACCCTCCCTGCAAATGTCCCGGAAGTCCTCCATCTTCGTCCCGCCTACACTTCCTGTGTGGGGGTGGGGAGACCCACATGGTGGCCACAGTCAACAAAATGGCAGACACTGAGCCCAGTCCCTGAGCTGGGACCACCCAGCTCCCCCACCCCCCCAGAGCTCTTGGACTTTTTCAGTCTTGAGTCCCCAACTGACTCAGTAAGTTGTTCTCTAATCCCTTCTTTTTTTAGAGAAAGAGAGGCAGATCAACAGACTTAATGCATGATCTGCACATGCAGTGACTTCATATTCGCAGTGAATTTTTCGAAATAAACTGTGAAAAGAGGAGAGGGTATAAAATAAGTTTGGGGTAGGACTAATTCCTCCCCCACACCCCTTTTTTTTATTTTGTCAGTTTGGGGGCTTAAGCTCAGGGCCTGGGCACTGTCCTGTCCCTGAGCTTTTTCACTCAAGGCTACCATCTGAGCCACACAGCACCACTTCCGGTTTTCTGGTGGTTCACTGGAGATAAGAGTTTCATGGACTTTCCTGCCCAGGCTGGCTTTGAACTGTGATCCTCAGATCTCAGCCTCCTGAGTAGGTAGGATGACAGGTGTGCGCCATCTTTGCCCAGCTCTTGAGCTTCTTTTGCTCAAGCCTCGCATTCTATCACTCTTCCGGCTTTTTGGTCTGCTTTTTGGTCATTTATTGGAGATAAGAGTCTCATGACCTTTCCTTCCCCGGCTGGCTTTGAAGCACAATCCTCAGATCTCAGCTTCCTGAGTAGCTAGGATTATGGAGCGTGCACCGCTGGCACCCAACTTGGGCCTCTTTTTGTTCTTGAAGCTTCCGTACAGGGATGGGGAATGCCCATCTTGTGGGTTGTTTCAAGTCCTTGAAATCCTCTGGTACGTGACAGGACAGACATGTTTTATTGCAAAGTCATTTTAGGCCATTTCGTGGAGTTGGGGACCCCTGGAGAGGGAGACAAAGGAGGCCCACAAACTCAAAGTTTATAGATAAAGATGTCACCGGGACAGCAGGGCACAGGGCCCCTGTGGGTTGGGGTTGGGGCTAACCGTGGAGGTGAAGAGGCTACCCCCAAGGTCCCAGGACACAGTGGTGATGGGTACTTATTTCTTTCTGGGTTGCAGTGTGGAATCCTCGGATGTGAACTGGAAAAAGAAAAAAAGTGGAGGAATTAAAATCATCTGTCAATCAGAAATGAGAGACTTTTCCGCGATGGCGTTTATCACCGATCATGTCAACTCCTTGATCGATCAGTGGTTTCCTGGTAAGAAAACGGTTCCAGCACATTCTGGAACATTCTGGGCCAGGCAGCGGCAGACAGATGTCCTCTGGCCTGGAGTCCCAGGATGCTGCTCAGGGCACCCAACGCCGTGTGACCCACGTGACACAAGCCATCCTCCTTCTCTGACCCCACGCAGCTCTCACGGCCACAGAAAGCGACGGGACCCCACTCATGGAGCAGTACGTGCCCTGCCCGGTGTGCGAGGTGTCCTGGGCCCACCACACAGACCCCGGGGAGAAATCCGAGGGGGTGCAGTATTTCGACATGGAAGACTGCGTGCTGACAGCCATCGAAAAGGACTTCATCTCCTGCCCCAGACACCCAGATGTCCCCGTGCCGCTCCAGGAGCTGGTGCCCGAGCTGTTCATGACCGACTTCCCGGCCAGGTATGGCATTCTCCCATGATGCCCCCCACGGGGTGGGGCGGGGCCACGCCCCTGCCACAGGCCGGCCTGGGAACATCTCCTCCACCCAGCCACAAAGTCTCCAGGGTGTGTGTGTGTGTGTGTGTGTGTGTGTGTGTGTGTGTGTGTGTTGGTCCTGGGGCTTGAACTCAGAACCTGAGCCCTGTCCCTTAGCTTTTTCACTCAAGAATCACACTCCCCCTCCTCCTCTTCCCCCTCCTCCTCCTCCTCCTCTTCTCCTTCATCTTCTTTTTCCTTCTCTTCCTCCTGTTCTCCTTTTTTCTTCCTCTTCCTTCTTCTCCTTTTCTTCTCTTCCTCCTCCTCTTTCTCCTATCCCTCTCCTCCTTTTCTTCTCCCTCTTGATCCTCTGTCTTTTCTTCTCCTTCTCCTCCTCCTCCTCCTCTTCTCCTTCTTTCCTCCTCCTCTTCTACTTCTGTGTCTTCCTCTTCTTTATCCTTCCTCCTCTTCCTCCTCCACCTCCTCCTCCTCCTCCTCCTCTTCTTTCCCCTTCTTCCTCTTCCTCCTTCTTTCTTCGTGGCTCCCTTATTTCTGGAGAAAAAGACAAGTCTTAAAGAATGAGAGGCAGGTCTTGGGGAGGCCTTGATGGCGGGGGAGGGAAGGATGGCCCTTGTGTCCATCCTTCAAAGGATGGCTTTGAGCTGTGAATGACCCAGGCTGGGGACTACCCTTCCCAGCCCAAGGGCCGGTCCGTTACCGGCCTGACCTGAGCTGTGTGCACAGGCTCTTCCTGGAGAACAGCAAGCTGGAGCACAGCGAGGATGAGGGTAGCGTCCTGGGCCAAGGCGGCAGCGGCACCGTCATCTACCGCGCCCGCTACCAGAGCCAGCCCGTGGCCGTGAAGCGGTTCCATATCAAGAAATTCAAGAACTTTGCTAACGTACCAGCAGGTATTGAAGCCATAGCGCAGCGCTCTCTTCTCCTTCCTTCCTTCCTTCCTTCCTTCCTTCCTTCCTTCCTTCTTTCTTTTTCTTTTTCTTTCTTTCTTTCTTTCCTTCTTCCTTGTACTAACTAAGCAAGTGCTCTATGATTTAAACCATGCATCCATCCCCCTTTAATTTAGTTTTTTTTTTCTTTTAATAGAGTCTCATGATTATGTTCCAGGTCAGCCTGGACCATGATCCTCTTATTTGTGCTTCCTTTGTAGCTGGCAGAATAGGCGCATGCCACTATGCCCTGCTTTTTAGTTGGTTAACATGGGGTCTGATAAACTTTCTACTTAAGCCGGCCTCCAACTTCAGTCCTCCCAATGTCAGTCTCCCAAGTAGCTGGAATTAGAGGCATGAGCCACTGCAACCTAACATATTATTATTATTACTATTATTATTATTATTATTTAGATGTATGCTTTCTCTGTTCAAACCCCAAGAGCCTTAGGAAAATTCTAAGCTACACGGCCTACGGTACAGTAGGTAAGGAAGGTGGCAGTGCTGCTTTGTGCCTGGCATGGTAGGGCACAGCTGGGATGCCAGGCCAGGTAAGGGTTGGCGGCGCTCTTGGAGATGGCCCGCTGTCTAGTTATGAGTGCTTGGAATCACCTTCGCCCTTTCTGTCTGCACCGTGGCCAGGCCTGGCATACACTAGGTGGGCAGCCTGACTTTTGGGGCTTTTTGCTAGAAAGATCCCTCTGAGCCACGTCTGTGAGACTCTTACCTTCAATTCATCAGAAATAGGCTGCAAGTGGAGCTGTGGCTCAAGAGGTAGAGTTCTCAGCTTGAGTATAAAAGCTAAGGGACAAGCCGGGCGCCAGTGGCTCATGCCTGTAATCAATCCTAGCTTTGGAGGAAGCAGAGATCTGAGGATCACGGTTCAAAGCCAGCCCAGACAGGAAAGTCAGTGAGACTCTTACCTCAAATTAACCACCAGAAAACCGGAAGTGGCGCTGTGGCTCAAGTGGTCGAGCGCTGGCCTTGAGCTGAAGAACTGAGTTCAAGCCCCAGAACCTGCACAAAACTGAAAACAAAACAACCCCAAATCTCCAACTTTAAAAATCTTTTGCTCCATACAGGAGAGATAGAAACAGAACACAACAAGAGGACAGACCTGGCTGTGTCCTGCCTGGTGTTCCCAGGACCTGTCATCCTAGCTACTCAGGGGCTGAGATCTGAGGATCAGAGTGAAAAAGCTAGTGGACATTGTCCTGGCCCTGATTTCAGGCTCCAGTACTGGTGCACACACACACACACACACACACAGATAATTGGGGCACACAATTGGCCATGCAGTGGGATGAGGCCTACAAGAGCCTCTCTTTCCGTGATGAGTGTGGGGCATGTGGCCTTCACCATTGAAGATCCAGGTACGCCTCAGAGAAAGCTCAAGCTCTTGCTCCATTTCCAACTTTTTTGGTGGTTAATTAGCCATGAGAGCGTCATGGACTTTCCTGCTAGGACTGGCCCTGAGCCTCGATCCTCAGATCTCAGCCTCCTGAGTAGCTAGGATTACAGGCCAGCCCTGAATGTGGCAGGCTCCTACATTATGCTGAGTCCTCCTGAGGCTGCCTGGCCCTGGGTCTGCCCTCCCCCTTCCCCTTTGTCCTCTCCAAGTGGCAGACTGCTGTATTCTCTCCCCCCTTGTCCCCGTAAGACACCATGCTGAGACACCTGCGGGCCACGGACGCCATGAAGAACTTCTCGGAGTTCCGGCAGGAGGCCAGCATGCTGCACGCCCTGCAGCACCCCTGCATCGTGTCGCTCATCGGCATTAGCATCCACCCGCTTTGCTTCGCCCTGGAGCTTGCCCCGCTCAGCAGCCTCAACACGGTGCTGTCTGAGAACGCCAAAGGTACCCGCCATTCCAGAACCTTCCACCAGGGAAGGTCAGCAGAACCCCAGAGCTCAGGAAAACCATGATCCAAGGGGCTCCCTCCTGCCCCGTCCAGCGGTCTTGGCTGCAGGGGCTGATCCACAGGGGGGTCCCGACCATGCCAGGCCTGTCTATCCCACAGCACGTGCCTTACCTGTGCCCAACATCAGTGAGACCATTGGGGGCGGGGCAGGGGGGGGAAACAGCGTAAAAGTTCACTGTTGGGAATCAGAGAACCAATCCAAGTCTTGGGCCCCTATTTTAATCCAAGAAGCTTGCCTGAAAAATAAAAAGAGGATTAAGGACAGTTCCCGCTGGGACGGTGTAGAGCCAAAAGAGGCGGCCTCAGGAAGGCTCATGTGGCAGCCACCGGCACCTACGCCCTCCAGCCCCGCTACCCTACCCAGAATGCCCCTCACTGCAGCCATGGGGCAGCCCTATAGCCTGGGGTCAGTCCTACAGCCTATCTTCTGCTTCCAAGGAAATGAATGAGAATTAACCTACAGAAAAGGGTCACTCAACTCCAAGCTGCTGATCCAGGCAGCAAGGTAGCTGTCTTCTGACCAGGGAGAAGTGCTAGTAAAATCGATCTCTTCTCCCTCCAAGAAAAAGACTGAACCCAGGGCTTCACACACGCTAGGCAAGTACGCTACCACCTGAGCCACGCCACCATCCCTGTCCCTTTGGCTTTAGTTATTTTTCAGCTAGGTTCTTTTCCTCCTTCTCTCCCTCCCTCAAACCGGAGACTAAGATTCTCCTACCTACACCTTCCATGTATTGGGGATCAGACACAAATGGCTCTGCCCAGCTTAGTTGTTAATATGAGGCTCTTGATAACTTTTTTGCCCAGGTTGGCCTTGAACCTCTCAGTTTTCCCAATCTCCACCTCCTAAATTGCTGGGATTATAAGCATATGCCACTACACCGGACAAACATCTTGCTAAGCAAACTTCACACTTGCTAGGCAAGTACTCTACCAGTAAAGCCATGCCCTCTGTGGAAGGAAAGTTCGAAGGAAGTTACATCTGCAGCTCACCACCTAATCTCACAACGCTTAAGAATCTTGAATCTTTTCTGTGAGCTCCTGACAACTAGCAATTCTATCATAAACACTATTTCCCTCAAGAAACTCAGTCTCTGCCCCTTCTGGTATCCAGCATGGAGAATAGTAGAAATGTGTCCTCTCTCTGTAAAGTATTTGGGAATGCTGTCCGCTTTCCATGCTGTGACAGAATGCCTGAAGTCAACGACTTATCAGAAGGAGAGGTTGATTTGGGCTCACAGTCCATTTTGGATTCAGTCTACATTTGCTGTGCCTTGTTGCTTTGGGCCTGAGGTAGCACAGAATGTTATGGCAGAAAATGCTGCTGAGGTCATCATGAAAGCATGGAAGCAGAAGGAGAGAGAGGAGGGGCTGGGTCCCCATATCCCCTTCAAAGCCACACCCCCCAATGGCCTCACTTCCTCCTACTAGGCCCCACCCCTTAAAGGTTCCACTACTTCCTAATAGTGACACAGGCAGGCGACTAAGACTTTTAACACGTGGGCCATACCTGATCCAAACAAGCAGGAAAGAATGGGAGACACGATGCTGTATTGTGAATTTGATTTGATCAAAGTTGAAAATTCGGTAAATTAGAACACTGATGTTGTTTTTCCCTTGCAAGATGCTTCCTTTATGCCCCTGAGACACATGCTTACTCAAAAAATAGCCTACCAGATTGCCTCCGGCCTGGCTTATTTGCACAAGAAGAATATCATCTTCTGCGACCTGAAGTCAGACAACATCCTGGTGTGGTCCCTGGACGTGAAGGAACACGTTAACATCAAGCTGTCTGACTATGGCATCTCACGCCAGTCATTTCACGAGGGAGCCCTGGGTGTGGAGGGCACTCCTGGCTACCAGGCCCCGGAGATCAGGCCTCGCATCGTATATGATGAGAAGGTATCTGCGCAGCTCATCACCTCCAAGCCCAGTGCCTCAGAGTGGGAACCCAGCTTCCACCTGAAGCCAGCCAAGCAGTAATGGCAGCACCCGAGCCTTCTGAGCACAACTCCCTATACACACACACTTTGCTCTCTCTTCTGTGCTCAGTAAAGAGTGGGGGTGGTGATTCTAGCTGTGAACAATTCAAGACAGAAATGGGTCTGGCTTGGATTCCACTATAACATTTGACGGGACAAATAGGAACAGAGGATGGAAGGATGGATGGATGGATGGATGGATGGATGGATGGATGGATGGATAGATGAGAGGGATAATGGGTAAATGGGCAGTAGTTAAGCAGTCAGATGGATGGGTGAGTGAATAGAAAGAAAAAAGCATAGGAAAATGAATGGGGAAGTAGACCAAATGCAGGTGGTCAAACAGATGAATGGGTGGATGAATGGACAACTGGATAGAGCAGCAAGTTGAAGGATGGATGGCTAGACAGATGGAAGAATGGATAGATAAATGGCTGAACAGAAGAGCAAGAAGTCAGATAGATGGGTGAATGACAAAATGGATTTTTATAACTGGGCAGAATAACTAGCCAGAAGGAATGGATGGCTAAAGAAATGAAGGGAAGTATGGCTAGAGAAGTAGACAGAAGGACAGGGAGTTGGATGGATGGATGGATGGATGGATGGATGGATGGGCAGATGATAACTGGATGGATAGATGTAGATATATTATAAGTAGATAGTTAACTAGATAGAATATCTGGTCCAAAAAATAGGTGGCTAAAAAGATGGAGAAATAGATAGGTAGATAAATGAACAGAAGCGAAAGTAGTCAGATGAGTGGATGGGTGAGTGAATAGATAGACGGATGGATGAATGGATGGATGGATGGATGGATGGATGGACTGACAGATGGGCTGACCATGGTTCCCCTTTGGGCAAGGCTCATGTTTCCTTACCTAGTTGTGTCTCGCTGCTCCCTCCACCTCAAGGTCAGCTTGCCAAAGCCACAGGGCCCTGGCAGGGGAGCAGGGGACCTGACTTGGCTCACTTCTCTGCCCAGGTAGATATGTTCTCCTATGGAATGGTGCTATACGAGCTGCTGTCAGGACAGCGTCCCGCACTAGGCCACCACCAGCTTCAGATCGCCAAGAAGCTGTCCAAGGGCATCCGCCCGGTTCTCGGGCAGCCAGAGGAAGTGCAGTTCCACCGCCTGCAGGCACTCATGATAGAGTGCTGGGACACGAAGCCTGAGAAGGTACATGGGCTGCCCTTGGGCTGGAGGCTGTGTGTGTGTGTGCATACGTGTATTTGCATGTACCTGTGTGTATTTGTACACATGTGTATTTGCACACCTACCCTTGACTAAGAACAACTGGTCAACCTCTGCTCACATTGTCTAGACAGAGAATGAATGCCTCTATCATAGCTAGTGCCGTTATCTTTGTGTGAATCTCTGGGAAAGTGAACTTTTCTTCCCCAACTTTGGTGTCACTTTCTCAAGCAGGCAAAGTAAAAGCTGTGTACCTTTCTACTTTAGATTAGAAGAGTTTCTGATTTCTGAGCTTTTCAGATTGTAGAATATTTGTATAGACTTTACTAGTTTAGCATCTGAAAATTGAAAATCTGAAATGTTCGGAAGGCTGACATGTCCATGAGTGCCTTTCTAGTCCTTGTGCAAGAACAGAGAGAGTATATCTCTAAGACAATGGGGAAAGGGTTTGGAGATGTAGCTCAGTTGGTAGAACACCAGCCAATGAGCAAAGTGTCAGGTACCAAGTCAGTACCAAGTACAGAGTCCCAGTCTCAAAACAAAAAAGAAAGAAGAGAGAGAGAGAAAGAGAGAGAGAGGCAAGGAAGGAAGGAAGGAAGGAAGGAAGGAAGGAAGGAAGGAAGGAAGGAAGGGAAAGAAAGAAAAAACAAGACAAGACAATGGGGAAAATTTCATGCATAAAGCAAAAGTTATAGGGTTAAAGCTCCTTTGTTTGTATGGGAGAGGCCCCTAATTTCATGGTTAACTTATCAGTCAGGTACCTGTGGCTCACACCTGAAATCCTAGCTATTCAGGAGGCTGAGATCTGAGGATCACTGTTGAAAGCCAGTCCAGGTAGGAAAGTCCATGAGACTTTCATCTCCAGTTAACTACCAGAAAACCACTGTGGCTCAAGTGGTAGAGTGCCAGTCTTGAGTAAAAAGAGCTAAGAGACAACAGCCAGGCCCTGAGTTCAAGTCTCAGTATGGACATAACAACAACAACAACAATAAAAAGACCTATTAAATCAGATCATTTAATGTCTTGGTATGAAATAGGGCCTGAGAAAAATTCTTTGCCATAAAATTTTGGGGCTTGAGGTAGAATACTTGGAGTGAAGGCTCCAGCCAGGCTCAAGCCCAGGGCCCTGGATGGGCTTGGAGTTTGTGGGGAGAGAGGGTTGGTCAAATCTTTCAGGCCTATTATTAGGATCTGGCCCTGAGAGAGCCAATTCTCCAAGTTTTTTACCTCTGGGTTGAGGCGGCTGATCTCAGGTTTGAAACCAGCACAGGTGTGCCTAGCCAAGTGCTGCCCTTCCCTCCCACAGCGCCCGCTGGCCCTGTCTGTGGTGAGTCAGATGAAGGACCCCACCTTTGCCACCTTCAAGTACCTGCTGCCCTGCGGGACACAGACAGCCTTCTTCTCATCTCAGGGCCAGGAATACACGGTGGTATTCTGGGATGGAAAAGAAGAGTCCAGGTAACCACCCCAGGCCTGCCCTGCCCGCCATGCTTGTATCTGGGGTGGGATTAGGACAGAAAGCCTTGGATGAATTCAGGGCTGGTGGTTCACGCCTATAATCCTAGCTACTCAGGAAGATGGCAGTTCAAAGCCAGTCTGGGCAGATAAGTGCTTGAAGAGAGACTTTATTTCCAATGATTCAGCAAAAAGCTAGACTGGAGGCATGGCTTAAGTGGTACACTCCAGCTGAACAAGCAAGCCAAGCATGTGTGATATCCCCTCCCTTTTTGAAAATTGTTAATATGAAGGTGATGTACAGAGGGTTTACAGTTACATAAGTCAAGTAATGTGTGTATTTCTTTTTGGACAATATGAGGGCCCTTCTTGTTGCATCTTTTTGGTTTTTTTTGTCGGTACTAGGGTTTGAACTCAGGACTTGGGTGCTGTCCCTGAGCTCTTTTGCTCAAGGCTGGCCACAGCCACAGCGCCACTTCCGGTTTTCTGGTGGTTCATTGGAGATAAAAGTCTCACAGGCTTTCCTGCCCGAACTGGCTTTGAACTTCGACCCTCAGATCTCAGTCTCAGAGTATCAGCTAGGTTTGAGCCGCCAGCGTCCATCAAGATGCTTTTTGTCCCTAGTGGAATTTTCTTCTCTGTGTGCAAAATTCACGCATGCCCAGCAGGCGGAAGGAACCTAGCGGTGCCGGGCGCATGGGGAATGAACGTGGTGAATGGTGCTTGACTCAGAACATAGCGAGGTCCTGCTTTGTGACTGCGACCTCCTCTCCTCCTCTGAGAGCGTTCCCCCAGATCCTGGGGGAACGCTGACCTCAGGACCCTTACTGTAGGAATTACACCGTGGTGAACACAGAGAAGGGCCTTCTAGAAGTGCAGCGGATGACCTGTCCCGGCATGAAGCTGAGCTGTCAGCTCAAGGTGCAGAACACCCTATGGACGGCCACTGAGGTAACCGCTGACCCCTGACCCCAACACCAGGGAGTGACCCCCCAGAGGGACCAAATTTGTAAATCTGTGGGGTATCCAGGCAGGCCTGCTTCTCAAAGCATCCTGGGTGATCCCCAAAATAGTCATCAGCCTGGTAAGGCAGTGACAGGTCTCCTGGGGTGCTCAGCCTCTTCTGCTCCTGGTCTGGCCTTCAGTGGCAGGCGGCTGGATTCAGGGTTCAGAGAGGCAGGAGATTCTCCAAGGACAGGAACCCCAGTGGGTAATGCCACTGGGTCTTGATTTCCTGGCACATTCTGGATCCACACAGCACCAGTTCTCAGCTCTGAAGACCTTTGTGTCTTTCCATCCATTAAGTCATCTGAAGTCAAAGAGCCAGGTGCCAGTGGCTTATGCTTGTCATCATCGCTACTCAGGAAGCTGAGATCTGAGGATCGTGATTTAAAGCTAATGGGGGCAGGAAACTCCATGAGAGTCTTATCCCCAATGAATCACCAAAAAGCCAAAAGTGGAGCTGTGGCTCAAGTGGTAAAAATGTTGACCATGAATGAAAAAAGCTCAGGGACAGCACCCAGGTCCTGAGTTCAATACCAGCCCCGGTACCAGCACAAAACAAAAACAAAACAAAAATCCTAAGAGTAAAAGGGCTGGGGTTGGGGGCTCAAGTGGTACAGTTCTTGCCTTACAAGCACAAGGCCATGAGTTCAAATCCTAGTGCTACAAAACAACAGGTACAAACAACAACAAAGCCCATACAGAAGAAACATGGACGCCAGCTTTCCAATTGATTAGTTTATGTATTCCTGTTCTTCAGAGAAATGTGAAAACAAACAAACATAGAATCCTCTAGAAGAAAAATAGAAGTATCCATAATCTGTTACCTAGAGAAAACTATTTGGAACTGTCTTTTTAGCCCTGGGATTTGAACTCAAGGCCTCAGACTTGCTAAGCAGATGCCCTACACTTGAGCTACTCCAGTAGCCCCCTTTTGTTTTGAGGCAAGGCCTTACTTGGTGCTTGGGCTGGCCTGGACTGTGATTTTCCTATTTGTCTTCCCTGTATGGCTGGGATGCCAGTCACCACACCCCTGGGCCCAGCCATTGGTTCAGATGGAGTCTCCTGAACTTTTATGCCAGGATTGGCCTTGAACCAGGATTCATCAATCGACCTCCCAAGTAGCTAGAATAACAGGTTTGAACCACAGCATATTTTCTTAGAATAAATTCTTATAATCCTTCTGTGATTTCTGACATGTATATACATATATATGTATATTTGAACCATGCTTCTAAAGAAAAATAGATTTATTCTAAAGAAAGAAAGATTGTCTCTGTCTCTCCTACCCATAACTTCGAGCATTTACATTCCTCTCAGGATTTCTCAGAAGACAGCTTCTTGCCTTTTATTTGTTTATTTTGTGTGTGTGTGGCAGTACTGGGATTTGAACTCGGAGCCTGGATGCTATCCCTTAGCTTTTTCACTCAAAGCTAACACTTTACCACTTGAGCCACACCTCTACTTCTGGTGGCTTTTTGGTGATTAATTGGAGACAAAGAGTTTCCCGGAGATTCCTGCCTGGGCTAGCTTTGAACCACCATCCTCAGATCTCAGCCTCCCGAGCGTGCTAGAATTACAGGGATGAACCAGCAGCGCCCAGCTTAGTTCTGTTTTTGACATAGAGTCTCGGGCTCTTTTTGCTGGAGCTAACCTTGGACCTTGATCCTCCTACCTTCACCTTCCAAGTTGCTGGGATTGCAGGCAGGCATCACCATGCCCAGTCCCTTCATCCATGTTCCTTTTTGAGGCACAAAGGGGGACCCCCATCTGTGTGCACCCCAGTAGGAGCGCCAGCCACTTTCTCCCCTGTCCTTATAATGCGTTTCTCTGCCTCTGCAGGATCAGAAAATCTACATTTACAGCCTCAAAGGCATGTGCCCACTGAGCACACCGCAGCAAGCCTTGGACACACCGGCCATTGTCACCTGCTTCTTGGCTGTACCTGTCATTAAAAAGGTGAGGCAGGTGCGCGGCTTTCTGAACCCCTCTTTCCCTATTTGCAAGTTGTTTGGGGCTGGGGACAGGAGAGCCACACCCTCTTAGACACCCTGGCCAGGTCGTGCATTTCCTTCCTGCAGAACAGCTGCTGCCCATGAGCAAACAGCACAACCCCTTCTCGGGTTGCAGCGTGCATTGGTGCCCGCGGGGTGGATGAGCGGGGCCATTAGGCCTTTCTTCCCCAGCTGTCCCGGCCTCAGCCCCCACCTCAGCCCTGCCTCTCAGTCTCCAGGCTCTGCCAGGGCCGACTTCTGATGAATAGGGTAATGCCGCCTCTCAAGGACTCACTGACTGGATCTCAGCCTGGCCACATAGGGGTGTCCCCAGGGCGGACCCCATCTTACCTCACAACTGGGCCTCTTCCTGATCTGAGGCCTCAACACTGGCCTCCACTAGCCCAACACACACACACACACACACACACTCAATTCTCAGGATTAAAGGCCGTAACCACTGCTTATTTTCCCAGGCTTTGCTGCCCTATAACCCAGGTTGCAGGTTGTACTCAGGCAGCCCTGGCTGTTCCTGCCTGCCCACCTGCCTGCCCACCTGTTTGTTCCAGCCGCAGGCACACTAGGTGTGTAAGGGGTGTGTTACAGTATTGACTCCATCCCAGGCCCTGCCACTGCTCAGCTCCAAAATGAGGATCATGAGCAATCATGAACTGGAACTCGGGACCTAACCTAACCAGAGCTTTAGGCTGATGCATGTGGAGTTCGCAGGCATTAGTAAGAACTTGATAGTCAGGTGTATGGTAGCTCACACCTGTAATCCTAGCTACTCAGGAGGCTGAGATCTGAGGATCACAGTTCGAAGCAGCAAAGTCTATGAAGCTTTTATCTCCAATGAAGCACCCAAAAGCTGGAAGTAGAATTGTGGCTCAAGTAGTAGAGCACCACCACCCTTGAGTTTAAAAAAAGCTTAGAGACACTGCCCAGGCCCTAAGTGTTCAAGCTTTAGACACACACACACACACACACACACAGACCCTGACACAAAACACCCAAACCCTTCTCTCCATTCTGCTCCGGTTTCCTCTCTTTTTAATAGAAAGCACAGCACAGGTATGAAACCAACCTTAGAGCCATTGATGACTCTCGCGTGGGGCTGGGCAGCGGGAACCGGCCTGCACCGGAGTGCGGGCGAGGGGGCAGGACACAAAGCAGTATTGAAGGATATCACATCACCGCCCGTGCCCCAAGCCAGGGCACCACCTCCGGCATGATGGCGGGGGGGAATAAATAAAGCCGGCTCTGTGCAGGGGCTCCCACACCCGTGTCCGCCCCCTCCCAGCCCGCCCAGCCCACGGTCCTGCCGGACAGACCCCTGCGTGTTTGCACTCGCAGACTAACACCCAGCCAGGACGTGGCACTCACCATGCACGCAGGCCAGGCTGACCCAGAGCTCCAGATAGAGGTCCAAGCCTGCTTGCCTTGGCTGCTTTCTTCAGATGGAGTGTGTGTGCGTGCATGTGTATGTGCATGTGTGTGTGAGCATGTGTGTGTGTGCATGTGTGTGTGTGAGCATGTGTGTGTGTGTGCCACTATTGAGGCTTCAATTCAGAGACTGGCCCCTGTCCCTGAAGCTTTTGTGCTCAAGGCTGATGGCTCTACCATTTGAACCATAGCTCCACGTCCGGCATCTGGGTGGTTAAGACTTTCTTGTCTTAGGCTGGCTTCAAACCCAGATCCTCGGGCTGGGAAGGTGGCTCAGTGGTAGAGCGCTTGCCTCGCATGCATAGAGGCCCTGGGTTTGATTCCTCAGTACCACATACACAGAAAGTGCCGCAAGTGGCTCTGTGGCTCAAGTGGTAGAGCACTAGCCTTGAGCTAAAGAGCTGAGGGAACAGTGCCCAGGCCCAGAGTTCAAACCTCAAGACTAACCAAAAACAAAACCAGATCCTCAGATCACAGCCTCCCGAGTGGCTAGGATGACAGACATGAGCTACCGGCCCCTGGCCTGCAGGTGGATTTTGATAACCTTTCTTAGCGTGCCTTGCCCTGACTGTTGCGTTGTGACTCTCCGTAGCCGAACCTGGACCTGCTCTGTCTTGACTCAAGCTGTGTTTGCAAAGTTTTTCCCACTCCGATGCTTTCTGTTCACATCCTGCCCTGAGTCCTGGCTGGAGTAGCCTCTGTGTCTGACACCCCCGCCACCAGCATCTACCCCCGGCCCTCTGGCAGGTGGCTGCCAAAGAGCTCCAGTGTCCTTGCGGTGGGTGGGCTACCCCCTAGACACCCACTAATGCCAGCCACACCCCAGACCTTGAAGAAGAAGAGTCTGTGAGAGCTGGGCTCTGGTGGCTCACACCTGTAATCCTAGCTGCTCAGGAGACTGAGAGCTGAGGACTACGGTTCAAGCCAGCCCTAGCAGGAAAGATTGTGAGACTCTTATCTCCAATAAACCACTAGAAAACCAGAAGTGGTGCTGTGGCTCAAGTGGTAGAGTGCTTGCCTTGAGTTGAAGAGCTGAGGGACAGCACCCAGGCCCTGAGTTCAAGCCCCACAACCTACAAAAAAAAAAAAAAAAAAAAGTCTATGAGACTCTTAGTCTCCAATTAACCAGTAAGAAAAGCCAGAAGGGGAGCTGTGGCTCAGGTAGTAGAACACCATCTTTGAGGAAAAAAAAAAGCTAAGGGTCAGAGCCCTGAGTTCAAGTCCCAGTACTGGCACAGAACAACAAAACAGAACAGGTGCCATCCAAGATAGACCTACAAAAGAAGGTGGAGCTAAAAGAGATTCCTTTCAGAATTAGTTCCACAGACACAGATGGTCCACTTGAAGAAGAAAAACTACTGGGAGCCCCAGCCACAGAAATGAGGCCTTCATTGGGCCAGGACCAGTGATGGAGGGATAATCGGGGGCACAGGGTCCTGCCCCCGGCTTTCATGGAGCAAGCCACCTCATACGGACCGTGAGGACACCCCACCGTGGATCCTGATACAGTCACGGCTGGGGGGGGGGGGGGAGCCAGCCTAGTGGAGGCAGGGCCTGTGGCAGCTGCACCTTTGTTTGGTGCCATGGCTGTCACTCCACACCCCTCACCTTGAACCCAGAGGGCAGGGTGGCCCTGTCTAGGAGGCACAGGTTGGCAGTGCCAGTTTTCTAGGGGCATGGCGAGGATGCGTGTGGCATCCTCCCTCCCCCCGTGACTCCGTTTCTCCCCGCAGAACTCCCTCCTGGTGCTGGCAGGCCTGGCAGATGGCCTGGTGGCGGTGTTTCCCGTGGCACGGGGCGCCCCGAGGGACAGCTGCTCCTACCTGTGCTCCCACACAGCCAACCGGGCCAAGTTTCGCATTGCCGACGCCGACGCCCGCCAGAACCCGTACCCGGTGAGCGCCATGGAGGTGGCCAACAGCGGCGCCGAGGTCTGGTACAGCAACGGGCCCGGCCTGCTGGTGATCGACTGCGGGACGCTGGACATCCGCAGGCGGCTGGAGCCCTACGCGGCCCCCTCGGTGGTCACCGCCATCACCTGCGGCTCCGACTGCCGCGGGGAGGAGGTCGTCTGGTGCCTGGATGACAAGGCCAATGCCTTGGTGATGTACCACGCGGCCACCTATCACCTGTGCGCTCAGTACTTCTGCGGGGACCCCAGTCCCCTCCGAGACGTGTTTCCTGTGCAGCTGGTAGGCGCAGAGTCCCCAGGGGGCCACACCCCCAGCTCCAAGGAAACCGAGGGGGACCCCATTGCCGACGTGAGCATCATCTACAGCAAGGAGCTGGGGACCCAGATCCTGAGTCACCAGGACTCGCTCACCGACTACTGCTCCATGTCCTCCTACTCCTCATCCCCACCCCACCCAGCCACCAGGTCCCTCTCCAGCTGCCCCAATTCCCCAGCCAGTGGTTCCAGTGTGCCCTTCTCCACTGACTATGAGGACTCAGACAGGATGCCGGAGCCCGGGGTCATCTCCAACAGATCCGACCCAGACCTCAGCCCCCTGGACGGGGAGACATTCAGCCAGCACCTGCAGGCCGTGAAAGTTCTAGCTGTGCGAGACCTCATTTGGATCCCCAGGTGAGTCTCTCAGCATGGCCTGGCCGCCTCTGGCTGCCATAGAACCCGAGAGTTTCCTTGAGGATCAACATGCAGGCCGGGCACTAGTGGTCATGCCTGAAATCCTGGCTACTCAGGAGGCTGAGATCTAAGGAACACAGTTTGTGGTTCCAGGCTGAGCAGTAAAGTCCCACCATTACCTTGGCATTGGGCTCCTAGCCGGGAAAGTCACAGTCTGCCTCCTCTCCTCTCTGCCAACTCAGTCTGTGGTGGAACTCGCACACGCGTGGCTTGTCTTTCCACCCGCCAGCTCCATCCCATCAGGGTGCAGCGGGCCACCCGCCCATCACTCCCCCTTCTCCGTGTTGATTCCTCAGGCGAGGCGGCGATATCATTGTCATCAGCATGGAGAAGGAGTCCGGTGCCCAGCGGGGCCGAGTCATCGCCGTTTTAAAAGCCCGAGAGTTGACTCCACATGGGTAAGCTGGAGGGAGCCATTCCTGTGGGGCCCAGCAGAGCAACCTAGAACCCAATGACCCTGGAGCCCTGTTGTCACTTACCCAAACAAATAACATTGAGAGGGTGGCCATGGGGGAAAGCAGGAACAAGGTGTGGGTTCCTCCACACAGGTCCTAGGGGGCTCAGCAAATACCAGCTGTAGGAGGCCTCTGCCCTGACCAAGTTGCTCAGCTCTGTGGCTGTCCATGGACCAGGGACCAAGTGTCCTGTAGAGGGCGCTCTTCTGGGCAAAGTCCAACTTCAACCTGGAGGTGATTCACAATACTTCTAGCAAGAGAGCCCTTCTGGGGCCTGTACAGCTGCAGATAAGGTCCCCCTCCCCCCAACACAGGCACACCTCCTTCCCCTGGGTGGGTAATCTTGGGAGTTGTGCCATTCTCTACACTGGAGACATCTGGGCAGGATAGCCCGGCCAGGATTTGGAGGTGAGCAATGCCAGGAATGAGTTCCAGGGCTGATCTCGAGCCCCAACTGAGTTTATACCTGGCAGCCTTGAACCCAAAGGGTTCCTGGCTTGCAGGTCAGGTTTGTTGGGCTCAAGTGAGTCCACAGAGCCCCAAACACATGGCCTGCTTCCTCTTGAATGGTCCAACCTACTGATGAGGCTTTCTTTTCCAGTATTTTTGTTGTGTGGCCTTTTTTTGTTTGTTTGTTTTGTTTTTGGTCGGTCATGGGGCTTGAACTCAGGGCCTGGGCGCTGTCCCTGAGTTCCTTTGCTCAAGCCTAGTGCTCTATCACTTGAGCCACAGCGCCACTTTCAGTTTTCTGGTGGTTCACTGGAGATAAGTGTCTCACAGACTTTTCTGCCCAGGCTGGCTTTGAACCCTGATCTTCAGATCTCAACCTCCTGAGTAGCTAGGCTGACAGGCATGAGCCAGCAGCACCCAGCACAGATGAGGCTTTCTAAAGTCTTACAAAGAGCCAAAGGTATCTGTCGAAGTTCACGGGCATCATCTGGAACACTCTTTGAAGGCCAAGTTTCAGCTCGTCCATTCACTTGCTTCCCTTGCCTTCTGTTCTCCCATGCTGGGGAAACGTGGTCACTCTACTGGACGGTGAAGCCACTGGGCCGCAGCCAGCACTGCCCGTGTTCTTCTTGAGGCTCCGGACTACATGATCTTATGGCACATTCTGAGGCCAAAGCAGGTGGCTCCCTGCAGCCTCCAGGCCCTGGTCATGTCACCACCCGGCTGGTGACCCAGGCACAGACTTGTGGCCTCTCCTCTCTCTGGCCACTGTGTACCCTTGCCAGATGCTGCCTTTCCCAGCTTTCCTCCCTATATTCCATGTGCCTGACTTTTGGCAAAACCTGACTTTGGGGAATAAAGAGAAAACAAAACCAGAAAAGCCAGGTCCTGGTGGCTCACACCTATAATCCCAGCTACTCAGGAGGCTGAGATCTGAGGCTTGTGGTTCAAAGCCAGGCCAGGCAGAAAAGTCCATGGGACTCTTATTTCCAATCAACCATCAAAAACTGGAGGTGGAGCTGTGGCTCAAGTAAATGAGAAAGTGGCCAGCCTTCAGTGGAAAAGCCAAGTGAGAAAATGAATGCACACATGCACGCACGCACACACACACACACACACACACACACACACACACGAATCAAGTATAAATGAAGCATTCAAGAAGGCCGGGATGCACACCTTCACCAGCCCTGACCCTGTGGAGACCCCTGCAGGTTCTCAGGCTCCCCCTTTTCTCCGCAGGGTGCTGGTGGACGCCGCGGTGATCTCAAAGGAAACAGTGGTGTGCTGCTTCGAGAACGAGGCGAGCGAGTGGTGCCTGGCTGTGTGGAGGGGCTGGGGTGCCAAGGAGTTTGACATTTTCTACCAGTCCTACGAGGAACTGGGCAGGCTAGAGGCTACGCGCAAGAGGAGGTAGTGCGTACAGATAGACCTTCAGTAGGACTGCCTGACCCTGGGGTTGGCCCCCAGCCACTACAAGCCCTGGAAAGAGCCAGCAAGATGGATGGAGTTCTTTGCCAAACCCCAGCTGCTCAAAAGGGCTGGGCAGTTATGGCTGGTGGAGGGGTTGGGGCGTTCTCAGATTCCGCAGGACGGAATTAGCTGAATACCTAAGTCCCTGCTGCAGGCTTTACAACAGGGCTGGTCAGGGGGCTCCTCCTCTTTCCTCCTCTGTGTGTTTCCAGGGGGCAGGGGAAGGGGTACCCCCCTCCACCCACAGGGTCTTCTTGGCATAATAGGCCTGCCCTGTTTTAATCATAAGCCTCAGATGGAATTACACTAGAGATTTCCAGTTGGGGAGCACATCAGGGCAGGGTAAATACAGGGCTGTGACCCCTACAATCCCCTCACCCCTAGAATCGTAGATCGGAACGTTTCACAAGCCCCCCGGGTATCTGGAGCAAGGAGGCCCAGCTTGGGGAAGCTGAGATCAGATGTCTCCCCCTCAGAAAAGCCTCAGTGTGAGAAACTCCTAAAAGGATCCTGAGCCAGAAGCAGGGTACAATCTGGGCTGGGGTGTATGTGTGTGTGTGTGGGGGGATGAATGAGTTCCTTTAAGAGCGAGATCCAGAAAGCCCAGCTCAAGGTAGCCACTCGCCTTACATTCTTCTCCTCCGACAAAAGGAAGGAGAAAGCCAATCTGCAGGACGAGAGAAAGGGCCTGTGTTTATAGCTTGGTCAAATAAACGCCGATGCAGTTGGAGCACAAGCTCTGTTTGTTTGTACGTCATAATCTTGTTTATCGCTTTCACAAATTAGGTAGTATCTCGGTGGTTTAGGCCTCTGGTTGGGAAAAATCTCAGCGTCCGGGGACTTAAACCAAATTATGGATGTTGCTAAACATGGTTGGCCCATATGGACAGCAGTGAAAAGTGAAATTGTTAGCAGCGATGTATGGCTAAACAGAGGACTTTTTATACATTGTGGGCTCACACATGCGCATCTTTGCCAAGACTTAACCATCTGACTCTGCTCTGCCTAGAACACAAGTTGAATTTGAGACCCTCCCGCAGCTTGTGTTGAAATCACGTTTGCCTAACAACAAACTTACGATTCTCTGCAGGGCCCCCGGGGCTCACGCTTGTTAGCCTGACTTCTCAGGATGCTGAGATCCTACGGATAGTGGTTTGAAGCCAGCCTAGGCAAGAAAAATATCCATGAGACTCTTCTCTTCAATTAACCACCAGAAAAAAAAAAAACTGGAAATGGAGTGGTGGCTCAAGTATATCAGAGCACCAGCACTGAGTGAAAAGGTTAAGGGACAAAGCTCAGGGCCTGAGTTCAAGTCTCAGTACTGGCACTAATAAAAATGTATTTTTTTTTAAAGAAATGAACTCATGATTCACTAGTGTGTGCTGGCACAGATGTAAGTCTTTTTATCTGCAAATAAACCAAACCTCAAGAATAAAATCACGGCGTCTGTCTGTCCAGTCCTGTGACAATAGTACAGGTGTGGGCCCCTAGGGAACCTGCCAGTTGCATGTAACTATTTCCCTGTGCAGAGGCTGCTGCCCTGTCAGCCATAGGCCTAGAAAAGCATATTGTCCTCTTTCTTGTACAAGCCTAGATCGTGGGGAATAGGGTCAGCGTCCGCTGCTTCCTTCTCTGCTTCTGCATGCCCTGGTCCCTCTCCTTCTCTCTCCCCGGTACCCAGTCAACCCCAAGTCCAAACCAGGCCTGGCCTCCCTCTGCTTCAACGTCTGCAGCCTGTGTCCCAGAGCAGAGCGCTCTCCAGCCTTAACCCCAGGCCCAGGCCTGTGTTGGAAGCCTCACTGAGCAGGGCCTGGTTACAGCCCACGGTTAGGAACCACACAGGAAATGGCTAATCAACTATGTACAAATTAGAAAAGTAGGCTGGGTGTAGGTGGCTCACGCCTGTCTGTCATCTTAGCTACTCAGGAGGCTGAGACCTAAGGATCGAGGTTCAAAGCTAGCCAGGGCAGAAAAAGTCCTTAAGATTCTATTTCTAGCCAGGTGCCAGTGGTTCACACCTGTAATCCTAGCGACTCTGGAAGCTAAGACCTGAGGACTGAGGTTCAAAGCCAGCCTGGACAGAAAAGTCCATGAGACTCTCATTTCCATTAAACTACTCAGGAAAAGCTGGAAGTGGTGCTGTGGCTCAAGTGGTAGAATGCTAGCCTCAAATACAAAGAGGCACTCAGGGACAACACCCAGGCCCTGAGTTCAAGACATAGGACATAAGAGCAGCAAAAAAAAAAAAAAAAAGGTTCTATCTACAAAGAACTAACAAAGAAAAGCTGATCTGGAGGCATAGTTCAAATGGTGGAGTACCAATCTTGAGCAAAAAATGCTGAGCAAGAGCGTGAAGCCCCAGTTTCAAGCCTAGTCACAAGATAACTTCAAAAACCTGAATAAGAATATGACCACAAAGTCCAAAAGTGGGACAATCAGTTGAGCGGGGAGTGGGGGGGGGGGGAATTACAACAGAAATAGGAGGTGAATTTGTGCCCTCCGATAAGAAAGAAGAAGAAAAAAAGACCTAGTGGGAAAATGCATAACTGGCAATAAGCAATCGCTGAGTTACAGAGAAACAAAGCCAGGCCCTTAAGCAACAGGTTAAGCTTGAGGTTAGAAAATAGCCATAAAGACAGCAGTAAAATAGCATCTACGCCCCTCGAGATACAGAAAGACCAGCAATTATTTCTTGAATACCTGCCAGGCGTCTGGCTGTGTAACAGCACAACACAGTGATAACCACACAGACAAGAATTTCTGCATTTCTGGGTATGGTAGTGAACACCTGTAATGCCAACTACTTGAAGACAAGTAGGAGGATCTGAGCTCAAGGCAATCCCCAGCAAAGTTGGCAAGGCCTTATCTCAAAAACAAAAGAGAACTGGGGCATAGTTCAAGCAATAGAGGGCTAGAGGGCCTAGCGTGTACAAAGCCCTAGGGATCCAGTACCACAAAAAATAAAAAACAAAAGTGGGGTGCTAGTGGCTCACACCTGTAATCCTAGCTATTCTGGAACCTGAGATCTTTGGAGCTAAGTTTGAAGCCAGTTTAGGCAGACAAATCCACAAGACTCTGATTTCCGATTAACCAGCAAAACGCTGGAAGCAGAGCTATGTCTCAAGTGGTAGAGCGCCAGCCTTGAGTGCCAAGACTCTGAGCTCAAGCACCAGTACTGGCACAAAAATAAGTAAATAAATAAATTGATCGAGATGCATTGTATTCGTATACTGACATGTTGAGTTGAAACCTCTTCGTACAACTACTTATAGATAAGAAAAGTAAATAAGGGCTAGGAAGGTGGCTCAGTGGTAGAGCGCTTGCCTTGCATGCATGAGGCCCTGGGTTCGATTCCTCAGCACCACATAAGCAAAAAAAGAAAAAAGCCAGAAGTGGCGCTGTGGCTCAAGTGGTAGAGCGCTAGCCTTGAGCTGAAGAGCTGAGGGTCAGCGCCCAGGCCCAGAGTTCAGGCCCCACGACGGGACCCCAAAAAAAAAAGTGAATAAATCTCTGTTTTTAGTGGGTGGCAGTGGAAATGTGGATGCAAATGAAACGAAGAGCAGCCAAGCAATGAAGTCAGGAATTCTTGGTAGCTGAAGACCACAGGATTGCATTTGGCTGGGGCTGGGGAAGGCCTGCATGGGAGAGACTGTCTGCAAAAGCAACATTTGTGTGCAAATCTCAGCGCACCAAGTAGAAAGGCTTGCATGTGCAAAGGCCCTGGGGTTGGGGCTATATCTATCAAAATCTCAACTGTGTATTAACCTGGTGGCTCCCCTTATGTCTTTGATCCTGGGGAAACTGTACATTTCCTGTGCATGCACCAGCGAAGATGCATTCTCCCAGGTGCTACAAGTGAATAGAGAAATAAATGTTTTCATAGTAAGTATCAAGCAGGAGTCCAACATTCCCATATGTAAGTTAGGCTGCTGCTTGGAAAGGGTAGAATCTTCTGGAAAGTCTCAAACCCTGTGCCTTTCTCAATGCAAACTCCACCATGATGGATGTCATTGCAGGAGCCTTGGAGCCCTGAGCTGAGAGCAGGGATTTGTGCTTGGCCCAATGCCCAGGACTTGTCTCAAATCTTCTTTTGGGGGTTACCAAGAGACCAAAAGACTGAAGAGAGTTACGAGAGCCCCTCATCTGGAGACCCCGGCCTGAGCCCCTGCCCCGACTCTGCCTGCAGGGCCTCGACCCACCTCCGGTCTCCAACTCCAGACAGCGATGGCCGGGCCTCTGCAGAAGAAAAGTTTGGGGCTGGGCCCTGCATCTCCCACAGAAGCCACCCACAGGGACATGGTCACAAAGACCTGCTGTTCGCCAGAATACAAGTGTCCCATTGCCTCCCTGGAGCCTAGAGGAAGCGGGGAGTCTGTGCCCACACCCCCACCCCAAAGCCCTCCCAGCATCTGCTCCCTACTTCCAAGGGGTGGGCCTTCAGGAGCAATTCCCTCATCTGCAGCCAGGGGGCGCCGGTGTGCAGCCACCTGGGCCCCTGACCTCCAGCCAGTTGGGCCTGGCTCAGATGTCCACCAGACCAGGCCAGTCCCTGGGCGTCTGGGCCCTCTGAGGGGAGTCTGTGGGCTGGATACCTTTACTTGACCAAATATTCCCACGTAGGATCTCATCAGAGGAAGGAGCAGCTGTGGATGGATGCAAATACTGTACAGACAACCCAGAGGGCTGACAGGAAGTGGCCCCCCATGGGTCCAGGGCTGGCTGAGGTGGGGAGGGAGGAGCAGACTTTCTTCTTGGAACTTTCTAGTTGGATATCTTGCATTCCTTGGGTAATAGAGAACCTTAAAGGTAACTGCCTTTTCCACGTATAACACAGGCTTGTGAAGACTGGTGGTGTGTGTGCATATGTGTCTGTGTACATGAGCGTGTTTATGTGTGCACACGCGTGCCTGTGTGCTCCATGTCTCTATAGAATGGGGTCTTGTGGCCAGGAATAAGCCCAGGTAGGACCTGGAGGGCCTTGGGGGGAGGGAGGTCTGATATACAAGAGGAGAATCTAGAAATCTGGTGAACACTTCTCCTGTGTAAGTCTGGGCAAAAGGTAGAAGTTCAAGAGCCCCAATTTTCACATCTGGGGGTGGTGGTAGGGGACATGCTTATCTTTATGCCCTTACCACTACAACGTCTCAGAACTCTGCCACTGAGGCAAGCAAGCAGGGTAGCATTGGTGGGCATTTATGTCAGCCACACAAAAATTAGCCTTCAAAAGAAAACCTTTCCAGCCCGTGCTGAGGGACACACACACCACAGAGACAGAGAGAGAGAGACAGAGAGAGAGAGGGAGAGAGGAGAGACTTCTCCTTACAAGCAGCAGGACAGGGAATGGCTGAAGGCTCTGCATCAGTGTCTCTAGACCACAGTTTCAGAGGTCAGGCTGTCCATAAGCAAGTGTGTGTTTCTGGGGTTCTCTCCAGGCCCCACGCTGCTTGGCTCCAGGGTGAGGCTCTGTCTGGCTCTCCTTATTCCCAAACCACAAATCAAGAGCCAAGAAACATCAGACCTTCACGAACAGCCATGAATCGTGCAGGAATCAAGCCAGGTCAGGCAGCCCAGATCCTCATTAAACCAAGTGGCCCTTTGGGTCCTAGTTCACCCTGAACTTGCCCAGCTACAGTAAAGAGGGCAGAGGGTACAGCCCCCGCCCGGCCCCCATTCCTCTCTGTGGGCATGGAAAGAGCCTGAACAGCAGGACAAGCCTGTCTGTGCAGCTGGCCAAATAGGGAGCAAAGCCAGGGGCAGTGTGTCAGATCTCCCATTCCACCATTGCTCCCATTCCGCGATGGGGCCTCTATTCTTTCCCCTTGAATCCCAAGGGCTTGTGTCTTTCTTGGTACCAATAGAAAGTGGTAGAAATTAAATAATGTGGTATCCAAAGATCAGGCAGCAAAGGCAATGGGCCTGGGTGCTTCACTTCTGAAGCCCTAAGACACCGGATAGAAAAGGTGACAAGGACGAGGCCGCCATATTGTGAGGGAGCCCATGGAGCCACGTGGAGGCCAGGCAGAGGATTTTGGCCTTCCACCTCAGCTATGTCAGCCGGCACCGAGCTTCTTGGAGTAGGAGGGTGCAATGAGAGGAGACATCTTTAGATGTTTCCAACCATGAAGTTCCGTAGAGATTTCATGGAGATTTCTGTTCAAATTCTTTTTTTTTTGGTAGTCATGGGGCTTGAACTCAGGTCCTGGGGCTAGCGTTCTACCACTTTGAGCCACAGCTCCATTCTGGCATGTGTGTGTGTGTGTGCGCGCGTGTGTGTGTGTGTGTGTGTGTGTGTGTGTGTGTTCTTAATTGGAGATAAGAGTCTCACTGACTTTCTAGCCTGGAGTGGCTTTGAACCACTGTCCTCAGATCTCAGCCTCCTGAGTAGCTAGGATTACAGACACAAACCACCAGCACCCAGCTTCTATTCAAATTCTAGGTCCACTGAACCACAGATTCCGTTGGTTGCCACATTATGTTTGTGGGGTCGCTATGAAATAACAGTAACCACGGCAGTAACCAGGAAGAGGTTTAGAAAATGCCCCCCAACTTCCTTATTCTTTCCTTTTATTTTTTATAGGTGCCTCTGGGACCTGGGAGGCCAAGGACTGGGGAGCTGCTTGCCTCATCTTGTGTGAAGTAACAACGGAATCAATAGCTCCTACTTAGAGCAGAGGACTAGCCATGAGCCCCCTAGAACCCTTGGTTCAGGGAGCCAGAGTGAGCAGACTCCTGCCCAGGCCTGGGGGGGCGCTAGTGAGCAAAGGCTGGTTGAGCGGCAGGGCTGGGTTTGCTTGGGGGCTTCTCAGCCTGATGAAGGCTCCAGAGTCACAGGTCACCATAGCAACCCACGCCTCCAATGCTCTCCCCATACAAATGCAGCTGGAGAAGAGAGGTGCTCCTACTTTGTTATTGGTTTCTGGCCCAGAAAAGTGGCTGGAATTCTCCTTCCCATTGGCCACACGCTGACCCTTGGGGGCGGGCAGATGATGGGTCAGAAGTTTTCAGGAACAGAGAAAGGGTGGCAGTGGGGTTGGCATGGTTTGGGGCAGCCTAGACGAGGGTCCCCAACTGTGAAGGCCAAATGACCAGCAGTAGCCAGGGCTGTGGCGGTCAGCCACTGTCCCCATGGTCCACCAGGAAGCCCTGGGAAACCACAACACAGATGCTTTTCTTCTCTCTGGGAGATGCCCGGCGGGAATAAAAGGGCCAGAGAGGGGCCATGAGGTGTGGCTTTGGCCTCCCAGCCTAGGAAGCTGGAAACGACCTTGCCCTTCTCCCATGCCCACAGCACAGATGAGGAACAAAGACCCAGAGGAGTCACAACCCCAAATGTGTCGTTGTCAGGGCAACCTGGCCACGGGGCTGACCAGCCTGGGGACAGAAAAAAAAAACAAATGTTGTTTGCTGCTGGTTTGTTTTGAATTTTAAAAAGCCCAGACCCAATTGACTCAGCCCAGAGGGGCAGCCCCGGGGGCCACAGCGTCCGGAAGCCCTGGAGAATTTCCACGCCTCCTCCCCTGGCTCCTGCCGGGCCCGAGCAGGTGGCTGTGTTCTGGCGAGGCCCCGAGAGCCCAGGGCGCCTCGCACATCTGTCTGAGAGCCCAGGGCGCCTCGCACATCTGTCTGTGTTGCTCCATCGGCGGTTTCATGTAGGAATGGAGCTTCCAGGACTGGACTTTTAATTTTATTTCCTTCTTTCTGCTCAGGATCTGAGCCCTGCCCTGCATTTTCTTCTCTCTGAAAAGTGAAGCCGCGATGATGTCCGAGAGGCCACTCGAGACAGAGATTTCCTGTTGTCACCTGGAGTCCCTGCATTGGCTCATCCCAGCAGAAGGCTGTGTTCGTCTCGCCGGGCAGGCCGTGCTCCAGCCCTCCTCGTGGGAAAGGATAGAACCGAGGTCGTCTCTACAGAATCCCACTTCCTTCCTTTCAAAGGAAGCAAATCCCCGTGTGAAGGGCGTCCCCTCCGTACGGCCGTGGAGCTGGAGGTGTCCATCACGCCAGCCCTCAGCATCGCCCCTTGCCAAGTGTGGAGCCCCCAGCGGGCCCCACCGCCTCCCACTTCAGATACAGGCAGTTGATTTAAGTCCTCCCCCAGCCCCTTTCCCCACCCCAGCCCCAGCCCACTTGGGGAGACTGAGGCACCTCCACTGAGGCACCTGGGTGTCTCAGATGCCAGGGCAGTTCCCAGGCCTCCACCATCAGGAGCACGGAGCCGGAGGAGAGAGACAGGAAAGCCAAGTGCTGCTATACGCTCAGCTCACGCTGCTCACTGGACTCACCAAGGCATAGACAGACAGACGTGCGGACTCACATTGGGCTTTGAGAAGAGAGAGAGAGACAGAGAGAGAGAGAGAGTAAGAGAGAGAGGGAGGGAGGGAAGTGTCTTTAAGACTAGACATGTTTAGCCAGGCACCAGTAACTCACGCCTTTAATCCTAGCTACTCAGAAGGCTGAGATCTGAGGATAGCACTTCAAAGCCAGCCAGAGCAGGAAAGTCCATGAGACTCTTATCTCCAATTAACCACCAGAAAACCAGAAGTGGCTCAAGTGGTAGAGCACTAACCTTGAGCTGAAGAGCTGAAGGACAGTGCCCAGGCCCAGAGTTCAAGCCCCACAACTGAAAAAAAAAATACTAGCCATGTGCATGAAATAGACATCCTGGAATTTAGGGCTAACAGCACCAAAGAAGCTAACACAAAAAGACAAAGGCAGGAACTGTGAAGAGCTAGGAGTTACAAAGTCATCTAATAGAAAGTCCCAAGAGAGAATGAGTGAGAGAAAAATACTAGAAGAAACAGTACTAGAAAAGTATATCAACCCTTATTCTCCAAAGGCTCTACACACTATAGAAAAACTTGGCTAGATCAGCAGAAAAAAACATTTTGGATGGAAAATAAGAGGACTAAACTATACCACCACAGCAAAAGTATCCACTAGGCCTAGCCATTTTAATAGGCACTTTCTACCTAACCTTTAAGAAACAGGTCATTACCATGTTAGGTAAACTATTTATTTCAGTGCCTACAACAATCTAGAGACCCAACCAATATATTTTCCACAAATAGCATTGAGGTTGATAGCAAAATGAGAGGATAAAACACTAACCATATATGCAACAATTTGAATGTCCAAGTCCTCCTTCTCTGACTCTCTTTGTCTAGGAATCAAAAACACTAAGAAGCCAGGACCAGTGGCATACACCTGTGTGTGCGGGAGGATCAGAGTTGAAGGACAATCTGAGCTACACAGCAAGACATCATCTTAAAAAAATAATATATACACATATATATGTGTAAAGAAATATGTCTCTACTGAATACTGTAGAGTGTATTCTTGTCGTTATTTCCTTAAACAACTTGATGTAATGACTCCCCCTACATGGCATTTCCATCAAGCTAACTTGAGGCTGGGGTCTACCAACTCATCCTCAGAAATCAGGAAAGGAAAAAGCAGACTCACCCAATGCCATAAGGCAGATGCCCAGGGGCAGCTAGGCACTCTGGGACAAGGTGATGGCATGCAGTCCCAAGTCATGAGGACCATCTCCCCATGGGCAGAGACCTTCCTGAAGAGGGTCTGGCACCCACAAACCCCAAGGGAGGTGAGCACAACCACCAGTGGCCTTAGGCTCCTCCTACAGGGTAAGATGGCTCCACCCACAGGGAGAATTGGCTCCTCCCACAGAGTGAGCTGGCTCCTATAGGATGAGTTGGCTCCTCCCACAGGGTGAGCTGGCTCCTCCTACAGGGCCTGCTGGCCACCCGTGGAGTCTTGACAGGTTTCTACCAGGAAGACTCAGGATGGATTTCCTTGGGCCAGGCCGTGGATGGCGGCTAGCCCTGAAAGATGGAGACAGATGACCCCTGGTCACTCAGTACATAACACAATAAAGGATTTTTTTTCTTGCTTTATTTGTTTATGTTGGTCCTGGGGCTTGAACTCAAGAGTCTAGGTGCTGTCCCTGAGAGTTTTGGCTCAAGGCCACTGCTCTAAGACTTGAGCCACAGCTCCACTTCCAGCTTCTCTGGTGCTTAATTGGAGGTAGAGTCTCCAATTAATTAAATCAGGAGATTTTCCTGTCTAGGCTGGATTTGAGCCATGATCCTCAGCTCTCAGCCTCCTGAGTAGCAAGAATGACAGGCGTGAGCCACTGGCAGCTGGCTTTTTTTCTTGTTTTTGACTGGGCCCCAGCTGAACTGGAAAGAAAAAATATATGTATAAAATAAAACCCAAGATCCTACCTGAAAATCAACTGACAGGGAAAGGGCTGAGGAGTGAGTGCAGTAGTACAGTATCTGACCAGCAAGTGCAAGGCCCTGAGTTCAAATCCCAGCACTGTCAATAGACGACACCATCAGATGCCAAATGTGAAGAGAATGTCTGTGCTCCTTTACTTATTGATTTATGTTTTTCACAATTCTCCCCACAAAAAATAGTCCATTCTGTCTCTAAAGATGTAGAAAGTGAGGCTGAGTGTTCATAGGCCTCAATTCCCCCGCAGAGCCACCTAAGCTGACTTCAGACTGAGCCTCCTACCTATGCCTCCAGGTAGCTGGGACTATATGTGTGAACCACTATTTCCAGCTTGTTCTTTGATGCCAAGACATCATCCTATCTCCACCTCTCAAGCAGCGGAGATTACAGGTGTCAGCCACTATACCTGGCCCATCACTGAGCATCTTGAGTTAATCTGATGGGTGGATTTCTCCAACCTCCAATCATATGTCCTAGACCCTTGGGTCTAGGGGGCCAGGCACAGTGCTGGACCCACCAAAGGACATTCTGGCAGATATCCCAAATGAGATTCCGGACAGTCATGATCTGCTGGCTGTGGGCAGATGGCCAGATAACCAACCACACAAATAAACACACCAGCAAGGCTGGGCCGGATCCGCGCTAGGGGCAGGAAGAGCGTTAGCCAGCAGGGACTCGGGGTGCTTGGATGAGGCGTCTAGCTGGGTGGTCAGGAAGCTGGAGGAGGTGGCAGACACCCCTGTGTTTACCGGAATGGCCAGGGTTCAGAGCAGGGGGCGGGGGGCGGTGAGCAGACATCTCTCATCCAAGGGGAGATCCACAGAGCCCAGGGCCCAGCCAGGCCTGACCCTGCCACGGAACCCACACCCCAGATCTCCAGGAGGGGCTGGGGCGGGCGGGCCTGCAGGTGGATGCTGACCGACCTCCTTGTCCACCCTTCACAGAGGGACACAGAGCTGCATTGCATTTGCGCCTCTGATCACACAGAATATGATTTCTCGAAATGAACTCTGGGAAGTGGAAACCGGAGGGTTTTTGTTGTTGTTGTTGCTTTTTCTTCTTCCATTGGTTCACGGAGCTGTCTCTATGATCTCTAGACAATAGAAATAGAGGGACAAAGGGTGGACACATGCGGCTTGGTGCTCCCTGGACACTAGGAGGAAAATGAACTTTACCACGTGGGGGTAGAAGCGCGTCAGGCAAGCCGAGCCCTGCTTTTGCTGGAGCTGGTGAATTCGCTGAACTTTATCTGTGCCCTTTGACCTGAGCCCTTCTTGGCACCTTGCCGTCACCAGAGCTCCAGACCAGCACCGCAGATAAACCTTCCCCAGTGGAAGGCAGAGGCCCTGCCACTGAGCATTGTCTTCTTATCCTAAAGCCAACAGCTGGCGCTGGGGAGGCCCCCTGGTTCCCGTGCTGTTCCAGGAATAAAGAGATAACCGTTCTCCAGAATTCCTCCAAGGACAAAGTCGAGGGAATGCTCCACCAGCCACACCTGCGACCCGGACTGTTTTAACTCTGCAGCCCTTCCTCGCCCCCTGCCCCCATTTCTCCCTAGTTAACCTGAAGCCAATGTCAGCACCCCCAAAGATGGCGGCCAATGTCCTGAAGTGCTGTCTGCCCATGGCTGCCTTGAATAAATCCCCACCCGGGCACATTCCCCCCCCCCCCAAACATCACTTCCCTTCCCTGGCCAGCCCTCAGTCCCCAGGCTGTCCTGGGAGGAGAGCAAGTCAGCTGAGGGGCTCTGGGCCCTGGGCCCGCTGTCTTGGACCTCAAGGACTCTGGCCTGGGAGGAGAGGCCGGGCATTGGAGGCTGGGGTTGGCACTGCAGGATTCCCACACAGCTGTGGGCTCTGGGATTGTGCGGAGGAGGCAGCTGGGCCCCTCTCTTGATCCCGGGGTGCCTGCTCTGTCCCAACTCTGCTCCCCACAACAGGAGACCAGGATTTCCAGGGGAAGTCCCTTGCACTGGGGGGGGCCTCATTGGGCTGAGGAGGGTGGAGGCGCTGCCTGCCACCACAATTTGGGGAGCATGCTCCCCACAAATGCTCCAGAGCTAGAGGGTCCCTTGGGCTAAAGCCAGAGGCCCAGGCCAGGGCTGTGGGCTCTGTCATCCTTGTGGGCCCATCCATCCGAGGCTGGTTTACTGTGCAGAGGGCGTCCAGGGCACAGTGCCCCGAACCCCTACTCACCTCAGCCCCGCGGGTGCCGCAGGCCCAGCCCTAAGCTCAGCTCCTGTGCACAGCTATGCCCAGAGAGGCCAGACGCTGCTCAGAGCAGCACAGGAACCCCAGAACTTTAAAGTCACTAAGACCCTCACAGTGTCCCCCCGCCCCAGTCCAGCATTTTCCATGTCTGCACCATCATCTGAGCCAGTGTTTGCAAGCCCGTGTGTGCAAAGTCTTTTTCCCCCTTAAACAAAGTCCTGGATATTCATCCTATCAAATAATCAAAGGGTGGTTCACTGGTGACTCACACCTGTAATCCCAGCTACTCAGGAAGCTGAAATCTGAGACTCATAGTTTGAAGCCAGACTGGGCAGGAAAGTCTGTGAGACTCTTGTCTCCAATTAAGGAGCAAAAAACTGGAAGTGGAGCTGTGGCTCAATGAGTAGAGCACCAGCCTTGAGCAAAAAAAGCTAAGGGATAGTGCCCAGGCCCTGCGTTCAAGCCCCCCATATAAGCAAAAAAGAACAAAGAAAAAGAAAGACAGAAAGAAAGAAGAATGACTAAAAGTGAGAAGAAAGGAAAGGAAAGGAAGGAAGGAGGGAGAGAGGGAGGAAGGGAAGAAGGGAGGGAGGAAGGGAAGGAAGGAAGGATGTTAGGAAATTGAATTGATATCTATGCCAAGTGCCGTGTGCAAAGGCCCAGCCCTGCAGATGAGGAGACCGAGCCCACGAAGGTGCTGCCAGCCGGCGGCCGTGAGCTGCTCCCGGGCTATGCCAGCAGCACGCAGGCCGCCCAGGACCCGACGGGTACCATATTTCTGGGGTGACGGCCAGACGTGACACGGAGCCTCCTCCAGGTCTTTGCACGCTGTTTTTCCCCCCAGGAGGAGCTGACTTTGAACTTGCACAGAACAAAGAGCCCTTTGTGGCTGGCTGTGGGGACGGAGGAAGGAGGGCGAGTTGCATAAATGATTGGAGAGGCGGCCGCCTCCATCCCGCTCCGCAGCCGCGCTGGTGAATACAAAATGCACAGCACTTTATTCTGGACACAGCAGTGGAGCCAAGTTCTTGGCCTGGACACAGAGGCCTGGGGCCCCCGGGGACAGTGACCGGGGTCAGGGGGAGGAGGAGACCTCAGACCCACTGTGGATGCATCGGGCAAAGCCTCCTAAAACCCGGCCTGAAGCTCTGCTCTTTCCCCAGCCCGGTCTGTGTAAGAAGAAAGTCATCTCTACGATGAGAGGGTGAAAAGAAAGGACTCCCCCCGGCCCCCCAGTGCCTTCCTGCTTTGCTTCCAGGCCCAAGGGCTTCCCAGGGAGGAGGAGGGGGGCTGCTTTGCTCCCCCCCCCCACCGCCCTGGGCACCTGGAGAAAGTGGTTGACTCACTAGCTGACTCAGTCTCTGCTCAGCTGCCACCAGGGGCCTAGGCCTCCTCTTCTGGGAAGCCCTCCCTGATTGAATCACGGCCAGCCCTACCCTCAGCACAGGTTTCAAGTCTGACCCCTGCCTATCCCCCCAAAACACACACACCCGCCCCAGCAGTTGATGCTGGTAGCTGAGGATCTGTCACTGGGCCCCGGGAAACAGACCCACAGCCTGACACAGCCCAGGGATGCGGCCATGAGTGGGGTCATGTGCTTTTCATTCCTGAGCATTCTGAGGTCCCCAGGTCAGTTTCCTGTACCTCGAATACATCAGTTAACAAAACTGGACTCTTCTTACTCCATCTGCAATCATCCTGGCAGCAATCAAGATGCTTTTCACTTCAAATGGCTTCTGGGAGAAAGGAGGGGGGGGAGGGAAGAAGCAGGGGAAGGAGGGGAGGGAGGGAGGGAGGGAAGGAAGGAAGGAAAGAAGGAAGGAAGGAAGGAAGGAAGGAAGGAAGGAAGGAAGGAAGGAAGGAAGGAAGGAAGGAAGGAAGGAAGGAAACACAACAGAGGAAGAAAGAAAAGGGGAAGATAGAGCGAGGCCTTGTGGGGTTTACATGTTTACAGTACTGAACGATCTGAGAAGATGACTTCAAGTATGGCTTGATCCAGGCTCTGTCTCAAGACCATCTCAGGCAGGCCTTGCCTCTTGGAGCAGAAGAAAAGCTGGAAAGATAGATCTTCCTGGCCTAGGAATTCTATTGCAGAGTCTCCTCTCTGTCCCCACAGCTTACAAGGTAGCTGCTCCGTCCCCACCCAGTCCAGAGTGTCCCGAGAGAGCTTCTTTCCTGGAAAAGTCATCTGGCAACTCTTGTGAGGCAGGGATCTAAGGGGGGGGGGGGGGGAGGAGGCAAGAGAAGGCTCCCCAGCTCATTTGCTTCCCTAGGGCCGAACATTCAAAGTGCTATTTTGCATCTCCTTGATGAATTGAAGAGACCCAGTGGCCAATGCCACTTCAGCCTTGCTTGTGATCCTCCTGGAGAGATTCCTCAGCTGCAGTTTCTACCAAGAGTCTCCAGTGAGGAACCGGAGTCCAGAGACGTGACTTTTTAGGACCTCCAGGCCCCCCAAAGCCAGATAAAGAGACAAGAATGTTGACTGATAATGGTGAAGGACAGAGAAAGGAGGTACGTTCCACTGCCCGGGCATCCGAGCTTTAGCTTTAAATAGACAAAGCGGCATGGAGGAGGGGAAGAAGTCGGCAGAACTATTAAACAGTGCTGGCCCAATACAACCTGGATCATTTTTTTCCCCCATCTTCCCTGGCCAGAACAAACACAGAGGCCATCATTCTCTGGCAGGTGGTCTTGTGCTGAGCAGATTCTATTGTTCTTTACCATAGTTTCTGTCCCCATAAAGCTAGTAGAGATCACTGGGCACTGGTGTTTCATACCTGTCATCCTAGCTACTCAAGAGGCTGAGATCTTAGGATTGCAGTTCAAAGCCAGCCCAGGCAGGAAAGTTCATGAGACTCTTATCTCCAATAAACTACTCAGAAAAAGGCAGAAGTGGTGCTGTGGCTCAAGGGGTAGAGCACTCGCCTTGAGCAAAAGCAGCTCAGGGACAGTGCCTAGGCCCTGAGTTCAAGCCCCAGGACTGGTAAAAAAGAAAAGAGTATGGATTAGTCTGGGCTTCCTGGATTCTAGAGTGATCACAACATGGCTGTGTAGACTGACTTAGAGCAGAGGCGTAAGCAATGTGGAGGCAGAGATGACAAGCTCTTCTCCTGATTTTTTTTTTTCACCTATTCTGAGGCTTGACTTCAGGGCCTGGGCACTGTCCCTTTCCTTTTCCACTCAAGGCTAGCACTCCAACCCCTTGAGCCACAGCTCCACTTCTTGCTTTTTAAATGGTTAATTGGAGATGAGACTTACAAACTTGACTGCCCAAGCTGGCTTCGAAATACGATCCTCACATCTCAGCCTCTTGAGTAACTAGGGTGACAGGTGTGAGCCACTAGCACCCAGCAAAAGCAGCTTCTAAGCTTGGAAGATCTTGGAAGATCACCAGCAAGGGAGGCCTACTAAGCCGGGGAGCTGCCTCGCTTCCCGGGGGAATCTGGAATCTGCTGTCCCGGCTGTACTTCCCGTTTCTCAGTCCTCTGCATCACCACTGGGCCTGATTTCATGGCTTTACATATTTGAGTAGGAATAAAATAAATACCGCATTCAACGCAAGGCTCCATGAGCCTCTGTCCCTCTAAAACATGGCTGGGGGCTTGTTGTGCTCTGGGAAAAACCTTGTAATTGAGAGCGCCAATCCTTTGGGAGTCACTAGACAATAATAAGCTCAGGTATCTATATATATAAACTCTGAGGAAGGGAGGCAGCTGTCATTCATGGAGGGGTGGGCGTGGCCAGGGAGGGTCTGGTTCCTCTTGAAAAGGAACAGCTGTCACTCATGGTGAGGTAGGCGTGGCTAAGGAAGGATCTGGCTCCTCCTGAAAAGGAGCAGCTGTCACTCAGGGTGAGGTGGGCGTGGCCAGGGAGGGTCTGGCTCCTGCTGAAAAGGAGCAGCTGTCACTCAGGGTGAGGTGGGCGTGGCCAGGGGAGGGTCTAGCTCCTGCTGAAAAGGATCAGCTGTCACTCAGGGTGAGGTGGGCGTGGCCAGGGAGGGTTTGGCTCATCCTGGAAAGGAGCAGCTGTCACTCATGGTGAGGTGGGCGTGGCCAGGGGAGGGTCTGGCTCCTGCTGAAAAGGAGCAGCTGTCACTCAGGGTGAGGTGGGCGTGGCCAGGGGAGGGTCTGGCTCCTGCTGAAAAGGAGCAGCTGTCACTCAGGGTGAGGTGGGCAGGGCTAAGAAAGGGTCTGTTTCCTCTTGAAAAGGAGCAGCTGTCACTCAGGGTGAGGTGGGCGTGGCCAGGGGAGGGTCTGGCTCCTGCTGAAAAGGAGCAGCTGTCACTCAGGGTGAGGTGGGCGTGGCCAGGGGAGGGTCTGGCTCCTGCTGAAAAGGAGCAGCTGTCACTCCGGGTGTGATGGGTGTAGGCCAAGGCAGAAGCCAAGCAGGTGTGCCTCGCCTGGGTTCCTCCAAGAAGCACAGCCTTGACCAAGGAAAGCGATTCCCGGGGGGCTGGCAGACCTAGTGCCCTGGGAGGAGGTGTGGCTGGGCACTCAGCGGTCACCAGCTTCCAACCCCAGCACAAACCGAAGTGCTCACTCCCTACTTCTGGAATCGACTCACCTTGGGCTGTGGGGGGGGGGGTCGCCCCAAAGGTGCCCCCCAGATATCCCCAGAACCAACAGGAAACGCAGCCAACCCCGAGGCAGTGTCACGCGTGCCTCCCTGAGTGCCCAGGGGCCTGGCTGCCGGGCCGGCCACGGAGCAGCCCAGCGTGGGGAGCTGGCACCGTGGCCCGGGACCCCGGAGGGGCTGTGGTCACCAGCCGGCGGGCTGCGTTGTGGCCCCTCTACCCGCTGCCCACCCCTTGCCCTAGACGTCGGGGCACTGAGCCAAGGTCCACCCAGCAGCTCTGGTAGGATTTACTGGCCAGGCGAAGCTCTGGTTTATTTTTACTTCTCGGGATGGCTCCCACCGAAATGAAGGCTGCTATTTAACTGCCAGCCACTAAAAATAAATATCTGAACACCGCATTTGTGCAGGGTGAGCCAGGTCGGGACCACGCCTGGCCTTGGAGGCAGCCTGTCTCCCTCAGCCTCCTTCATGTCGGCTGGAGGCCCAGCGAGAGGACAAACCCACAGTCTGAGGAAGAAAGGGACAGGACCAAAGAGGACCCAAAGGCTTAGCAAGGAAGGGCTGCCCCGGGAGAGACCAGCTTTCTTGCTGGGTAATTGGAGATAAAAATGTCACCGACTTCCCTGCTCCAGTTGGGTTCAAATCTCAATCCTCAAGAGCTCAGCCTCCTGAGTTACTAGGTTTCTAGACATAACAGGGGAGAAAAAAAAAAAAAAAACCCTCAAGAACACAGTGCTACCTAGAATCCTAGCAGCAAGGGAAGCGGGAAAAGCAAACGGGAATTTGCACTCATGGGAGGTGAGGAATGCCTGCAGAAACTTTCCTGGAAGCGACAGTTCTTAACCCAAATGACTCTGGAGCCCGTGTCAAAGTTTATTAGCCCTCCAGCTGGGATGCTGGCAAGGTAGCAGCATAGCAAGCTGGTTTGTCAGAGAGGGTTTGGAAATTGTTGATTTGTATCTGGGGGGCGGGGGGGGGGGGGGGGGGGGCGGGGGGGGAAGGGAGGAGGAGAGGAGGATAAAATGCTTGCCTAAGCAGCTAATTAAGAAAAGAAGCAGCTAATAAGGTCACTATTACAGTTGCCTTTACATGATCATTAAAACGTCATTTTCCCAAGAGCCGGAGCAGGGTAGGATTCGAGAATCTTGGAGGCAGTTTCTGGAAATGGCAGCCATTCATCAGAAAATAATAAGAAACACATCCAAGACATGCTACATCCGTGACTGTTAATTAGGCAGACAAAAACTCCAGGATTTCATGCCCCAGTGGAGCTGGGCCAGAGCCTGGCAGATCGAAGGCAGCCAGCACATCAGTTGAAGATCGTTATAACACGTTGTGCAGCCTGGGGCCTGAGCAGCATCTCCTCGGTGCACTCCAAGTCAGTGCTCCAAGCCTACAAACCCCTTACCTTGCCTTTGATTTTAACTTGATGACAGCCAGGTGTGGAGAGACGTGGCTATGTGCTGATCTGCACGTTGCCCCAAGCCACCTGCCCCAGTCCAGGTGTGAAAGCCCTAACCTCTATGGTGACTTTGGAAATCAAGCCTCACAGGTAAATGAAGGTTAAGCTGAGGTCACAAGGGTAGGGTCCTAGTCCAACAGGGACAGTGTCCTTAGGAGAAGAGGATCTGTCCTCTCTGTCTTATGAAGACCTGAAGAAGGCCTCATTAGAAAGCCATGTTGACCTTGGATCCTCAGCTTATTGTCATTGAAAGGAAAAAAATATGTATCTGTTATTTATTATCTGATTAGTGTTCTTTGTTACACAGCCTGAACTGACTTTATTGTTGTTCTTTAAAAAAATAAAAAGTCCCCTTATTCATTGACTTCTGTCTTCCTGACCTTATTGGAGATAAGAGTCTCTTGGGGACTTTTCTGCCCAGGTTGGCTTTGAACCTCGATCCTCAGATCTCAGCCTCCTGAGTAGCTAAGGATTACAGGCGTGAGCCGCCGCCGCCGCGCCGGCACCCAGCTCATGCCTGCTGACTTTTTAACTGTTACCATTCTAGTAGGCAGCAGGTGTGGCTTGATTGCAGCCATTTTCCCTGGGGCCGAGTGTGTCTCTGTCAGGAGCCCACTGCCCATCTGTGTACTGCAGTGGTGAGGCATCTGTCTGTATTTCTGTATTTTTTTCCCTTTCATTTTCTTTTTCTGGAGGTACTAGACGTTGAACTGAGGCCCTTGCTAGGCAGGCATTCTACATCCCCAGCCCTTTTTGCTCTCTCCCCCCCCCCCCCCTCCGGTTAGAATCTCACCTTTTGTCCAGGCCAGTTAGGGCAGCAATCCTCCTATCTGTCCCTTCTGTTGAGTTAGCCTGACAGATGCATGCCACCACGCCCAGCCTTATCGGTGCTGATTAGGGAGGTCTCTCATTTTTTGCCTGGGCTGGTATCCTATCACCTCTGGAGTAGATGGGCTTACAGGCATGCGCAGCCATACCTGGCTACCTCCATTGCTTTTTCTAGCAGGCTCTATTACTTCAGAAGAGTTGTCTGGCCCCTAGGGCAAATGCTCAGCTCCTGCCCCTGCACACAGCTGTGGTCTGTGGCCAGGGAAGAGCTCCTCTGGGGTCGGGGGGAAGAGGGAGCTGTTGGTTCTCACCATCCACACATGTCTACATGTCCTATCCTCCGATTCCTGACTCACTCTAGAAGCAGCATTAATGTGAGAGCCACAGGGCAGCCACCGGAAGCCCCGCCTGGCGCTACAGCAGAACCCTGTCTAGCCCTTGTGTGGATCAACCCCTTAGGGGACTCCGGGAGAGAAGACTAGTGAGCCGAGAGTTCCCTGAAGGGGGAAACAGTTGTGATCTGTATGGGTGGAAGGGTCAGAATCCAGCAAACAGTAAAGCTGGCAGACGGGTTCTTCAGCCAGTAGCCTGATGCCTGTGCCAATCAGCAGTCACCAAGTTAGAGAGCCAGCCAAGCCCCCTGTCCAAACATCTGCTCAAAGCCAGTCAGCTCTTACCTGCTGCCCAAGAGGGGCCTTCTGGACCAGCCACAGACACCTGGATTGCTCCTGCTCTATCCACCCATCCACCTCTACTCACCCCCTACCTCCCATCCCCCATCCCCCCACCCATTCCCCCACCCACCCATCCACCCACCCACCCACCCTTTCACCCATCCACCCATCAACCCATCCACCCACCCCATCCACCCATCCACCCATCCACACATCCATCCACCCATCCACCCACCCATCCATCTACCTACCCACCCATCCACCCATCCACCCATCCATCTACCCACCCACCCATCCACCCATCCACCCATCCATCTACCCACCCACCCCATCCACCCATCCACCCATCCACACATCCATCCACCCACCCACCCATCCATCTACCCACCCACCCATCCACCCATCCACCCATCCATCTACCCACCCACCCATCCACCCATCCACCCACCTACCCACCCTTTCACCCACCCACCCATCCACCCATCCACCCATCCATCTACCCACCCACCCCATCCACCCATCCACCCATCCACACATCCATCCACCCACCCACCCATCCATCTACCCACCCACCCATCCACCCATCCACCCATCCATCTACCCACCCACCCATCCACCCACCCACCCATCCACCCATCCACCCATCCATCTACCCACCCACCCCATCCACCCATCCACCCATCCACACATCCATCCACCCACCCACCCATCCATCTACCCACCCACCCATCCACCCATCCACCCATCCATCTACCCACCCACCCATCCACCCATCCACCCATCCATCTACCCACCCACCCCATCCACCCATCCACCCATCCACACATCCATCCACCCACCCACCCACCCACCCATCCACCCATCCATCCACCCATCCACCCACCCACCCACCCATCCACCCACCCACCCACCCTTTCACCCATCCACCCACCCACCCACCCTTTCACCCATCCACCAATCAACTCATCCACCCACCCCATCCACCCATCCACACATCCATCCACCCACCCACCCATCCATCTACCCACCCACCCATCCATCTACCCACCCATCCATCCACCCATCCATCTACCCACCCACCCATCCACCCACCCACCCATCCACCCATCCACCCACCCACCCACCCTTTCACCCATCCACCAATCAACCCATCCACCCACCCCATCCACCCATCAACCCATCCATCCACCCATCCACCCACCCATCAAGCACTCATCTATCCATCCACCACCCATCTATCTATCCATGCATTTATCCATCCATCTACTCATCCATCCACCAATCCATCTTCCACCCATCTATCCATCCATCCACCTCATTCACCATCCACCCACCATTTTTATCCAGTCCTTTTACTCACCCACCGCCCTATCATGTACCATTTTCACCCATCCACTCATCCATCCTTCTATTCATTCACCTGTCCATCCAGGTGCCCGAACATCCATCTACCTATCCATCTATTTACCCTCTCATCCTAGGCCTGGCCCAGACCCCCTATGAGAGGTTTGAGGGAAGTCCAGAGACCTCTCAGAACTTTCCCTGCCCCAGCGCTGTGTCCCCCACCTGTCTGCTCCTTGACCCAGTTCTCAGACTGCCAGATGCCCCCCCCCACCTCCTCCAGAACAAGCCCAGGAGCCAACCAGGCCTGGGCTCACCTGCAGAGGCCTTCCTACCTTGTTTCTCTGGAGAGGACTGGAAAGGGGGCTGGGGCTGGGGAGTGGGGGAAAGCCTGGCCAAGTGTGTAACACGCACACCCACTCCCAGGAAGAGGATAGGCAGGAGGATGGAAGACCAAGGGGATGAAGGCCCATGGGGGAGGAGATGCATACAGCTGGTGCCCAATAAATGTTCCACACACCCCCAGCTACCGTGTGTGAGTCCTGTGGACCCCTGAGGTGTTACTGAGCAGCGCTTTGAGATACACGGACTCAGACCTGGGACCCTCCCCCCCACTCCCTCCAGGCCTCAATATTGTATACGTGGGGGTCTGGCTTGCGCTCAGAGGGGAAGGGAACACATCGTAAATCCATGCAGCTGTGACCTTCTGCAGAGACGAGGAGGTCAGAGGCCAAGCAGGAGATCCCGCCAGTGGATTCCTGATGGGCCTCCAGCAGGGCCCAGCCCCGCCCAAGGGTGAGCTGTGTGGCTGCGTTTCAGGGCTGGGGGTTCAAGGGTTAACAGCAGATCTGTTTGCAGTAAATGCAGCTTACGAGCTGAGGGTTTGAGCATCACCTTTTCCCCCAACAATTAGCACCAGGATGCGGGCCACTGAGTCAATAGTTTTTTTTGAGTACCTAATGCTAGATTAAATTCCAGGGTGAGTCACACCACTCAGAGCCCATTTCTTCCAGGAATTTCTACACTTTCGTCTTGCTGGTCAGGGAAGGAAACAAGATATGATCTGCTATGGTCATGGGCTTAGTATTGAAACTGGAGAGCAGATAGGGAAACTGATGAAGAAATAAGGGGTTACCATTCAATGAGGTGTTCTCTGGCTGTGAGATCTGAAAGGACAATTGTGGGCTGCGGAGAGGCCTCTGTGACCACGGCACACTCAAACTGGGACCGGGAGCTTGGAGAACAAGTCCACTCATGGGTAGAGAGCGAAGAGAAGCACTATATGTGGGCAAGTAGCAAGTGCAAATGGTCTGGGGCAGGAGAGACAAGGCCCCATTCAACCCTCTTCAAGATCACATCAACTGCAACACAATGAGATGTGTGGGCTAATACACAGGGCCTGGGCTTCTTTTGTTCAAGCTAACACTTTACCACTTGAACCACAGTTCCATCTCCAGCTTTTTTTTTTGGAGGGGGAGAGGTGCTTAGTTGGAGATAAGAGTCTGTCTCAAGGACTTTCCTGCTTGGGCTGGCTTTGAACCTTGATCCTCAAATCTCAGTCTCCTGAGTAGCAAGGATTACAGGGGTGAGCACCGACACCCAGCCCCAGGGTGCTTTCCATCAAGATGCTGTTTCTCATGCCTCAGTTTCCCGGATCTGCCCTGCCTCAGAGCCATGGGCTCCAGTTGGAGGAATAGCTTTTGGGAGAATGGACTAGAAGGAATGGAAGGAGAGGCAGGGCAAAGATGGACCCAACGGAGATGGCCTGTGGATGGGGTCTGGGGTGGGGGTGCATGGACAGGCCGGGCCTGGGGTCGTAGCTCACCCCTGGGTGTCCCTGAGGTCTGGGGTCACAGCTCGGACCTCCCACAGGTCACTAATGTGGGTGACCTGGGGGCGGCCTGAGGCCCTGCTTTGCAGTCAGAGTCACTGAGCCAAAGAGAAACACAGCACCTGGCTGCCAAGAGACGGGGCTGGGCTGGAGCCCCGAGGGACACTGGCTCAGCACCCCTGGTCTGCCTGTAGCTTTAGTCACTGGCCTGTGTGACTGCATGTGCATGCACGCACACACACACACACACACACTGAAAGGCAGTACAGCATGGCATTTAACCCCTCTGGCGCCATGCTGCCTTGCTGTCTTCCCCCTTTCCGTCCTCAGCGGCTGTGTGTCACGGGGGACAGTCTTCACGTCTCTGTGCTCCTTTTTGCTCCTCTGTGAAATGCATTCCTGAGCCGGGAAAAGTAACTATGAATCGCTGCCTGCAGGGAGTGATTTCCATAGGAAACCAGATGACTTGGGGAAGGTGGCAGGTGGAGGGGGGGAACAGGCCTAGGAGAGTGACCTGAGAAGCTCCGATGTGGTGGCCGAGGTGGGGACAGCGAGCTGGCCCCTGACACCAGCACCCACAGCCCTGGCGACTCCACTCCCCCCGGCTGGCCGTGGCCCCTGCCCAGCGCTGTCACCAGCTCTGTCCACCCGGCCAGAAGCAGACCCTGCAAAACCTTATCAGTCACAGGCTGCAGCGCTTCCTGCCCGGCCCTCCTCCCTCAAATAGAATGTTCCAGAAAGACAAAGCCTGGGGCTGCCAGGAAAGATTCTGGTGAGCTTTCCCTGCTCTGCTCTCTCTTAGAACAAGATGTGTGCTGTGAGGTCAAATGCATACACAGAATCTTGGGGGGGGGTCCCCCTCTGCCAACTGCTCTAGAACCACCAGACTGACCACGGAGGCCACAGGCTGGGCCGAGGGGCTGCTGCTGACCGGCTACCCTCCTGCCCTCCCTCCTCTCCCCCTCTCCACTCCTCCTTCTCTTCCTTCTCCTCCCTCCCTCCCTCCCTCCCTCCCTCCCTCCCACTTTCTTTCTTTCTTTCTTTCTTTCTTTCTTTCTTTCTTTCTTTCTTTCTTTCTTTCTTTCTTTCTTTCTTTCTCTCTTTCTTTCCTTCCTTCCTCTCTCACTCTCTCCTTTTCTGTCCTTTTATCTCTCCTTCTTTCTTCTTCTCCCTCCCTCCCTCCTTCCCTCCCCTTCTTTTTCCTCTTCCTCCCTTTTCTTCTATCCCTCCCTCCCGCCCTCCTTCCTTCTTTCCCCTCCCCTCTCTCTTCCTTCCTTGAGCGGAGGCTGCTGGGATTTCTGCCTGTCTCCCAGAGGCAGGGACGAGCGCCCTGAACCCCATGTCCCAGCTTTCCTCTGGGGAAGGGATGGCTGGATGTCCTTGGCCAGCTCTGGTCACTTACCACAGAGCAATGGTTCTCCCCAGCTTGCCCCTGCGGGGAGACAAATGAATCCTGCCCAGAGCTGCTCTTTAGGCCGCACATGAGAGACAAGCGGGCCGAGCCGCGTGAGGATGAGAGGCGGGCGTGTGGACAGACGCTTGGAACAAGAGAGGCTCTGCACCGGTCAGAATCTGCCCTGTAGTAGTCACAGAAACCCACTTCAAATCCACTTTAGGAGAAGAAGTGGGGGTGGGGGGGAGAGGGGAGGAGGGAAGAAATCTTTTGGCTTCTGAACCCGGCGTTCCAGGGTTGTCTGCATTCAGGTATGGCTGGATCAAGGAACAAAAGCAACGCTATCCCACTTCCCCTCCCACATCCCTTCTCCTTCCCCGAGCTGCACGAGCCTGTCACAGATGCGTGGGGCTTTCATGGGTGACCCCATCCGGGAAGACGTGGCTTCTCTCAGCCCAGCTTGTGAAGCCACGCAGGAATTTCCCTAACAACCCCAGGAAGGTGGGCGCAGCCTGGAGCCCAGACCCACACCTCGGGGTAATCCCTGGTTCCAGGGTGACGGGCAGGCCTGGGTCAGGACAACACTGCACATGGCCCTGGGACTCTCTTTGGAGACTGTGAGGAGCCGGCCTCTCTGGGGCCTGGCCTGGGATGGAACAGAAACCTCAGAGTGACCTCAGGGACAAAGGCGTCTGCGCTGTCTCCGGGGCCAGCACCTGCCGGGAGGTCAACGAGAAACCCTCGCTGGGAAGCGCGCGGCTGGGCTCCAGGTGACCGCTCAGAGCCGTTTCCCATCCAGCAAGGCCTCCTTCTGGTCCAGGTCTTTGGAAGGGGGGCGGGCAAGGGTCCCATGTCTGGGCTGGGCCTGGGCGCTGGAGATAAAGGGATCTGTTTCTCCCCCCAAGGCTCTCGAGCAACAGATAAGGAGGTGTGGGAACCCCAGGTCCCAGAAACCCCAGCCAGCCAGGCGGAAGCTGAGCGATAAAGGGAGGAGGTAGGGCTTTCTCTGTGCCAAGAGCTTTACATGGGTGTGCGTGCATGTGTGCACATGTGCACGCGTGCCCCTGCACATGTGTGTGTGCGTGTATTTGTGTGTGTGTGTGCGCGCGGGCGCGCAAGCCAGTACTGGGTATATTCCCACTTGGCTTTTTCCCTTAAGGCCGATGCCCTATCACTTGAACCACAGCTCTACTTCCTGCTTTTTGCTGGTGGATAGAATCAATGAAGCGGAAGGTTACAATGGAGTAGGGTGGGCCTCCATCCAATATGTGGCATGTGAGATGTGGACACAGAGATGCACGGAGAGGAGACGACGTGAGGAGATGTGGGAAGAAACGCGATCTACAACCGGGAGAAAGGCCTGGAACGAGTTCTTCCCACCTGGCCTCAGAAGGAACCGATGAGCAGACACCTTGACTGCTCTCCCCAGGACTGTGATACACTGGATTTCTGTCATCCGAGTCCTTCAGTTCATGATATATATCCATTTTTCAGCTCCTCAAACCCCTCTATGCAAGGCCTCAGTGCTGGGAATACCTTGAGTGGTTTCAATCTCCTGCACTGAATCCTGGGAGATACAAGTAACTCGGACTTTCCCGCAGAGGATTTAAGGGGAACTTACACTGGCTGTTCACCCAGACCTACCAGATCCCTGGTGGATCCCAAGGTCGAATGAGCCTTAATCCTGATCCGCTCCAGGCGGCAGCTATAGACGATTAATGGACGGAGACATGACATTACCTGTTAGGGAATCAAGTCTCCCATGACCAGTGAGAAAGAAGAGCTGGAGACAGGTAACCTCTGCCTCAGTTTCCCCCAGGCTGGAGGAGACAGGGTGGCATTGCTCCCTCGACAAGAGTGCCCTGAGATGGACGAGGTGGCCATTTCAGGCCCAGGAGATTTCCTCCTCAGTGTGGATGGAAGTTTCCAGTTGTGGGGGAAGGAGACAGTGTAGCCAGTGGCATCGTAATGGACATAAAGAGACAGGATAGACTGCCAGCTGGGTCAACTCCTTCTTCAGCCTGGTGCGGTGACGTGTCACTGTGGCCCGCTTACAGAGCAGCAGGCTGAGCTCTGGCACACGAAGCCAGTGCGGAGTCGCGGCCACAGGCGGGAGACAGCACCAGGCCTGGCCCATCATCTGCACAGCTGTGCTGAAAAAATAAAACGGGCCGGGTGCTGTTGGCTCACATCTGTCATCCTGGCAACTCAGGAGGCTGAGATCTGAGGATCGTGGTTCAAAGCCAGCGCAGGCAGGAAAGTCCGAGAGACTCTTATCTCCCATAAACCACTCAGAAAACTGGAAGTGGCGCTGTGGCTCAAGTGGTAGAATGCTAGCCTTGTGCTGAAGAGCTGAAGGACAATGCCCAGGCCCAGCGTTCAAGCCCCATGACTGACAAAAATCAATCAATCAATCAATCAATCAAATAAAATGGGCTAGTAAGGTGGCTCAGTGGTAGAGTGCTTGCCTCCCATGAATAGAGGCCCTGGGTTCCATTCCTCAGCACCACATACATGGAAAAAGCTGGAAGTGGGTGCTATGGCTCAAGTGGTAGAGAGCTCACCTTGAGCTGAAGAGCTGAGGGACAGCGCCCAGGCCCAGAGTTCAAGCCCCAGTGCCAGCACAGTAAATAAAGGACTGTTCTTTGAAGCCTTTGTCATTTCCGGTAGTGTAAATCTCCTCCTTGGCGGAGATCAGGCCTCTGACATGATGTCGCTGGCTGCAGTTTGAAGTGAGTGTTGGAGAGCCAGTTTCTGCGGCTCTGGCCACCAGTGACTCAAACCCAAGTCTGCCTGGCTCTGTCGCAATGCCAAACTAAACAGCTCACAGAAAACTCCACGCTTTGTCTTTTTTTTTTTTTTAGGTCAGTTGTGGGGCTTGAACTCAGGGACTGGGCACTGTCCCAGAGCATCTTTGCTCAAGGCTCCTGCTCTATCCCTTTAAGCCACAGCTCCACTTCCAGTTTTCTGTTGGTTTAATAGAGATAAGAGTCTCCTGGGGCTGGGAAGGTGGCTCAGTGGTAGAGCGCTTGCCTTGCATACATAAGGCCCTGGGTTCGATTCCTCAGCACCACATAAGCAAAAAGAAAAAAGCCGGAAGTGGCGCTGTGGCTCAAGTGGTAGAGCGCTAGCCTTGAGCTGAAGAGCTGAGGGACAGTGCCCAGGCCCAGAGTTCAGGCCCCACGACCAGACCAAAAAAAAAAAAAAAGTCTCTTGGGGACTTTCCTGCCCACGCTGGCTTCGAACCACAATCCTCAGACCTCAGCCTCCTGAGTAGCTGGGATTGCAGGTGTGAGCCACCAGTGCCCATCTTTTTTATTATTATTTTTTCTCCTCACAACCCTTTGCCCACATTCTCATGGGGTCATCTGGCTACAGGTTTCTGTATTCAATGGGACAGAGTCACACCCACCAGCCTGGTACAACCATTGCCCCTCATTCTGGCCCCAACCCAGATATTTCGAGGGGTGCAGTTTTGTCTAGAGCCACCTGCAGACAGCGCTTGTCACAGGCAGAAGCGTCGGCACAGGGCCACCCTCCGGGCTGGTTTACCTGCAGTTTGGCAACATTCCTAGATTGGCAGTAATGGGACACTGGCTCACCTCTCAGAACCTGGCACGGAGATTTCTTGTCCCGAGGGCAAATTGTGATTCCATTGTTACCATCCATCTTAGACTCAGCTCCCACAGCAGCAGCCGTGTTTGACACTTAACATTTTGGGTCAAGACAATCGACAGAAGTGTATTTGAGTTCCCTTTATCTTCTTTCACTTATTTTTATTTCTGGTGTGCCAGTCCTGGGGCTTGAACTCAGGGCCTGGGCACTGTCCTTGAGCTTCTTTTGCTCAAGGCGAGCGCTCTCCCACTTTGAGCCACAGCGCCACTTCCGATTTTCTGATGGTTCAATGGAGATAAAGAGTCTCATGGACTTTCCTGCCCAGGCGGGCTTTGAACAGCAACCCTCAGATCTCAGCCTCCTGAGTAGCTAGAATGACAGGCGTGAGCCCTGGGGGACTTGGACAGCATTTTAGTAGCAACTCAAGCAAAGACCACTTTCTGTGTCACATTTTCCCCCAGATCGCAAGGCTTAGGGAGATTTTTCTTTTCATTCAACACGAATGGCCTTTAGATGCCGGAGAAAGGCCTGGGCAGCCAGGAAATGAGAGCAGACAGAGCCCTGCCACCCTGACCCTTCTATGGGGAAGGAAGATGACACACTCCTGACCCAGAGCAGGCAGGGGACACGTGGGGTCACCTGGGGGCGGGGGGAGGGTCCCCAAGCCAGCGGGGAGGTGGAAGCTAAATGTCTTCCCACACCAGAGGTGACCTGACAGGAGAGACTCGACTCTGCGCAGGCCGAACCACTTGCCAGGGCTGCCCAGTCATTCCTGGCAGGCTCACAGGAAACCAGCTGGGGCTGGACAGGGCCTTCCGGGCCTGCCCCCTGGACGGAACATCCAAGTCACATCCGCCCGGGGACGTGGCCCACACCGTGGCTGTGCTGACAACGCGTTGTGGCTATCCTGGGCCTGGCTAGCATTTTCTGGAAGGCTTGGCTCTAAATCTAATTTTAAAGAAAGTCTATGAATCATAATGAAAACTGCTTGCTCCACAGGGAAGGCGGCGTGAGCTGCACCCCGAGGGTTGCTCCGGGCCCTGCCTGGCAGTCACAACGGAAGCCTGCTAGGGACACTTGCACTCCAAGAAATGGCCCTGGTCACACCATACCCATACCCATACCCTGTGGTCATACCACACCCATACCATGGACACACAATCTTCCCTCCATCATTCCGAGTCTCTGAGCTGTGGGACTCAAATCACAGCTATCCACTACCTTCATATACAGTGATGCGACATGCTGTGCTGGTGAGGCCAAAACCCAGTAACAAAACATCCTGAAGAAGCTGGGCACCAGTGTCTCACGCCTGTAATCCTAGCTACGCAGGAGATGCAAGATCTGAAGATCATGGTTCCAAGCCAGCCCAGGCAGGAAAGTCCATGAGACTCTTATCTCCAATTAACCACCACAAAAGTTGGAAATGGACCTATGGCTTAAGGTGGTAGATTGCTACCTCTGAGCACAATAGCTCAGGGACAATGCCCGGCCCTGCATTCAAGCCCCAGGACTGGCACACACACACACAAACACACACACACCCCACACACATAGAATATCCAATTAATGTACATGCTGGGTATGTAGTCTAAATGCATTGCTTGAACAAAGGACAAGGAAAAATACAGCCTGTCTGTGTTCAGTACAGATAAGAGTTGTGTCTTCTATACCTTGAGTTTTCAATCTGAAGTTGATTGAATCCCTGGAAACAGGGCCAGCTGAACATGTGGGGTTTTTTTTCCTATTTAAAAAAAAATTTTTTTTAGTATATGTGCTGCCAAAGAGAGCATATTTCTTTTTTAAGTGTGGTTCCATCGTCATTTATAAAGATGTGAATTCACTTAAAAATCATAAGTGCTTCCTTCACAACCTAATGAGATGGTTTTTAACGTGCACTTTTAGAAAGGGCTCATTCTAGCTTCAGGCTACACAATATGTGCCAGGCTTTGGAGCATATAAATGAGTTCCTGTTAGCTAGGAAAGCAGAAGCTTGGACTAAAGAAAGACCTGGATTTCCTTCAGAATGAATGACTTTAAAGGTCACGTGGAAGTCTGGCTAAGAAAGTTTTCTTTTCCCCACTGGGGAATGTACATGGAGCGGCAGGCCAGGTGTTCTGAGCTGGAGAGGTGGCATCCCGCGTTGACTCATGACCAATCACGACAGAGAAGGTGGCAGCCTAGGAGCCATGCCAGCGTCCCCGCGCCAGACCGCTTCAGGGAGAGACACTCATCACAGGCCACGCCAGCTTCACTCAAGTCCTCGGTAGAGCTCCCCTCATTTGCGACACTCAATGCTTTGATCGATCTCTCATAGCTTTTTTTTTTTTTTTTTTTTTTAGAAAGCAATCAGGCATGCCAGCTCTTTAAAGGACAAAATTTCATCATTTGCCTGGATTAGTAGAATGTGGAGACTTTCCTAAGTGGAGTGAAATGAATGGCATGTTCAATGCCGTGGAAAGTATCTGATGACAGACTTTTAAGTGGTTCGAATGAACAAGACGGCCCCAAATCTGGTTGGCCCTGTGGTTTTCCGGTGAAGACTTATGGTTTCCGGTTGAAGACTTGTACCTAGTCCCACCCCTTCACCTCCCAACCCCTATACCCCTCCCCTTGCCCCTGCATCTCTGTAAAAGATCAAACTATTCTGAAGCACTGGAAAACTAAGCGAGCTATTTGTGTGTGTGTGTGTGTGTGTGTGTGCACGTGTGCGCGTGTGCGCCTGTGCATGCATGCATGCATGCTGATACTGAGACAAACTCAGAACCTGGGTGCTCTACCACTTGAGTCACAGCGCCACTTCTGGCTATTTTGCTGCTTAATTGGAGATTAAAAATATCACACTTTTTTGTCTGGAGTTGGCTTTGAACTGAGATCCTCAGATCTTAGCCTCCCGAGTAGCTCGGCTCACAGGCGTGAGTCTCTACCAGTGCTCAGCCAGGAGACACATTTTGCTAACTAGAAGCCACGCCAAACGAGCTTCAAGCCTTTGGTCTGTTGCATGCAGCTTTAAGAGTTTATACCACATTAAGAAGTTGGCAGCAAGAAGTATCTTTCTGAGGCCCCGCACAGCCCCCGCACAGCCCCCTTAACCGACAGACACTCCCCCTCCCCCCAAGTTGGTTCCCGGCTGCTGAGTGGCACATAAGCTTCTTTACAGCAGAGATTACAGCAACTTGTACAGTGGTAATGCAGCCTAATTCCCCAGGGCTGGTATCCACGCAGGGTGGGCAGGGTGAGCTCAGGAAGACTGAAGACATTGCAAGTGTCTAACGAAACCCCTCCATCGCTGGCAAATGGCCCAAGGAACAGGAGGGTCACCTTTCTGGGGGTGAAAGGCAGGAAAATGGGAACAGCAGGCACAACAACGGGCCTGGAAGTCGCTGTCCGTCTAATCTAAAAGCTGTCTGTAAGGGGGCGAGGGGGGGGTGCTGCTTCTGCCAATCACTTGATCTGCTTGTGTATTTGAGTCCATCAATAGTGAGTTAGAAGCCAGTATCTCACGATTGTAATCCTGGCCACACTGGAGATGGAGAGAGCTGAGGATGGTGGTTTGAAGCCAGCCCTTGCAAGAGGCAACTTAAAAAATGCTTTTGCCGAGTTCTGTAGTTAACTAAAGTCCCTCCAAGTTGTGTCTGTGCCCTTTGATCCGAGCTATTCTCTGCTGCGATCACCTTGTTTGCAGGAGGAAAGACAAGATTCAGGGAGAGGTATCTGGTGTAGAAGGCAAACAGGCCCTCCAACAAGCATTGTCTTCTTATCATCTTAAACCAAACAGCCAAAAAGTGGGGAGATCTCCTTCCTATTCTGTTCCAGTAATAAAGAGATAACAACTTCCCGAAATTCCTCCAAGGACAAAGATGGAGCTAATGGTCCACCAGCCACACCTGCGACCTGGACTGTTTTAACTCTGCAGCCCTTCCTCGCCCCCAGCCCCCATTTCTCCCTATTTAACCTGAAGCTAATGTCTATACTCCCAAAGATGGCGGATGACGTCCTGAAGCCCTGTCTGCCCATGGCTGCCTTGAATAAATCTTCTTTCTCTGCCCTTCGCCATGTCTCTGTCATATGGGAGTGAGTGGTCAGATCTACTGGATTTTGGGCCTGGGGTCTGAACACTTGGTTACACCCTGACAAAATCCCATGAAACTCTTATCTCTAATTAAGCTGCCAAAAGCCAGAAGAGGTTGACTCAAGTGGTACTACACCAGACACTAACAACAACAAAAATAGTCAAGTGAGAAGATGGGGTCCTGAGCTCAAGCTCCAATATCAGCACAGAAGAAAACAAATCAACAAAAAACAAAACAAAACCACCCCAAAACAAAAGAACGTCCAGCTGGACACTGGTGGCTCACACCTGTCATTCTAGCTACTCAGGAGGCTGAGATCTGAGGATTGTGGTTTGAAGCCAGCCCAGGCAGGAAAGTCTAAGAGATTCTAATCTATAATGAACCCGAAGTGGTGCTGTGTGGCTCAAAGTGGTAGAGTGTTGGCTGTGAGAAGAAAAGCTCAAAGACAGTGCCCAGGCCCTGAGTTCAAGCCCCAGGACCAATGAAAACCAACTAACCAATCAACCAACCCCAAAACACTGAGTGATGCGTGGTAGAGCTGGCAGAAGGCAGCACCCTGTGCCAGCCAACCCTCCTATATAGAAAGAAGGCAAATGCGACTCAGCTGACATGCCACACCATGCACCATGCCACCGTAGCGCAGCGGTGCGTTAGCCACGCCTTCCCTAGTCTAGGGAAAACCAAAGGCACGTTCATTCACAGGGGACCCAGGCCTGGAGGGCTTCATAGAGCGCGGAGGGCTGTGTAGGAAAGAGGCTCAGGTAGCCTCGCCCTCAGCTTCAAGGACTTGGCCAGCAGACCCATGAAGGTCCTCTGCTCCCCCCCCCCCCTCAGTCCCTAGAGAAGGGACACGAGACTCCACTCTGGGGGGCTCTGTAGTTGTAGCCCAGAGGGGCTGTCCATGACCTGCACAGGGTGATCCCAGCCCCTCCCCCTGCCAAACATGAAGGGTTGAGGTTATTATTCCTTTCCAGGCTCCTGGCCCAGAATACCAATGCCAGCAGGGATGGAACTTTCTGGAAGCCAAGTGGTTACCAACATCCACCAGTGCTGTCTGGCCTACTAGACAAGCCCGTTGCAGCACGGTGTGCATACTAACTTCCTGTGCCTCCAATCACAGCACTCAGCAGCCCCAGGCCCTGCCCTCCCCACACCCGGAGTGTCCTGTGTCTGCCTGGGGCTCCAAAACTCGAGGCGCAGTTCTCTCACCTGTACCCACAAATTAAAAAAAAAAAATCTACCCGTGCAGTCTCCGAGTCCCTCCAGACTCCAAGCACTTCCTTCCCAAACTGTGCCCCACAGTGATGCTTCCCCCAGATGATCTGAAAACTTTGCAGTGCTGTGTGCTCCTAGCATAACACACTTCTTCAGCTAGAACAGAAATAACGAGACAAAATGGGCCTGAAAAGTACAATAGAAAAATATTGTTCACTGGTTTATTTCTCCAAATGAGCAATACACTATTTACAAATAAGCAGATCTCCAACGATTGCATTGAAAATGGCAAGTCTACCGTTTGACATCTAAATGAAAAAAAAAATTTATTAAGGCACATTTGATCTGTGAGTTAAAACAAACATTCCGGTGTAATGAGACTCATTTCACTTTTGTCCCCAAAACACATGAGCACCAAAATTGTCCAAGAACACTTAATATTTAGTAAAACAGGAATGTAAAAATTAAGGAGGGGCGGGGAAATGTTTTCAAAAGGAAAATCTTTGGAGATCGGTTTACTGCAAATAAGACATACTAAACCACAACCCTGGTACACATAAATACTAAGAGCTAACAGGAACTCAAGAAATGACAGAGCACTACACAATGGATATTAAATAAATTAAAGGTATCTCAGATACAAAGGATAAAACCAAACAGTAATTAAAAATGAAGTAACCATCTCCACCAAGGTAACACAGACAGGAGGAAGTGAACAGACGCAGTGGTCACCCCACGTTCCTTAGGGTGCTTTTGTTTGTTTAGCTTGCATACATTAGAATTATTACAATTCTCCTTTGTCATTCTAAACATTAATCATGTCTCCACTAAAGAGGAAGGTCCGGAAGAGAAAAAAATGCAAACTTTGTCTTGCGATTTAAAGGCAGGCCCTTTAAGGACCTATTGATATTAGGACAGGATCCAGCTGTCACTAAGCATTTGCTCCCCAACCCCAAGATCCTACCTGACCATGGTGGGCGGGCCCCAGGGCAGTGGGTGGAGCCCAACGTGGGGAAAATAATCAACTTGGGAAAGCTATCCCGTGGATAATAATAATGATCACATTTCCTTATTTTGTAATTGGACCTTGAGATGGCTTACACAAAAGGGTTGTTAAAAAAAAAAAAAAGACAAAAGGTAGAATTTGTGCAAGGTTAACAGTCACAACAGAACATCGACCAGAGTTACAGTGTTTCATTACAATAATACTTTGTAGGAATGTTCGGGCTTTCTGCCAGAGGACTGTAGAGAAGAGGTCTGAGCAGGAAATGTAAAAAAAAAAGAAAAAGGAAAACACAAGTTCTGTTTGTCCGGCAGGGCCGCTTCAAGTCAGAATGAAGCAAGGTCTGCTACATGATGTTCAGCAAGAAGATGTAGTCAAAGGCAAACATTGATCACATTTTTTTGTTGTTGTTCAAAAAGCTCAATGTTAAAGGAGTTCTCTGTAAGAAAACCACTTGGAAAATATATCCTTGTATGGACTTCGAAAACTGATCATACAAAACATTTTTGAAAAATAAATTAGATAATTAAAAACGTCACGTCCAGCAGCGCTGGACACTAGGCTGTTCTTGAGGAAGCATTATTGCCGCTTTTGCTGTAACTCGGGTCGTTTTTCTCAAGCCACATTTCCGCCAGCTGCTGTGTGGAGCCGTAGGTGGAGGCCTTGGACCCCAGGCACATCTTGTACTGCCTGGGGTCCAGATTGGGGTCACAGAAGACGGGGTGGTGCACGTGCACAACGCCTACCTCCTGGCTCCTGAACGTCTTCAAGCCTGCCTGGACCACCTTGTTGAAGAGGTCCACGTCCTCCAGCCCCCAGCCCTGGATGGAGACATCGAAGCCCCCCACGCGGACAAGGTCACCCTTATAAATACACGTGATGCCAAAGCCATAGTTTCTCCAGAAGCCGGTTTTCTGTGTAAAGGCAAAATGGTTGTCACTGGGAGCTTTGCCACTATAAACAATCTTTGGATCGTACTGGCTAAAGATGATCGGGAAATAGATCTGTTGGCCCAGAACTGTGTTTGCTCGACACCGCTGTAGGAATTCTGTCGTGAACACGAGGTCCACATCGCAGAAGAAGAGCAAAGACTCATTATTAAACTGCGAGGAGCCGACTTCCAGGGCCAGAGCTCTGGAGAACTCTCCAGACACAGGCAAAATCTGCATGTCAGCCTTTGGGTACTTGGCGCGGTAATCTCTCATCAGTTCTACTTGCTTGGCCTTGTCGGGGTTCGAGTCGGAATTGAACAGCAGCACGACGAGCTTCACGTTCTGATTTGGAATGAGGCAGGTCTTCTCGAAGTTTCCCATGAATCTCACGAACATGTCAAAACGTCCAGACAGAGGGATGAGGATGTTGATCTTTCTATCTTTGGGCTCTTTGCGCTCGCTCTTGGCCCCGGGGAGCTGGAAGGGGACGAGTTTCCTCAGGGAGTTGGAGAGGAAGGACAGGGAGCCGGAGTCCTGGTTGATTCTGTTGGCCAGCTCGTGTGCGTCCAGCTCCTCGTGCTCCATGAACTGGATCTTGCTGAAGGTCTGCTGGAGGTAGGCGTGCCTCCGCACGGGGACCGTCATCTTCTTGCCTTTGTGCTTCTTGTACAGGAGCAGCAGGTCCAGGACGTACTCGGCACCGTACATGGGGTTCACGCGGCGGTAGCCGTACTGGATCTCCTTGAAGTCGATGATGCGCCCTCGGGTCTTGGCGTTGGCGTTGATCATCTCCATCACCTGCATGACGATGTCATCCAAGGCCTCCCTCTGGGCTGAGTCTATTCCCCTCCGGGGCGGCTGGCCGTCCGTGGCCGAATACAGGTACTTCCCCGTCAGAAACTCCCACTCCAGAATCTCCTCGCGCTGGCGGGCCTGGAAGCGCATGAAGGACGGCGGGATGCCCAGCTGCAGGTCCTCCTTGCGGGCGTCCGTGCTGCTGTACTTGCTCATCAGCACGATTTCCCGGTGGAGCTGGATGGTGCGGTGGCGCAGCTCGGCGATCTTGCGGCTGAGCATGTAGCTGTGCAGCCGGTACTGGTAGGGCGGGTTCTTGTTGGGGTGTAATGTGATGGCGCGGTGAATCTTACTGTTGTGGAGATCTCTGATGTACCCCTTCTTGTTCTGTTCATAATTCTCGTAAAAGAGCTGCTGCATCTGTGAAGGAAAAAAAAAAGTGACGGCTACATTAGTGCCACGTGAACATGTGTTCCTCTGTTCCTCGACCTGGGCTCGCTCTAAGGACAACCCTGCACACACTGTTTTCTGGAGGACTGCAGCACAAAGGCCCCAGACCAGGCCCAGCTAGCAGCGGCTCCAGGAGATTAGCAGTGACTAGAAAACTCCTTAAAAAACTGGCCTTCTTCCGCAGGCACAGCGGGCCAATCTGTGGTGGAAGCCCAGAGCCCCTGGCGGCTCCCAGTCTCCAGGAACAAACGTTGTTCACAGGATCAAGGACTCCAGGAGGACCTCGTGACCAAGGACTTATATACTCGCATGGAGCTGGAGAGAGGACAGCTTCGTAAGGCGTAAGGGGAGTGAGGCCTGTGCGCGCCTCCCTCCCCCCAATTTCAGCAGCGCTTCCTGGCGCTGCTGGACCTGGGACCTGGGGTTCAGAAAACACTGCTTGAGCAGGAAGGGCCCTGGACTGACAGGGCTCGTTATCCCCACCCCCCTTCCTTCCATCCTAAGGCACAGGTTTGGGGGAACACATGCTTGAAAGTCAGCAGCCAAAACAGGGGATCCTGCGTTGGGCAGGGAGCAGGCGCAACCCCTTCAGATGTAGTTACAGAAGGCCAATGTCTCAGCTCTCAGCAGTGCAGAAGAAACTACAAAAACCTAACGAGAGACCTCTTCCCTACTTCCAAGAACGGTTTTCCGGAACCAAGTGGGCCCCACTGGAGGCAGGTGCCGTTCCCGCCATGCCGGGCAGATGCTACCTGCCCGTCCCCAGGGCGCCACAGCCCCAGCTCCCAGCACAGCCGCAGAGGCAGTGCGAGCTGAACCCACAAGGATTCTTTCCTTTCTTCCCAACCACCTCTAAAACAAGAATAACTTAGTATAAAATGAACAGCTCACAGAGGACCAAGAGGACGGAGGAGAAGAAGCTCCTGAGAGAGGCCCCGAGCCCTGAGGAAGAGGCGGCGAGCGCAGCAGATGAAGCTAAGACTGCTCCGAGACCCTGGCTGGGCCCTGCTGCGTACAGGGACCGGAAGAGCTGGGCAAGTGGAGCTGCGGAACCCCTCCCCAGTCAGGGCCCCCCTCCCTCACGCCGGCTACAGGGGTGACCGGAGCATGTGGACCGGGGGCACGTCTACAAGTGCTGTAACCGAATTGGCCCTGGCAAGTAACGAACGTGAGACTTCAACATCTGCACGCTCAGCAGCGGTTTGTGAAGACGACTGTGCGAAAGTTATCTTTCCGTCTCCTCCGGGTGCTGCCTTGCTAAAGCACCCAACTCAGAAGTTCCATTTTTCCAGAAACTCAACAGCAACACCTAGTGAGAGGTGAGGTCATAAGGCTGACAACGGAGGGAGTCAAAATCTGCGGATTGTGTAAGACGCCAGGCCTTGACCCCCCCCAGCCCCGCAGCACACGCCCCGCAGCTCCAGCCTGAGCAAGTGGAAGAGCCTTTTCTAGACCTGGAGTCCTCCGAGAGAGACGGGTGCCACGCACACCACCAGGTTGCTACAGCTGAGAGCTAAGCTCCACTAGTGTCAGAGACCTCACTTGCAGATCCCAGCTGCCTTCAATGCTTCCTCCCCTTCTCTCCCCCACGCCCCGGGCCAAGACCACCAGGCAGTGGAACACACATTCCACCAGGGAAGATGGACGGATGCAAAGAAACAGAAAGTCTGGTGGTAAGAAAAATGCTGCTGCAGACAGAATAAAACCTGAGCTGTGATACCCAAACCAGCCACAGCACGCCCGGAAAAGAGCAGCATCCATCAGCCATGCAGAAAAGTACAAAAAAGAGAATCAGACAGCAGCAAAGACTTGAATTAAACATAAAACAGCAAGAAAGAGGGTCACAGGGAGGGAGGAGGGAGAGAAGCATCTGAAGATAAATTTAAACAATTCTCGAAGAAATGGGAAACACGGCTTGAAAAATGGATCTAGATGGAAGGATCTTACGTAGGGTTAAATCCTAAGTACTACTGAGCATGAAGACTAGAGATCCAGAACACCAAGGATCAGCATCACACTTGGTAACAACGTGAGCTCGTCTTTCACCAAAGAAAATCATACCCTTCCAGATGAACCATGTAGCTGTCTTTTTCTCCTAAGACGACTGCCCACTGATTCCTGCCTGTCAGCCCGGGGCCGCAGGGTGGAGCGGGCAGCGGCAGGAAGCCTCTGCCAAACGCGAGCGAGCGCGTGGGGCAGTGCACGGCCTCTGAGTGCTCTGAAAGGACTGATTACCTTTTACAGACGTGCAAGAACATCCTGTTCCTAAACGTGCTGGGAAGCCCAGCTCTGGACGTGTTCTGGAGGCTATCTATGGCCAGAATGTTCACAGGGACTGAAGTGTAGGTCGGCTTTACCTGACACCAATGTGGAGAGAAGTATTTACTGACAGGCTTATGAAAACCTTCAAGCAGACGGAGAATTTTAAACAGGAGTAAAGTTGCTTCTGGCAAAACTCCTGAGGTTTCATTGAAAGAAAGGTTGTGTTATACACTTGCTTTTTTTGCTTATTCTGAGACTGGGACTTGAACTCAGTATCCGATACTTTTGCTCATTGGCTGGCACTCAACCACCTGAGCCACACCTCCAACCCCTAGATTCACTTTTTTTTAATGAATAAGAAATCTTGAGATCTGAGAACAGTGGTTTAAAGACAGCCCCAGCAGACAAATCTGAGAGACTCTTATCCCCAATTAACGAGCAAAACTCTAAGCAAGAACATAAGGCCCTGCCTGAGTTCATTCAAGCCTCAGTACTGGCACACTATGAAAGAAAAGAAATCTATCATAAGACAGAAGATAGCAGTGGGGAAGGGTGAGGGAGGAACACTGGAGAAAGTGAACTTAAAATCAAGGCCAACTCTATGCCCAGAACTGGTTGGTGGCTTCTACGTTGTCCCAAAGGATTTATTTGTACACTTACTAGTCCAGATGGGCTGAAGGAGCGCCTTCAGCTGAGGAGCACATTTTAACCCCCCTCCCGCCTCAGTTTTGTCTAAAGCCTTATGAATGGCTTTGGTGGAGAAATAGGGAACTATTTCCTTTTCATCCCAAGAATAGTGAGATAGAGAAGAAGAGTGGAATATCAAATTTCAAGGAAATTTTTGTTCTGAAGGATATACACATTATAAATCAAAATGAAGACTAAAAATTATATGCTAGGTGTATGGATGGTTCAATCCCCAGCTACTTGGGAGGCTGAGATCAGGAGGATGGCAATTCAAGGCTAGCCCAGGCCAAAAAAAAAATGAGCAAGACAACTTCATCTCAACCAATGGCTGGACCTGGTTGTGCTGACAGAAGGATCGCAGTACAAGATGGTCTAGGCAAAAGGGCTGGGGATATTGCACTGGTGGTAGATTGTCTGCTGATCAAGTATGAGACCCTGAGCTCAAACCCTGACACTGACACATCACACACCACACACCCACACACACCCACACCACACACAGAGTCAATGATATCAAAATCAAGTTAGAAACACAATCCAGACATCATCTGTGCTTTCTGTGTTCATGGCGTGAATGCTATGCCTTCTCAAATAGTCAGGCATCCAAGGAAAAGCGAGGATGGGATAAGCCCAAACTACCACAGAGAAACTGGAAACAAGCGAAGGTGCAAATAAACAAAAACAATGACTTGAGAATGTGCAGGGAACCCAAAAATTAAATGAACAATCTTGTATGCCTACAGGAACTTTTGAGATGAAAGCAGGGTCTGTTAATAGTTAGGCCAAGACCACCAGCATAAACTAGGCCATCCTGGCACTCAGGATGTATGGTTATTCTACATGTCCCCATGGGGTCTGCTAATTAGTTTTAATAGGCTTTGCGAATTTTCTTCCAATTAAGTTCAAGGAATAGGCACTTTGTATTTTAAAAGATTCCATTCATAAAACTAAATTTAGACTGGCGGGGGTGGAGGGAAGTGGGGACGACGAGAGTGCACATACTGTATGAATGAGTCTTGAATGATTAGCTTCCAACTCTGAAATCTAAACACCTGTCAGAGCAGCCTGGCCCATTTCAGAGCAATTGCTAAATGAGCTTGGCAGAGTCCAGCAAAAGCTGCTGGTAGGGATTCAAGGCTTCTGCATAATGCAGCAAAGCAAAGTGAGCTGACAGAGAGACTCTGCAAGTAGACATGCCGCAGCTTGAGTAACCTTAGCAGAGACAAGGGCAGCCAGGTAACTCCATCTCAACTCTAGTCTGGGATTCACAAGTGCCTGACTTTACAAATGCCCCATCTCAAACACTCACTTGAACCTCTGGATCTCATTTCTCTTAAAAACCAAGAAGCAAGCCCGGCAGCCTTCTGGGGAGAACTAGCTCCTTCCTGGTGGATGAAGGTGGTGTCGTTTGCTTACTGAACCCCGTGCCCAGGCGGCGGGAACACAAAGGCCAGGGGCTGAGAGTGGGGAGAGCAGACATGAGGGAGTGGGCCACTGACTTCCTACCAGGATGGCCTGGTAGAAGGGGCCTTCTCAATGCCCACTCACAGTCCCAGGCTCCAGTCCTCGCTGGCCTCCACTTACACACCTCTGACTGCAGTTGATATGGGCTACATCCTAACGCAGCACTTCTAGGATTAGGTGCGACCAAGGTCGAGCCGAAGGGGTAGCTAAAAGAAAACCAAAACCAAAACAAACTCACAGAGGCAGGCTGGGTACAGGCCAAAGGGGGCGCGGGGGCAGGATACACAGTAAACATCAGATCTAAGAGGAAGCTGAAACCCTGGCTCTTTGATGCAAGTCTCCTAACTTTTAGTGAACAGTTCAAATCAGTAGAGGATAAGGGAAGAAGAAAGAAGGATGGAGAAAGAGAGAAAAAGGAAATATAAGCCAAAATAAACCGGCAGTCAAATATGGCCTACAAGCTCATCTCCTTCCAGACCTACCGTTTGTTTGCATCTGTGCCTGATTCCCTGTAGAAGTAATTTTAAGTTACAGTACTTATCAGCTGGATATCCAATATCTAAAGCCAAAGGCTGCTGCCTTTGTTTACCCTTTCTCCCTCTATTTCTGTACCCCTCCCTAAAAGAACAAACAAGACAGAAAGAAAACAAAAACAGCAAGGAAAAAAAACCACCTCGTTTCCATTTCCTGGAGTTCATTTCAATAAGTATTTTGTGTGATCAAATGCACATACGCATTATGCCTTTGTGTTCCTCTCCTAAGAATATCCTCCCCTTTGGTCTCGCTGTGTGTACATGTAAAGTCTTTATCTTTTATCGTGTCCCGGTGTTTATTTTAGATCTAGTTTCCACATATGACAGAAAGTTTGCGGTTTGCCTCTCTGAGCTTGGCTTATCTCACCTAATATGATTTGTTCTAGGTCCACCCATTTCCCTGCAAATGACATAACAGTATCCTTTCTAATGGCAGTGTAAAATTCCACTGTGTCTTTAAACAATTATTCTATTATCTTTAATCGGACAAGGGAGTTACCAATCAACGTGTCAGTGTATGAGTATGATGCACTGACTGCTGTTTTCAAACCTTGGGGACACCCATCCCCTGGCACCCTGGAGGTGGGCTGGGCAGGAGGGCCTCAGGGCACGGGCACACGCGTTTGGGGGGACAGTGGGCCACAGCCTGTTTCCCATGCCCTGCTCCCAAGCTATCACAGAGCCAAATCAGCATGGACTGGAACCTTTGAAACTGTGAGCCAAGACAAACCTTTTCTCTAATTGTGTTGATTATTTGGGGTATTTTATTATAACAATGAAAAGCTAACTCAGGTACTTGCTGTATAATACTTACAGGTAGAAACCAGTCAGAATGCATATGTAAAACGTTCACGAAACTCTTACAGACTTGCGACTCACTTGATGGGCCAGGGGTCAGAGCGACCCCGTGGCCATGCAGAAGCAGGTTGGCTTCAACACTCAACTCACCTTCATGGGCAGAAAGCAGAAAACTCGGCTCCATTCTTACTACTCAGAAATAACCATGATTATTACCTGTGGGTTCACTTAATGTCAAAATCACAGAAAAGCCATACACATTAATGTCACTAAGCAGTACTCCACACTAAGATCCATGTCAAAGGAAGCGAACCATGGAACAACTTGCTACACAAGCAACCAAGCTGGAATTTACACGTGCATGCCTTGCTTTTGCTTTCTTCCCAAAGGTCGGCCACACCCTGGAGGAGAGGCTGGGGATGAGCACTGCGGGCAGCCTGCAATGGCAGGGAGCATTTTTTTTGGTTTACATTCTGTTTGTATCATTTACAAGTACTCATCCATGCCAAGACATTTACGTCACAAATTTAGCTTTTTTTTCCCAAAGATGATGTGTATTTCTTTTCTCTCAAATTAGTGATTAGCATGATTGCAGGCCCATAAACCATGTCCCTTTTTTGAGATTAGTTTAAGCTTTGATAACTAATAACAAGACATTTGATACGCCTAATGTAGGCTTTGTTACAAATGCATCCCCAAATTCAGCATTATGGCAAAGCAAAAAGCCACGTAGCAGTCATTTAAAGGGAGACACCCTACGAGCAACTTTCCATCTGGGCATACTGCTAGTCTACACTGCAGTGTTTGAGACAATTCCTAAGTTGTTATATCTATCATTACAGTCAGAGTAAATTTCCAGAACAGAAAAATTTAGGTCAAGTATCTAAGGATACCCCCAATTACAGCATTTATATGTTAGATTATAATACAGCAAACAAAACCAAAACTACAAATAGAATACACTGATGACCAGTTTCTAACAAGGATCCTTGCCAATGAAAATGTTGGTTGTAAGTTTATTCTAAAATAAGGAGCCTTTAAACCTAAAAGCCAATTAAATTGCATTGCACAATTGTACTTCAACATTTGATCTCAGCACACTACCACGAGTTCCAAAAGTGACAGTCAGATGACTTACACCTGCAGCAAGGAAAAGCTGCATGGGATTCACCGTGAGATGCAGACTGTGGCCTGAGGCCAGGATCTGTCCTCTTTCCTCTGTGGCGCCTGGCCTCCTGCCCAGTGGGCATGACCACATGCCAAGCCCTCCCCAGCGAAGGGAGTGGAAGTGACATACTTCCTGCTGCCTCTGCCTCCCAGGCTGCAGCCCCGCACAGGAACCATGAGCCCATCTCCACGAGGGCATCCTCGAGAGAGAGTAGAGAAATAAAACAGGGGAGCCCGGGTCCTCCAATGATGGGGAAAGTGACTCCCTGCCGTCCTAGACTATTACTGGAAGGGGAAATTTACCTCTATCCCCACTGCATTTGTCCATGTCTGTTGTGGTGGTTGAGTTCTTTTCAATTCATCCAACTTCTGTTTGCCTCCATGTTCAACCCAGGAACCCAGGAACTGGCTGTGATTTAAACAGCACTTCATGACACCATTCATTATTTTGTGTGTTACTTTCTGAACAGCATTTAATAGACTGTGCTTGTAACCGGATGGCAAAGATGGTGAATGTTATGTGTATTTCACCATAATTAAAAAACCACATTATGCAGGTCATGGTGGCCCATTCCTGCCATCTCAGCCCTGGGGTGGCTGAGGAAGGAGGATCGTAAATTTGAGGCCCATCTGGGCAACAGTGCAAAAACCCCTGTCTCAAACACCAAAAACAGGGTTTGGGCTGCTGTAGTTACTCCAGTCCTGAAGGGCCATTAGCAAGAGGCAGGAACGCGTCCCATTCGGTGTCAGTTCCCTTCCACCCCAACCCTTGCTCAGCGGACTAATGGGAATGCCAGCAATGGGGAGACAGTGGAGAGTGGAACCAAGGCCACTGTGTCTGCAGGACTACGTGGACATGCGGCCTGCTCGTGGATTTGTCTGGATGCCCAGGTGAAGCTTAACTGAGATGAAATCGTGTCGCTTACAGAGGATGGGGAGATGAGAGAAGAACACCTTGGGAAATCTTTATTTATGTTTCTAGACCACTGAGCGTTTTTTCTACCTGACCTTGTGACTGAGATGCCGAAGGAAAAAATAGGGAAAGAATGGCATCTTCTGGATGGACATAGTAAGTTATATACATAACCCTACATACTTAGGAATCAAAGATTGGGAAGATTGTGGTTCAATGTCAGCTAAGGCAGAAAATTCTTTTTTTTTTTTTTTTTTGTCAGTCCTGGGTGTTAGGTTTTTAAAAAGAGGTAGCCGAGTAAGAACTACACCACGCACATGGTATTCAGGTAAGGGGTAGATTTATGCATCGTTCCGGCTGGCACCAGGTCATCTTGGTCCTCCACACAGTGGGGAAAGGCCTGGGAAAGAGAGAGCTGGGAAAGAGAGAGAGAAAGAGAGAGAGCTGGGGAAAAGAACTAAGAGAGCTAGAAAAGAGAGAAGAGCTAGAAAAGAGCAGGGGGGGGCGTCTGGGAAAGGTGGGAAAGAGAGAGCTAGGAAAGAAGAGAGCTGGGAAAGAGAGGAGAAAGAGCTAGAAAAGAGCAGAGAGAGAGTCTGGGAAAGAGAAGGGAGCTGGGAAAGAGAAGAGAAGGAAAAAGCTGAGAGCTAGAAAAGAGCAGAGGGCTGGGAAGGTGGCTCAGTAGTAGAGCGCTTGCCTTGCATGCATGAGGCCCTGGGTTCGATTCCTCAGCACCACATAAGCAGAAAAAAAAAAGCCGGAAGTGGCGCTGTGGCTCAAGTGGTAGAGCGCTAGCCTTGAGCTGAAGAGCTGAGGGACAGGCCCAGAGTTCAGGCCCCACGACCGGACCAAAAAAAAAAAGAAAGAAAGAAAAGAAAAGAGCAGAGAGAGAGCAGGCAGAAAATTCTTTAGCTTTCAGTTCAATCAATAAAAAGCTAGGAAGTGCCCTCTCCACCCCCCCCCCCCCCACACTTGCCATACTAGCTATCTGGGAAGCATAAATAGGAGGATCATGGGCCAGTCTAGATGAAAAGTGAGATGCCCCTTTGAAAAATAATGAAAGCAAAAAGGGGCTAGGATGCAGCTCAAGGCCCTGAGTTCAAACTCCAGGGCCGATACATACATACACACATACGCTGATAAATACATCCATATACGCACACATATAATACATACGTGCATGCATACATGTGTTATATACATAATTTAAAAGGTAACTTTAAAGTTAAAATAGAATGTATATTTCCTAAAAAATTAAATACATTAGGCCCAAGTTAAAGGAAAAACCTGAGAGTAACAAGAGTAGAAGCAGCAGACACACGTCAAGTTCTGCCTGGGGATGCTTTCGCTCTGTACGTAAAAGGCAGTTTCAAGAAACTAAAAACAGACAGGGCGCTCCCGGAAATAGAACTCTCAAAGACCACGAAGAGCCCAGCGTGTTCATTTCATCTCCCTTGTAACCAGCAGAACAGCTGCATCAGCAGCTGGCTGTGAGTCACAGAGCCTCACGCCGGTCTAAGGAGCCGGGAAAAGCGACCTCTGGCCGACAGTCCTCTTCTCACAGTGCCTCATGATGCCCACCCTATGCCAGGCACAGTGGCACAGTGAAACATCACTGTGACGGCGCGGAATAATCACTCAGGAAATCCTAAATCAAGAGTGGTTAAGACAAAGGGTCACGGCTCGCAGTCATTTTGGGAGCCAACTATTTGTGCCATCACCTTCTAATTCCATTTTTGTGAGTACCGAGGGAGGGAGAGAAAGGAAGGGAAGGGAAGGAAAGGGGGTGGCGAGAGGGAGAGGAAGAGAGCAGAAGAGTTCTCTACGTGGAAACGCTTGGTGTAAATGAGATGAGAGGGCAGATGGGAATCACGCTGATGGGCATGCTGGCACATGCCGCCTCCAGCAGGCTGTGAACCTGAGCAAGTCTCCGACGGGGACCCCTCTGTGAGGGAGGGGCGCAGGACAAGCTTAGGAGGGCGAGGGAAGCTCTGGGGAGCACTATGGACAAGGCTCCCTGCCTCCTGCCTGCCTCCAGAGCCGGGTCAGGTACCAATCTTCTGGAAAGGCAGCTGTGAGTCTCTCCCACATGCCCTGCTCTTGGAGACCAGCGAGGCTCATGGCCACGCCCTCCTCGCTTCTCATCTGGCTGCTGCGGCAGAAGTTGCTCCCCTGCTCAGCCCTGGCCTCTTCTGAACCTGGCAGGAGGTCTTGATACAAACTCTGGCCGTGCAGATGAAGACTGCCCATTGCCTGGCATCTTCCTAAGCTGTGTCGAAGAGAGCACAGGAGGCCCCTCCCACATCTTCCCGGAAGGGAACCATGGAGGGACAGCCTGGGACCTGGATATGCTCAGCATACCAACATCGGTGTGACTGATTCCGACAAAAATCACGCGTGGATGCTAAAACTAAGATGGTGGTAAGAGGAGAAATGAGTGAGCTCTATGGAATACCCTCTATGGTATTAATTAACTACAAAGGAAAAGTGAAAAAACCGTTGCCTGAGAGTGGAGAAAGGGATGAGTGGTGGGAGTCAGGGGCCACCGAGGCCAGGTGTCCCGTGGAGGCCAGGTGCTCTCAAAGACGCACCAGGTATGAGAAAATATGAGAGTCAAGAGGCACTGCAGAATAACTCACCTGTGGTTGCTTTTCTTCTCTTTTTCAAATTGTCTTTAAGTGCTTGTCCAAAGCGGTTTCAATCTAACATGTCAATTTATGAGTACAATGTCATCCATAGAGGTCACAGAGAGCAAATAAACAGTCGACTTTTAGGACGCTTACAAGACACACCAACGAAGCACTGCGTGGGATCCAGGGTTGTACCTTAGTTTTCTTCTACAAAGGACACACTATTGGAGTAATTGAAGCACAACTAAGGCTAGTAGATTGGACAACAGTACTACATCACAGTTAATTTCCCAATCTGAGAGTATGCTGAGGTTCTGCGAGAGACGTCTTTTTGTTCTTATGAACAGCACTAAGGGCATAAGGGCAAAAGCAAACGTCATTACATGTGTCACTTACTCTCACATGGTTCAGGAAAAAAATGAATACCCAGAGAAAGGGCAAAGCTGCTGTGTGGTTGGCCAGGGCCTTGCCCAGGGAACTTAAGGGAGAGATTTTCTGTTGAATTTCCTATGATTTCAATTTTTTTTTTAAATTACAAAGGAAATAGTGGCTAAAAATGACCATCTGGAGATCGCAAACACTCCCATTTGGAAAAAGTCACAGTAATTAACTTTTTGCTATGTTGCACACTTCATGAGCAATCATGAAATTATGTTAACACTTCTTAAAGATTCATCTACTCAAGAAATTTTCAGAAGTATAATGTAAGAAGTGCTTGATGTATAATCTGTTTTACTGACCCTCAAGTTTCAGTATTTTGTCTTTTGTCTTCTCTTTTTCTTTTTAAACACAATCAACATGGTAATGCCTCATTATATGCTTTGAGGTTTCCTGGACAAAACCCTGCTACTATTTCTGTACCTAATTCAGCCTTCCTGCTTGCTATGCAGTGGGCATGACATCAATTTATTATAACCACTAATTTTACAGTGCCTCCCAGTCACTAAATGACCACCATACACACCAATGACTCAGAGAAAACCCAGCATACACTACCAACACCAGCCGCTCTTCAGTTGTTTAAGAAAACACTGTTCTATTTCCTTTTCACTATAAACACACTAGTTCTCAAACTACATGGATTGTGCACAGCTTCCCACTGACGGGAGCAAATATACAGTCCTATCAGATGTGTGTGTATATGTGTGTGTGTGCACACACGCATGTGTGCATGTATGTGCTGATAGTGGGACTTGAACTAAGGACCTGGGCACTGTCCCTTAGTTTTTACCCTTAAGGCTGGTATTCTACCCTTGAGCCACAGCTCCACTTCCAGCTTTTTGGTGGCTAGCTAGAGATAAGAGTCTCTCACAGACTTTATGCCCAGGCTGGCTTCAAACCACAACATCAGATCTTAGCTTCCTAAGTAACTAGGATTGATTATAGGTGTGACCACTGGGCTGCACGCAGCTCAGGTTATTGTTAAGGAAACCCAAGGGTTCTGCTCACCCACCCCATGAACAAGATGGCTGGGTGCAGGCCTAGGGCAGGAAAAACAAGAGTTTACAACATATTCTTGCACCAGAAAGCAACAAATAGCTCAAGGAATGATAGGGGCATCTCAGAAAGACAGAAGCTGCCAAGCAAGGGCTGGGCTGATTTAAACCGCAGATTGTAACCCACTGGACAAGAGAGCAACACTCAGACTCACTCAAAATTCATCAAGAGTCCACTCTCACACAACATACATGAATACACAAATGGGAATAGGGACATGTCTTTACTGTCAATTAGAAAGTAATGACTGGATTAACAAATCACTGCTTGGCAAACACTACGGCACTATTCAGCCAAGAAACATCAATGGATCCTAAAACCAGTGGATGTGAGCTTGATGAAGAAAAGGATATTTATAGCCTCAGAGAGGCGCTCCACAAGGGAGCAAATTAATTATGAATTATAAAAAGAGATAACTTCATAGTGGAGAGATCTGGCACATATCACCCCTAAGGGAACGAAGAAAAGACTAAGCAGAAGACAGGGGCCACCTCGCTGGTGTTTCTACTCACATGCATAATGTCGATCTTGTGAGAAAGTAAGCAAGTCCAAACCGGTGATGTTCCACTGGCCTGTCATCTCAAGCATGCCCAGGTCATAAAAAGCAAGTCTGAGCCCCTGCTTCAGACTGAAAGTGACTCAAGACATAACACTGGAGCATTTAAAATCCCATTCATCTTAATAACACACAGATTTATTTTAAAAAATAACAAAAGTATCGACTTGTATGCCAAGAGACCTTTTGCTACCTTAAAGAAAATGGATTAAATAAAAACTTTCCTCACAGATGCTTGAAGAGACTAGAAATTATTATACAAGTTCCTCTTACATTGGGGGAAAGTATGCTAAACAAAATAACAAATACAAGGGCAGTTGCTATGCAACACAACTGCATGTCTGCATGAAGTCAACAAAGGAGGAAGAAAGGCAGTGGAACTGAAGCTTTCTAGACTTTCTGTTTAATTCCCAGAGTAGATCACAATCAAATCAGAAACTGCTCCCCCAGGGAGGTGTCACCAAGGAGGACACACAATGGCACCCCAGTTTGCCTGTGGGGGAGGGGGCTGAGGCTATAACATATCCATGTTAAAAACAGGTTACTGTGCTGTGCCTGATTTGCAGTATAATACAACTTAAACAGCAAGGTTAACACAGAAAGTATAAAAGTACCTAAAACTCTGAAATTAAGATCCTCTAAGATTAGTTAGTTCATTAAAAATTCTTAACAAGTTTCTCCAGGTCCTTGTAGGCTAATTAATACCATCAGTCCTCCTCCTACCTCCTCTACCTTGGTACAACTTTCTGATGGTGGTTGTCAAAAGCATGGAAAGTTGGCACTAGCAGTTCACTCCTTATAATCCTTAGCTACTCAGGACGAGGAAATCTGAGAATCACAATTCAAAACCAATCAGGGCAGGCAAATCCTCTTATTTCCAATTAGCCAGCAAAAGGCTGGAAATGGAGATGCATTTTAGCCCTGAGTGAAAAAAGCCCAGAGAGAGCTCAATGTCCTGAGATCCAGCCCTAGTAGGGCTTGGAGGGGGGAGGGCGGGGGTGGGGGGGAGAGACCCATACAGGAAAGAAAAAGAAAAAGAAAAATTCAAAACCAAGGTCTATTTTTAATCTTGGTACAGACTTGACTGAGACTGCCAGTACCTTTTACTGATCAGGTTTTAAAACATGTTAGAAAGGCATAGGATAGCCATCATTTTACACAACACAATGCAACACTGCAGCAGAATAATAAATGCATATTCCTGTGTGAAAGAAACTGACTTGAAAAAAACTGTCTTTTTCTGACTGAACCACAGAAAATAAGTGTGTAAGTACATATATGTGTGTGCATGCCTCAGTGAAGATTAAACGTAGAGCACTGAAAGCTCATCTTCACAACCCCTCCTCTCTCTCTCTCTCTCCTCTCTCACATACACATCTCTGTCGCAAAACATCACCATCAGGCATTTAATAATTACTTATGAGCCTGGTGTGAGTATAGCTCACACCTGTAATCCTAGCTACTCAGGAGACTGAGATTTGAGGGTCTTGCCAGCCTGAGCAAAAAAGTCCATGAGTCTCCATCTCCAAAATAATCACAAGCAAGCAAGCCAACACAGCAAGTGTGAGGACCTGAGTGCAAAGCCCGGATCCTGCATCATAACAATAACAACTGTGAGCAAGTGAATGGACAACTCACACACTCCTTTTCTCTGGCTTGTTAGAATCATCTGAAATGTGGTCATTCATTGTAGGCTGTTCAGACTTGACTTAGGAACTTCTGCATTACCATTAGTGTTAAGCATTATATATTAACATTCTACATGCCTAAGGCACGTGAACAACCATAAAATGAGCAGAGAAGATTATTAAGTCAACCTCAAGATTAGGTTCAACAATGTTTCCATATCCTCATTATAGTCAGGCACAAGCTTGTTCAGACTTAATATTTAAGACACAAAAGTGGAAAGAGCCATTGACCCAAATAAACAGAAACAGTCTCCAATAAAAGCACCTTGGTGTGGTTAGATGTAAATAGGATAAATGTCCTCCCAGAATGAAGATGGGCTGCTAACACCTAAACACTGACCCACCACACTTGCAAGGCAGTCTGGTGACCTACTTCTCAGCGGAACACAGCCTTTCACACGAGCCTCTCCACACTCCCGAGTATTTACTCAGTTGATTTAAAAACTTGTGTCTATGCAAAACCATGCATATAATTGTTTACAGGAGCTTTACTTGTAACTGCCTGAAACAGCAAGCGACTAAGCTATCCTTTAACAGGTGAACAGATAAAATATCACACATGCCTCCTGTGGAATATTAAGCAACTGAAACAGAAGTGAAGTCTCAAGATATAAAAAGGCATAGATGAATCTAAGTGCATATTCCAAAGTGAAAGAAACTACAAAAGATGGTTATTTCCCTGGATGCTAATTGTCACTCAGAGAAAGGCAAAACTAGTGAAAGAGATGAGTGGTTCCCAAGGCCTTAGTAGGGGCGGGGGAGGGCCCTGAGCAAGGTAAGCACAGTGACTTGGAGGGTGGTGACACCGTTTGTAGGAAAGCATTGATGGAAACTGCGTGTGTCAGCGCCCACTGAACTTTTACAGCACGCAGTGCACCTCACGGTGCACAAAGTTAGAAACTGCTTAGATGTTCAGGCATCCCAGCACAGATGCAGACTGTGAGGAAACAACCCGACAGTACCTGAAAGGTGGGGGCGGGAGGTGGAATTCCGTGGGCTTGATCCCCAGCACTGGGGGCGGGCAGGAATGACCTAAGTAGCTTTGGAAACAAGCAGAGACCACAGACTAAAGAAAGTACATAAGCACTGTCCTCCACCTGTGAGGCCGCTTCCCCAGACATGCTATAACAATGCGGAGCACAGCGAGCATGCATGCTGAAATGGAAGAACCTGTGGATGGGTGTCAGATGATGCAAGCCAGGCTTCTTGCCCGTCGGCTGGGAAGCTGGCAGCTACACAAAGGAAGGAGGCTGGAGTGATCCATGTAGTAAAGATTAGCAGTGGAAACAACAGTAGCAACTTGTGTTTACCTTGCTAGAGATAAGGAACACACAGACACATTTACAGGTATGTATATCTGCGGGTTAGCACACACGTGTGTACTTGCTCTCTCCTCTGAGCCTGGAGGCGGTGGCCCCAGGAGCAGGAAGCACGGCAAACACTGTAGGGTTAACTCTGGCCATGTGCGCAGGCGCATTGGCCTGCACGCAACTGCTGAGCCAGGGAAAGCGTTTGCTGTAATGGTGCCATTACAATTTTCCACAGTCATAACACGGCACATTATGAGCTTGCTCAAATGATAAGCTCTTTATGAGGGCTAGAAGTCTGCAGCCTCCACACACAAAGACCTTTCTGTCTTAGAGTTCCTAGAAGTCAACGAGCTACAAATCACATCCTGCAGGACACCCGGTCTTCTGTTGCTGTGCCCCATCTCCCAGGGCACAGAGTGGCAGCCACAGCCACGGCCCTTCTGTGTCCACAGAGCTCGCTGCTGCGTTCTAACTGCTTTTTCTTATGAAATGAACGCAGATTTATAGGAGATTTGTGAAGACAGCAGAAAAGGCCCCACCTGCTACACCCAGCTTCCTTTACTGTTCACCCCCTCCAGCAACAGCACCCACACCAAAGCCCAGACACCAACGCAGGCCCCAGGCTCCTCTGACCTGCATGCAGCCCGGGCTCACACTCGACTTTCCACTCACGTCTCTTTCCACTTCAGGGCCCCGCACTCCACTGAGCCCACACGTCTCCCGTTTCTGCATCTTTCCCCGACACTGGCCAGGTGTCTTGTTGAGAGTGGCAGGCTTAGGGCACTTGCAGCGCTGGTTGCAGGGCTGTGCATCACACAGGTGACCACCTCACCCATCAGCCCGTCACCCTGCGAAGGGTGACCTGAGAGCTCACTGCTCTGCGGTTAAGGCAGCGGGGGCCGGCTCCCATCCTCGCCCCACTCAGCAGACACGGGTGCGGGCGTGGGGAGGGATGGGAGAGAATGTTACCCAGTCAACCCACAGGAGGGGACATGAAGTGTGGCTCCACCTCCAGGAAGGAAGATTACTACTCTGTGCTGCTTACAAAAACCCCCATGGTTAATACTTCGTAACTATATTAAAAAAAAAAAATCATGTAAGGCGTTCCATCAATAAACCTCAAGTTACATACAGTTCACGGAGAGCCTCAAAAGCTGAGTGAAGAAAAACATGCAATCAGACAACACAGACCTTGCAGTTTCAAAGTGTCAGTCTAGTCTCTAGCCACCATTTCTCCGTGTCCATCCCTGAGCTCATTTAGCTTCTCATGCTGCTAGTTACTGCTGACCTCTATCTTCATTTTTATTTGGTTACACAACTCATAATCCTTAACATGGCTTAGAGGGGAAAAGTAGGAAAACACACACACAAACGCACATCAACATGCATGTCTTGGTGCGGTGCTCTGTGACTGTAATCCCAGCTATGCAAGAAGTGCGGCAGGATTATAGCCCAAGTCTAACTCAACATACTACCAGAAAATAAACTAAAGCAGGAAGGACTAGGGGTGTGGCTCAAGTAAAGGAGCACCTGCTTAACAAGCAAGAGGTTTTAAGTTCAAACCCCAGTACCACCAAAAAGAAAAAACAAAAAACAAAGCCTATCAAACATGTGATAACAGAAGCATGTGTGTGCCAAGTCTGACTTTCCCCCAACCTAATTACAAGTCACTTACTAGACTCCCAAAGTCAAGTTCCTTTTCTGCTTCCCTGGACAGGGGTAGACGAGAAGCTGTCAATGAAAAGGTAAGTTCTCTGGTTCCCAAGACAGGGTTTGCCCAAGGCGGAGGTGTTTCTCACACCTCGGTGGGTGCACAGGAAGCAGACTACAGACTCCTCAGAGATTCTGGGCCTGGGAGCCAGGCACCTGCTCTTTAACAAGTGCTTCTGCCTTGGAGAAATTCCAAGTAGGTGTGACGTCCTATCTTTAGGTGTCGCTAATACCTGAGATATACTCACTTGCATAACTTGCTCATGGGGAAAAAGCCTCTGTCATTCCTGTTTGGGAAGTGCCAACTTACAACACACTTGTAAACCTTCCGCAACCTCGGCCCACTTCCCTGTTCTAGGAACTCTCCTTTGCCAGTTACTGAAACCATCTGGCTCATTCTTGTCTCGTCCCCTCACTGGCTACTTTTCAACTTATCTTAGTAGTTCAATACAGATGATTAAATATTGGAACTAAAACCCTTACTTTAAAAGCTCTGCTGCTGGCATCGCTAGGACTCTTAAAAATGGGAAAGGATACCATGGATACCACGGCGATTATGTATGGAAGAGTCCAGAGACGCTGCTACCTTTAGAGTGGTTTGGGGTGACCCGGATCACTGAAGCCCCTCTCGACTGTTCCTCATCTGGCCCCAGTCAGTCCAGCTGTCCCACCGCCCCTCCCTGCTTCCTGCGTGGCTCTCTTCTGCCTTGGTTATGAGTGAACTATTAATAAGGCAGTGACATACTGTCGGGATAGGCAGTCCGTTTGTATGTGGAGTCGGAATTCAGGAGTTATTTTATTCTCATTTCCTCCCGATGAGCTGTACAGCACTTGGCTCGCTGCTGCACATGTGGAAGGATGGAAGAACGCTTTATCTTTGCAGTGCTGCTACAGAACTACCCAGGAAATGCCATCGGGCCACCTCGTAAGACAGATGCAATCCCATCTGGTAGTGCCATGAGCCCCTTCCTGCTGGTGACGGGACACAGGTTGCAGCTGCCTTGGGATGACCTCCAGTAAGCAAGGTGACCGACACAGCAGAGACCCCCTTTCCAGCCTGTCTCTGCACACGCATGCGCTCCGCCCCATGGGGAGGCCATGTCAAGGTCTACCTAGCTGTAGAGGTTTCTTTGGGCAGCAAGTTACAGGCCTAGAACAACGAGTAACTTCCATTTGCACTGAACCTTCTTCTGGGCATTTTAAAAGCAAGAAGTGGGATTCCAGGGCCACAGTATAAGCACCCATGGTGGTGAAGAATTATTCCCTGTCCATACATACACAGTGCTCAGAGAATAGGCCAAAATGGTGGTCTGGAGGAAATCAGCTTGCTGCTCAAGAGCTCACAGCTGCTGCAGGATGAAGCTAAGTGAAGCTCAGTTTCAAGCCCAGGGCTGTTTGGGACCACTGTCCTCAGCCACCCTCCCCTAAAATCGACGCCACCTGACTTCACTGTCTGTCACGTGTCACTCCATCCACCCAAAATGGGCCACCTGCCTTGTCCTCTCTGTCTCTCCACACCCTACCCAGTTCCCAGGACAGGAGGAGCAGGTCACTGCCACCCCACGGCGCATGCTCAGAGCACATGCTCGAATACTGAGTCACATTTATTATTAAAATAAATATCCAACTTGGTGGTGGGAAGTCTGATCTTTAGGGTAAAACATCTCGACTTCTTAAAGGGCAGTCAAGGCAGGTTAATTTTAAAAAGCAAAACTTACACTGTGCAGCTGCGACCTTCACCAATGATGACACCAATGAAAATGGTAGCATGCGTGTGCACCTGTGGCTCACACGTGTAACCCAAGCTATTCAGAAGGCTCATATCTGTGGATTGTGGTTTGAAGCCAGCCCAGGCAGGAAAGTAGGTGACATTCTTATTTTGAATTAACCAGCAAAAAGACAGACATGGAGGTGGGTCAGGTGGTAGAGTGCCAGCCAGCCTTGAGTATAAAATTCTGAGTTGAAGTTCCAGTACAGATGCCAAAAAAAAATGAAGGGGGGGAGGGAGGAAGAAGAGTGAAAAGTAAAACCTCCTCAAACTTCAGTCCTCCATATAGTAAACAGACCACGGAAGAGCTGTCAGGGGCAATCTTCAGGATTCTGGATAAGATCTGCAGTGATCTAGAAAGAACTTGAACAAGAAAAAAAAATGACCGCAACATGAACCTTGGGCTTGGTTGGCACTTTTACCCTATTTCTTACCCGATTTGCAGATCTGCACCCACCTTGGAAAGAAAGCTACAAGGAAAAGGAGCAGCCTGGAGGCTACTGGAGGGGCTGGAGAGGTGCTGGGGAGCAGTGTTCCTGGAGGACTGTCATGGGGTCTGACCTGGCTAGTGAGTTCCCAGAAAGACTCGGCTTGTAAGCCTGTCTTCAAGTGGCCTGGCTCAGAGACCTGTCACTGCAGCAGTGTCCGTGGAGGGACAGGTTTTCAACAATCCCAAGCACACTGGGACAGAAGAGAAGCTAACTGAAAAGCCTAAGGAGAGGAACGGGGTGGAGGGTGGGGACAGGCCTTGGGCAGGCTCCTGTGAGTACATCAGATGCTGGAAGGTCACACTCACGTGAGGATTGTGCACAGGCTCTGTCCAAGCCGAAGTGAAGCTAAGGCAGGGCTGTGTGTCCGGTGGGTACAGGAGCTGCTCAGCAGAGTGGAGACACTGGGGCTAAACACCCAGGGAAACCTCACCCAATCACCAGCGGGGCGCCAAGCAAGCCCGGCAGGCTTCAGCAGTGTACAAAAAGGAATCAGGCTCCACAGACTTCTGAAAAGTCATTAAGGTGCCATGATAAGAAGGACGGGATCTTATTTCCAGAGTTACCACACTGAGATAGTAGCAACTGCCCAGGGCTCCACAGAAAACTATGAGACAGGCAGACAAACAAGCAAATGTGACACATACAAAAGGAAACAAGACGCCAGAGATAAAAATTACCTGGTTCCCAGGCAGGTGAGGTGAACGGGCAACTAGAGAGTGAGGAGAGACTGATTCCTCTGTCTCTGTAAAGAACGACACTGGGATTTGATGGACAAATGCCCACTGCTTTAGCAGCTGGCCATATTCAATATTAATTCTACCAGTCCATGAGCATCTTCTAGTGTTTCTTCAAGTCCTTATGGTTTTCATTGTACAGGCCCTTTACCTCCTTGGTTAAGTTAATTATTTTCTTAGTTTCCTTCTGAGTCTTTTCAATGAGTTTGAGCAAGGCCTGATATGCCAAAATGAGGCCCCCCTCCATACCTAAAAGTGCTAACCAATAAAAAGAGAGAGAAGGGGGGAGGGATGTAACACAGATCATGAGATCATGTCCAGGATAACTAGCAGTTAAAAGACATTATGAGAATGTTTAATATTCCTTTATAAGCCAAACTAATAAGGACACACTTTGCTACAAACTCCAGTTTTCCTTGATGATATGCCTTGTCACAAAAAGAACAACATTGAACTTGCCTCCCCTTGTAGATTTTTAAAAATCAGAATCAACAAAAAAAAAAAAAATCAGAATCAGTACAACAAGGCCTCAAACAACTGCTTTATGAGCATGTGCCTTTGTCTCCTCAGAGAGACCTTGAGGGAGGAAGAGGCCACTGATGTCCCAGCTGCTCTCTCAGTGGTCCTCAGCCTAGAGGACAATCTGGGCCCATCAGTGAGTGTGAGGCTTCACAGCTGTGTGTGCAGTGCACAGAAGAGTAACAATGCCAGGTTTCCCAGACTGCCACCCTCCAGTTCCAGGGTGGCATAGGGTGGGTGGGGTAGAATGCAGCAATTGTAGGTTGGGGTAGTAGGGTCTCTTGGGCGTGAGCCACGATGTGTAAACAGCAGGGGAAGACATAAGCTGAACCGCAGGCCCGAGGGTGGTTGAGCCCTGGGACCCCAATGGGGTCATACCATGGTAATATACTGCCCTTCACATAAAACACATAAAACTGGTAGGCGTGGGGGTGGCTCATACCTGTGATCCTAGTTACTTTGGAGGCTGAGATCTGAGGACTGAAGTTCAAAGCCAGCATGAGGAGGAAAGTTCATGAGATTATAAATGCCAAGTAACCAATAAAATCCAAAAGTAGCGCTGTGCCCAACCAAAAAGGAGAATTACAGGCCAATCTCCTTGATGAACACAGATGCAAAGATCCTTAACAAGATTCTAGCTAACAGAATCCAGAAACACATAAAAAAAATAATACACTATGATCAGGTGGGCTTCATCCCAGAGACACAGGGATGGTTTAACATACGTAAGTCAATAAATGTAATCCAGCATATCAACAGAGCCAAGGTCAAGAATCACATGATTATCGCCACAGATGCAGAAAAGGCCTTTGATAAAATTCAACATTCATTCATGCTAAAAGCTCTGGAGAAAATAGGAATAGAAGGAACATTTCTAAAAACAATAAAAGCCATTTATGACAGACCAATAGCCAATATTATACTTAATGGGGAAAAGCTACAACCAATCCTCCTAAAAACAGGAACAAGGCAAGGATGTCCACTGTCTCCACTCCTCTTCAACATAGTCCTAGAACCCTTAGCCAGGGCAATAAGGCAAGAAAAAGACATTAAAGGGATCCGCATAGGGAAAGAAGAAGTGAAACTATCCCTTTTTGCAGACGACATGATACTATACCTCCACGATCCCAAAAACTCCATCCCCAAACTTTTAGAAATCATAAGTCACTTCGGCAAAATAGCAGGATACAAAATAAACCCACAAAAATCAGTTGCCTTCCTATACACTGATAACGCACAGGAAGAGAGGGAAATAAAGGGAGCAACCCCATTCACAATAACCTCCCAAAAAATAAAATATTTAGGAATTAACCTAACCAAAGATGTAAAAGAACTATTTAATGAGAACTATAAAAAGTTAAAGAAAGAAATTGCAGAAGACACTAGGAAATGGAAAGACCTCCCATGCTCCTGGATAGGCCGACTTAATATAGTAAAGATGGTGATACTTCCAAAACTAATATACAAATTCAATGCAATTCCTATTAAAATCCCAATGACGTACATCACTGAAATACAGAAAACAGTCCAAAAATTTATATGGAACAACAAAAGACCTAGAATAGCCAAAACAATTCTAGGGGATAAAGACAATATGGGAGGGCTATCCATGCCGAACTTCAAACTCTACTACAGAGCTATAATCACAAAGACAGCATGGTACTGGCACAAAAACAGACCCGAAGACCAATGGAACAGAATAGAAGATCCAGATATAAATCCACAGGCCTACAGCCAGCTGATATTCGACAAAGGAGCCAAAGACATACAATGGAAGAAACACAGCCTCTTCAACCGCTGGTGCTGGGAAAACTGGGCAGCCACATGCAGAAAACTAAAAGTGGACCCCAGCCTATCACCATGCACCAACATCAACTCAAAATGGATTAAAGACCTTAACATTAAACCTGAATCTCTGAAACTACTGCAGGACAGAGTAGGAGAGACACTTGAACTAATAGGCACAGGAAGGAACTTCCTGAACAGAGTCCCAGGGTCACAACAAGTTGGAGAGAGACTCGACAAATGGGACTACCTTAAAATAAAAAGCTTCTGCACAGCTAAATCTATCGCAACTAAGCTAGAAAGACAACCAACTAATTGGGAAAAAATATTTACCAGCAATATATCAGACAAGGGGTTAACATCCTGTATATACAGGGAACTCAAGAAACTAATCCCTCCCAAACCTAACAAACCAATTACTAAATGGGCAAGGGAACTAAAGAGGGACTTCTCAAATGAAGAAATAAAAATGGCAAAGAAACACATGAGGAAATGTTCATCATCCCTGGTGGTGAAGGAAATGCAAATAAAGACAACCCTAAGATACCACCTTACCCCAGTCAGAATGTCCCACATCCACAAATCAGCCAACGACAAATGCTGGAGGGGATGTGGAGAAAGAGGAACCCTATTACACTGCTGGTGGGAATGTACACTTATACAACCACTTTGGAAAGCAGTCTGGAGGGTCCTTAGAAAGCTAAAGATTGACCTCCCTTACGACCCAGTCATACCACTTCTAGGCATCTACCCTGAACAACAGGAACCAATATACAAGGACACGTGCACCTCCATGTTTATTGCAGCACTGTTCGCAATAGCTAGGATATGGAAACAACCTAGGTGCCCCACCACAGATGAATGGATCCAAAAATTGTGGTATCTATACACAATGGAATATTATGCAGCCATTAGAAATGACAAAATAATGGCATTTGCAGGGAAATGGATGGAGCTAGAAGGAATCATGTTGAGCGAGGTAAGCCAAGAACGAAGAGACAAACGGTACATGGTCTCCCTCATAAGTGGATGCTAAATCCAAAAGGTTAGGTGATACGACAAAACTAACAGGACTTAAGAAACAAAGAACTCCCGCTCATCTGGTTGAACCACTACTAAATATCCTCATGCTGCTGATCACAAATATGGTATATAACATGTGAACACTGTTATATATTACAGACTGTGGTAGACAATTTGCTCCAGGGAAGTTAGAATGAACTTGTGACTTTGAAATTATGTAATCATTTAATCACAATCAAAAAAAAAAAAAAAAAGAACCTCGGGGAAGGGAGGGAGGGAGGGGATGGTAGGGGGAAAACAATGGAGGGGGTAACAATGTTCAAGAGGAAGTGTACTCATAACCTCACTCATGTAACTGTAACCCTCTGTATAGTAGCTTTACAATAAAAAAAAAAAACTGGGAAAAAAAAAAAAAAAGTAGCGCTGTGGCTAAAGTGGTAGAGAGTTTGCTTTGAGCAAAAGGTCAGGACAGTGCCCAGGTCGGCACACAAACAAAACCAAACAAAGAAACAAAAACAGGTAAGACCAGGTGAACAGCTGGCCATGAGGTAGCACCGCCCTGTGACCCTGGGAAGATGCACCATGGAAGCTGACGCACTAGAAGCACAGCACAGCCGCTAGAGAGAGGGGAGACGGACCCCTGAAAGCCCTCTGCAATTCTGAATCTTGAACTCTATGACATTTTACAAGCTGTTAGATCCATCATGCGTGTCTCCAAGTTTCTTTAGTAATGGTTATTTTCTACCTCAACAACCTGTGACATTAGTCAAAGGTTCTGTTAAAATAACAGAAAGCTCAGAGTGCTGGTTACCTAGCAGCAGCTTTTTGTTGATTCTTATTAAAAGAATAGTATGATATTTTATGTGCTTGCCTAAACAAAACAAATTCCTTTTTCAAGTATTTTAATGTTCCTTGCAAACATTTCCTTGGTTAATAATGCTGGCCTGTGTGAGGGACCAGGCCTATGTGGCCAGGGACCAGGCCTGAGCAATTCCCCTCTCCCTTCCTCCTATTTCATACCTGCCAGCCTATACTCACTTCCGTTGAATTTTTTGTGAGTTTAAAATTATTTCTAGGTAAAGATTTTTAAAGAAATGTATTAATAAATAACCACTAGTAAAAATCAGAACAAGCTTAGAAATGAATCTGGGTTTTTTATTTGGACATTTTATTTGGTTTTTATCCTCATGAGTCAGTTTAATTATGTAGGTATTAGCCAAGGCATGACTTACTTGCAAAAATATAATTACTTCTGGCTAGGTTTACAATAGAGCAAAGTAAGTGCCTTCCAGGACTCAAGGCTTAACATAATTGCCTTTACCATAAGCCTCTCCCTCAGCAGCTTCTCATAATGTGAGCCTGAATGGAGAAGAAGGTTTATAGTTTACAGGAAGAGAATGGAAGTTCCTCACCCGGTGGGGGGGGCTGATCTAGCCTGAGTGGTGAACACAATGGTAAATCCTAATAACTTGGGTTGGAAGCTATTTTCCCCTCCTCCCCCAAATCAAAGGTCTAATAACATGGTAACTGTCCCAGTGGATAGATTGCTTAAATATAGTGAAGAATTAACTATATGTGAAAGGCAAAATATTAAACACACAGAAAAATATATAGGAGAAAATTTTGTGACCTAAAGTAGGAAAGAATTTCTTAAACAAGATATGAGAGCAGAAAATATCAAGAAAAACAATTATTAAATAGACTTAGACTTATAATTTATCTATAATAAAGCTTAGAGAATGAAGGCAAAAAGCCAGGCCAATTTAGAGAAAATACTGAATTCAGAATAAAGACCACAGAGCTAGGAATGCAGCTTAGTGGTAGAGTGCTTGCCTAACATGCTTTAAGCCCTGGATTTGATTCCTCAGTACCACATAAACAGAAAAATCCAGAAGTAGCACTGTGACTCAAGTGGTAGAGTACTAGCCTTGAGCAAAAGAAGCTCAGGGACAGTGCCCAGGCCCTGAGTTTAAGCCCCAGTACTGGCACGCAGGCAGATACACACACACTCTCTCTCTCTCTCTCTCTCTCTCTCTGACAAAACCCAAAGACAGATACATTCCATCTGAAATGTTGGCCAAGAATGAATAGTGAAGTTGCAGAGGAGAAAAGAGAGCTGTCAGCACAGCTGGTAGGAAAGCTGCTGAGCACAAACCAGAAGTGCCTGGAGAGCTGTGTTATCATAAAGCACTTAAGGAACTGTACAGCAGGGAACCCCACTGACCAAGTCAGGGAGCACCTCCCTGCTGCTCCCGCCCGATCCAGCTCCCAAGGCAAAGGGACAGGGAAGACACAGCTCAGAAGACCAATTTCAGGAGGCTCGAGTCTAAGAGGCAGCTCCAAACACCACAGAATGATCGCAGGATCTCCTGCCCAGGGTGCTTACAACTCTTTACAGCCCATCACCATGGGAAAGTGCCCCAAGTCAAGTCTTCCATCCCCCCAGCTGCATGACACCACTGTCCAACTACATCTGATGCAAGATCGAAGTTCTCCATCTGGCTCAAGGTCCTGGCTCCACCTGTGTCTGTCTAGCTGCATCTAAAATACTAACGTGACCATACTAAGACACTTGTTTTTGGTAAGTTCCTCTCAGAAGTGAGCTTGTCCTCTGAGATTCCAGCAAGAAGGCTTATTTCTCAAAGATCAGGGTCAGGAGAAAGTGTTCCAAAATACATAAAGTGCTACATGTTTTAGCCACAATGAAGCATGGTGAGGGCATAACGATTTCATTAAGGATAGAGGAAGTGCAGAAATACTGCTTAGCTCAGCATGAAACCCTAAATGGCTCTCCTTGTTGCAGAAATCTGGGATCTCACAGAGAAGACCTCCAGGCACAGTGAGCACCCGCCTACATGCTGGAGGGGGAGAGGGAGGGGCACACAGAGACCAAGGCCTTCACTCAATCACCTTTAGCACTTAAAATAGATTTCTGTGATGTTTTCACTTAAAATTACATGAAGACCATTCCCTGTATGCTTAAAAATACCCACTCCCCCTAAAAGTTCAAACAGAAAAGACACTGACCAGAAGACATGTAGAGGGGAGGCAATCACAGGTACGAATGTGGGTTTTCACTGGAGGTGCTTTAGAAAATTAACTGAACAAGTGCTCACAGTTCATACCAGGAAATATACTCTTTTTCTTGTGCAGAAAGCCTAGCCATTCCCCATCCTTCCCCAGAGCCGGTGGTGTGTCAGTCTGAACACGAAAGCTGTCACCAGGTCCTGCAACCACATATACTGTCTGTCCTGTGCACACTAAAGAGAAAATGTCTACAGGTAGAACTCCTTCCAAAGGTTTCACTTAGGTGTAAGGAGAACACAGAAACTGCCAACCACATATTCAGAAGGGAACACAACAGATCGTACTTACCATCCAACTAGGCAAGATTCAAACACTTACTTGTTTGAGCACATGCTTTACCACTGAGCAACACTCCAGCCCCCAAGGTTCAAAATAAATGTGAAGCCAAATACTATTGGATTTTTCAAACCACTCATCATTTGGTAAGCTCAAAACATCTAAGTGTCTCATCTGCACAGGTCATCATGACCAGAGAGCAGTCAGGTCTCCGGGAGACTGAGAGCAAATAGGCACGTATCCTACATCTTGCAATTTTGTCTGTGGAGGCAGCAGAAACTAGATAAGATTCTGATAACCACAAAAATGTCACCATGACCATCAGCAAACCTTACATTTTCATTCAGCCTCAAGTGTTGCTACTTATTACAAGGAATCCTGACAGAAGTATGGGAGCATGCCCTGAAGCCCAGAGGAAAGGGAATGAGGAATTCAAATAAAAATCGGATCACAATTTAGGGACATTAACCCTTGCTGGCTTTACCCACCGTAAAGAAATCAGCTCTTACCTCATACGACCAGACACACTGCACGCCTGCAAACCTCCGGACACATCTTCCCACCTCCACATCCTCGTGCGTGGTATACATTTCCCGCAGACACTTGCCAATGTGCGGCACCATCCTCCGCAGCACCTCCCGGCTCATGATCACACCGGGGCCCCCCATGCAGAAGTTCTCACCAGGCTCCAGAGCCAGTTTCCCCATTTCTTCCGTGGTGCCCAGTCCTGTCTGTCCGAGAAAGAGGGCCTCACTGCTGTTCAAACTCCTCAGGAAACTCTCCAGGCGATCTCCTTTGATGTAAACGTCATCATCGGCTCTCATAAACCATTCGTACTTGTCCAGGTAGTGGTCATGCATGTACTTGAGCATCATGAAAGACTTCTTCTGGGGCGGGTAGGAGTCGTCCACGCCCCGGAGCGACACTACCGGGATCGGTATGGACGTGTCTGAGCCCTCACTGGAGAAGAACTGCACCTTCCCAGGAATTGTCTTGGACCATGTTCTACAATCAGAGCAAATACCAATTAGAGAGCGGGTTGCTGCAAGTCCTTGTGCTCAGAAACCTGCCTATCTGCTCATCTTCAGTAACTGCGTGTGGTGGTGATCTACCGGCCTGCCTGCTTCCTCATAACCAAAGCCCCTACTGGGAAGGACAACATCCAAATCTATGTGCCAAAGAACCTCAATGAAAAAGAAGGATGTGAGGGAGGAGGTGACAATGTTCAATAAGAAATGTAACTGTAACCCCTCTGTAGACCACCTTTAAAAAAAATTACATTTTTAAAAAAAAAGGATGAAGTTTTAAAAGAGCTCCAGAACCACTAAGGTCTACTGAAGGCTGAAAACCAAACCGCCAGGGCACCAAAACCTAAGGGGGCAGGAGTTCGCTGGCTAAGACAAGACCTTGTATGCAAACAAAGCAGTCCCCCAGGACGCCTTTTGGCCTGTGTGTGCGCTCTGCCTGCACCTCCACGACAGCCCTCTGCACTTTGCAACCTCTTTCTCCCTTCCTTGGTACTGCCTATGCACTGTTACCGTGTGCAATGTAATGTGTATTCTGAGAGTTCGTATGCGTAATTAAGAGGGGAAAAGAGCCTGTGTTGCAGACAGGCATGTGTCCATCCTGACGCAGGCCACTCAGCAGGCCATTCAAGCCTATGTGCTAATTGTAAGCTGCACCTCTGCTTCATCTACCAATACCAAAGAAAAACCACTCATAAAATCCCATCATGCCAACAACTGTAAGACACATCCTGACTCTGAGATGACAAAGTATGGTTTAAAAACTGCATCTCAAGCCGGGCGCCAATGGCTCATGTCTGTAATCTTAGCTAACTCAGTAGGCTGAGATCTAGGGATCACGATTCAAAGCCAGCCTGGGTAGGAAAGTCTGTGAGACTCAATCTCCAATAAACCACCAGAAAACTGGAAGTAGCTCTGTGGTTCAAGTGGTAGAGCGCTAGCCTTGAGCTGAAGAGCTGAGGGACAGCGTCCAGGCCCAGAATCCAAGCCCCACAACCAACCAACAAAACAACAACAACAAAAAACCCTGAATTTCAGAACGACAAAGTAGTTCATGTTTGCCATTAATAGCTGTGGATTTAAAACCAGCCTATATATAATCTATGCCACTTAAGTCCTTAACACAGAACCAAGAAAGGAGTTCAACCCATATGGAATTCTATGGTATTACAGATACTATATCAAGTATTGCATTTCATGTTCGCAAAAGATACTCTCCTTCAAAATGATTTTTTAGGTAGTCTGACGTAGATCACATGTGTAGCCTCAGCTACTTGGGAGACTGAAGTTGGGGATCACTTGACTTAAAGAGAAAAAAATCCTACTGCCAATAGAGGCAGCCTTCAATGCACATAGCATGAGTACAATGAACACAGTCCTATTCATCTGATGTGGTCACCCGGGCGGGAGACTGCTTCCCAGCACTTCTCCAGCCTCCGGAAGTCTGAAGTGATGCGGTGATAGAATTAAGCTGACCTTCCTTCAAGTCCAGGGCCCCCAGGCTCAATGTTCTTTCAGCATTTAAAAAAATAATAATTTGGGCACTCACCACAGTTCTTTGAAAATGTGCCAAATCTCAGTGCTTGCACATGTCAATAAATGTGTGAATACAGCTCACTCAACAAAGTATGTCACTTACAGATGCTATGTGTGCTTATAACAGGATAACACCATCTCCTGAGGAGCTGTGCATGGCCTTTGGTCAGCCAGTTCTTCCTACAGTTCCTACATGCAGGAAACTGACTTACTCAAAGCATGAGAAGACAATGAGGCCAGGGAAAAGTTGCAGGTCACTGAATGGACGTACACTGCCATTCCTGGTACTTCTACACTGGAATTCAAAGTTCAGTGTCTGTATTATCTAATGACTGATTTTTAAAAGGATGATGAATGGGGAGGGGAGAGGGGTAACAAAATACACCGAGATGGAGGGATAAAGGATGAACAAATGCAGCAGTGGTACTCAGTAAAAGGGTGATGAACAAAAGCAACTTCATCTTGGCTTATTAGTACATACTGTACATTTGAATTAAAACGTGATTACCCAAACAGGCCAAGTTCAAAGTAGCACTAAAATAGCCAACCCCCCAAAGTGCACTGAAGCTCACAAAAGCCACGAAGTGCCCTAACAAGCGAGATTGTTTGGGAGAGGGGGCAGGGAAGGCCATGCCTGCCTGGTGGTGCTCTACAGGGCTCATGAGTGCTGGAATCCGGCCCCTAGGAGAGGCATCCTGACTCCACGTTGGGTAAGTCATTCTCCTGGCTGTTTCCTGATCTGTACACCTGCTTTCCAGGGTTGTCGCATTATCATTACATGTAATACGAAGTGTCTGCCTGGCACTTCATCAGTGTGACTGGTTACTCAGGAAAAGAGGAAGTTGCAATAAAATCAGGTAGTGAAAGCAAAAGTGAGACAGGCACGTGGCTGGCTGGCTGGCTAGGGAGCGGTCCATGTCAGGGCTGGGCCCTGAATGAGACATGGAAAGTGTCTCTCCATTGCCTAACAAGCCCGCGCCTCAGGCTCGGCACATGCCGGGCCTGCTTTACGCTCAGTCTCAGACAATGTCATAGAGCCCGAGTCTACTAAGAAGTTCAGCTTTAAAACACTAGGCTCTTGCCGGGCGCTGGTGGCTCACGCCTGTAATCCTAGCTACTCAGGAGGCTGAGATCTGAGGATCGCGGTTCAAAGCCAGCCCGAGCAGGAGAGACCGTGAGACTCCTATCTCCAATAAACCACCAGAAAACCGGAAGTGGTGCTGTAGCTCAAGTGGTAGAGTGCTCGCCTTGAGCTGGAGAGCTGAGGGACAGCGCCCAGGCCCAGAGTTCAAGCCCCACAACCGACAAAAAAAAAATAAATAAATAAAACACTAGGCTCTTTCCTGGTAGACTGAAGATCACAATTTGATCTTGCCTGGCTCTGCTTTCCAGGCCCCAGACAGAACAATGACCAGATGGGAACATGGCAGAGGTGAAGGGTGTCTCAGCTGTGCCTGGCATAGTGTAATTTGTCCAAGACGAGAAAGCAATTAATTTTAAAAACAGACAGCTAACCTCAAACCACCCTTAAAAGCCTGTCTGCAGCTTCACTTCCACTCCACGCAATTGTTTTTGGCCCCTTTTTCAGGAACCCAGGGGAAGCCTGTGTCATCCTTTCTGCTTTGAGTGACAGGAGGGGGGAGGGGCGTCTTCTCAACTAGGGCAATTCAGCTTATACTGCTCCAGGAAGTGAGCGCAACTCACCAACCCTCGCGCAACTCACCAACCCTCAGGGACGGGGGCAGGAGCACAAGTCAACAATTTCAAGTCGAAACATTGCTGCCCCGGCAGGCTGGTCCTCCTTTGAGAGAGAGAGGGTCACAGCCTGTAATTTTCATATGGAAATACCAACCTGGCCATCAACACATTCAGTACCTAGAGTTCTTTATGTATATGTGTGTGTGTGCCACACACACGCACACACGTGCGACATACCTGGGGCTTAAACTCAGGGACTGGGTGCTTTCCCTGAGCATTTTTTTTTGCGCAAGGCTAGTGTTCTACCACTTAAGTCACAGCTCCACTCCTAGCTTTTTTGGTGCTTACGTGGAGGTAAAAATCTCATGGGCTTTCTTTCCAAGGACGGCTTTGAACCTCGATCCTCAGATCTCAGCCTTCTAAGTAGCTAGGATTTACAGGCATGGACCACCAGCACCCAGGCCTAGATCTCTTAATGGAAATAGAACTCTAGCAATGGTCCTTTCCAGAGGGCTCAATCTCCAAAAGACTGATACCATCTTTTTCTACAGCCCAGACAAGACAGGCAAAATCTGAGAGTGCCATACAAATTTTCCCTTCCTCTCGGTTTTGAAATGCTATCCTTATACCAAGTTAAAGCAGTCCAGCCGGGCATTGGTGGCTCATACCTGTCATCCTAGCTACTCAGGAGGCTGAGATCTGAGGATCGCAGTTCAAAGTCAGCCCAGCCAGGAAAGCCCATGAGACTCTTATCTCCAATTAACCGCCAGAAAACCACAAGTGGTGCTGTGGCTCAAGTGATAGAGTGCTGAGGGACAGCGACAGGGCCCAGATATCAAGCCCCATAATGGGGGGGGGGGGTGCGAAAGCAGTCCAGTAATGCCACTGGACAGACCCGACACAGACACAGCCACATAATTCTGGCGTTGTGTCAGGACTGTACTGATCTTCACTTCTATTCAGTATGACTTTAAGAAAAACTACATAAAACTTACTATGTGCCGAACTGTCCCAGTAGCACACCCACTGTCCTGGGTCAAGTCATAATCACGGGGAGCTGAGCACATGACAGAGCACTCATCTGATGTGAGCAAACCTCTGGTTCAATTCCCAGCACCACAAGACAACACACAAAGCAACAGCAAGCTGGCAAGAGTATGTGTTTGTGGTCATTCTGACAAAGAAAAAAAGGTAACATATAAAAAAAAGATAATATTCAACCCCGCCAGGTGCTCACGGAGGTGTTCGTGGCTCGGGAACTACAGGAGATTTAATTTTGTTTACATTTTCTGCAATGATAAATATATTTAGAATTAAAAAAAAATTTCCTGGGGAAGAGAGGAAACAAATTAAAAGCAGAAAATTTTACTTTTGGAATAAACACCTCTTATCCAACAGGCAAAAATGGAAAGAACTGGTTTAAGATAGTTTTTCTTAATAGCTTCTAAGCACTAACAGTCCTAGGACCTGCTACCATGAATGAGGTGACACAAAGTCTGTGCCAGTTTGAAGCTACCATTTACACAGGCTGCCTGCTGGAACAAGGTAGCTTCAAAAGACTTGTCACACAGTTTCAAAGAACTGGTGATAACATGGCCTTCCTCACTTCTGGGCCTTTGGCCAAGATCAAGTGTAAAAATCACCTCCAAAGTGGAAGAAGGGAGACTATGAACTTCCCCTTATAGAATGGATGAGCACCAGGGATTAAATATATACACATTCTTCCCTGTTACAGGAAGAATTTAAGACAACTTAATCAAAATGCATGAAGATGGGAAAAATGAGCTCGAAAGAAAATAAAGCCAAAGAAACCCTGAGCAGGAAACCCTGAGCGAAGCATGGAGGACAAATCAGGGCAGAGCTGCTGCACCAGCTCTAGGCCCAGGGCAGGGCTTGGCCAATGAGAACTCAGGAAACTCCTCTCACATCCTGTACATGTGACCCAAACATGTGCTCAGGGCAGACCCATCTCAGCTCCAGTCTTTCCAGCAGGGAGAATCACAAGGCGGCCCTTTCATTCAGGGTTAAGTATAGAATGATCCCTCCAGGCCACAGGGAGGAAGCAGGACACAGTGAGTGGGTGCGCAGGAAGAAGTTTGGGAGGGAGGCAGCAGTTCACCCTTCTGAAAGTACTGCCACTCAGAGCGGGCCTGGGCCTGCTAAGAGTTCAGGGGCCTTGGAGGCCAGCAAGAGACTGGCACAGGCCTCTCTCATCTGGGGCTGAGGGTGGGTAAGGCCTTGAGCCCTGGGTGGGATGCTGCCAGCATTCCTCCACCCAGTGTCACAGCCCTTCGCCTCCGTATCAGACAAAGATGTGGCTTTCCGGCTACGTGGTTTCCTCTTTGACAATCTTCAACTGACTCACTCTCCTTACAACACAGAGGAATAGGTGAGAAAACGTCAAGAGACCGTGAATGGTAGGAACATTATTTTAAAAGAGAAATCAACATTATACTCTTTCCTATCAGTCTTAAGAAACAAACTTAGGGGGCAAGCAAGTATTAAAGAACATTTTCCTCCCACTGGGTATTGTGGCACAGGCATATAATCCCAGCACTTGCAGGCTGAGAGTTCAAGGCAAGTTTGGGCTACAGAATAAGAATAAAAAAGAAGGAGGGAAGGGAGGGAGGGAAGGAGGGGAGGAAGAGGGAGAGAGGAGGGGGGAGTGTGAGGGAGAGAGGGAGAGAGGGAGAGAGAGAGAGAGAGAGAGAGAGAGAGAGAGAGAGAAAGAGAGAGAGAGAGAGAGGTACTTTTCTTCAATTAAGCATCTGGCAAGGCAGACTTCCATCACCTCTGTGATGGTCACTTACTTCCAAGAACCTGCCCCAGGAGCCAGGTCCACAACAAGCCGGGAGACCATAGATAAGCTCCTTGCAGAGGCAAGACTTCAGATTCAGAGTGTAGATGGCAGAAAGCAAATCCTGACCCCAGACATACTGCAGAGCAAGTCTGCAAGACTGTGTTGCTGTGATGTGTGTGTGTGCGTGTGCACACATGTACACACACGTGTGCACACACACATACATGAAACAGGAGCACAGGTTCAGGCCTGCTTGGACTGTTTGGATCTGGGTTTTAGAGCCATCCTAACTGGTCCTAAATAAACATAATTTCTTCTAAAAAAAAAAAAAAGTAGACTGGTAGTGTAACTTAAATGGTATGGTGCTTGCCTAACGAGCTCAAGATACTGAGTTCAAACCCTAGTACCACCAAAAAGGGAGGAAGATAGATGAGCTAAATCCATGTTTTTCAAACCTGAAGTAAGAAAGAAATCTGAAAAACCTTCATGGACAATCAAGCCACCCTGAACTCTCTAGGGCTGGCCATCCGCAATCAGCCAGAGTACTGAGGCGCTTCCTGGAAGCCGCCCTCTCCCCACACTTCGCTGAGCAAGGTCGAGTGCGTTACAGACACTCATTCAATCTTAAGGCTCTGGGAAGCATGTGAAGTACCATTCTCCACAGGAAATGGAGGCTCCCAGCCAACTAGAGAACTTGCCCAGGGTCACAGAGCTCCAAAGAAGGAAAGCAGAGGCCAGCAGATGTCTGTGTCACCCCAGAGGCCAGCCCAACCACTTTCCTTCCCCCTCATGCCCCGGGGTGGGTCATGGCCCACAGCACCGTTCAGGTCTTGGGTTCCAGGTGGCTGTGAAGACTGAGGAAGCAGCCACCACAGATGAGGAACTCTGGCCCGCTTCAGCCTGGCCCAGCAAGGCACCGATTCAGTGCCGGGATGGACTTGACACGAAGCCAGAAAACCGCACTCAACTCCAGGCTTCTGGGACAATGTGTTTACTGCACAAAGTCCTTCCCACTTATTTGTGGATATGATCATCAAAAACATACAGGGTTTACAGCATACCATCAGCCTTCGCACTCGTGATCAACTTACAAGAACCCCACTTTCACGGCACCAACAGCTCCATGCCCAAGGTCTTCTGGGTGCTGCTTCACAGCACCAATCTGACACCAACCCAGAGCACGTGTGCATGCGCGCATGCGCACACCCACACACATTTACAATCTGTGTACAAGCAAAGGCAGTGGCTACCAGGGCTTCAGAAATGGCATTGAATGGAGGCAGGAAGGCAGGCAGCTTGAATACATTTTCTCTGTAACTAGGGGTCTATAACTGCTCCTCTCCCCCAGAGCCAAAAACCCCGGAAGGCACTGGCAGGGATGCAAGCTGGAGCCCTCCCAAGAAAAAGCGCTGTGGCTGGCCCTCCCGTGTGTCACCTAGAAGCACAACGCTACAACTGAGGACAGCAGAGTTACAAGAACACCGTAACCACTTAACCGATGCTCTGCAGGACAAGGTTCACTAACTTATAACACGTGACCAGCCTCTGACTTGACCTGCCTCCAATTTTAGACAGTTCCTCCCAAGGGCTGTCATCTCCTCTTTTTAATCTAGCTTTCTTCACAAACTAATGGCTCACTGGAGAAAAAGGAGAACCTATAGCAAAGTGCTAAGGATATATAAAAATCACTTACATCATGGAGTATGCACTCTGTACTTTCTTTCCTATGTTGCACAAATACCTAATGTCAGATTTTAAGCCAAATGGCCACACCCTGGCCATATTATTTCATTATCTGGTCCCAAATATATTCTGGATGTTTCTTTCACTTCAAGAAAAACAAGAGAGGGCTGGGAAGGTGGCTCAGTGGTAGAGCGCTTGCCTTGCAAGCCTGAGGCCCTGGGTTCGATTCCTCAGCACCACATAGGCAAAAAGAAAAAAGCAGGAAGTGGTGCTGTGGCTCAAGTGGTAGAGCGCTAGCCTTGAGCTGAAGAGCTGAGGGACAGTGCCCAGGCCCAGAGTTCAGGCCCCACGAATGGACCCCTCCCCCCCCCAAAAAAGACATACTAGTTCTTCTTCCTAGAGATGAAACCATGAATCTAAGCATTGAGCTAATCCCCAGCCCTCTGAAAGTCTAGATAAATCTTGCTATCTAGAGCAAGTACCAATGTGCCCTCATGCTCTTCCATCCTATTCCCTGGAGAGCAAGACTGACCTTAAAGATCTTCTTAAATCCATATCCTATCAAGCTAGTCTGATGCTGAAATACCACATCTGCCAGACAGACAACCCATAACACAAAACGCAGATTCCTCAGGCCGGCCGGAGTTCTCTGCCTAGCGCTCACGTCCTGGCCCTCAGCCCCAGGAACTGTCCCTTCTTTCCCACAGTGCCTTCAAAACGTCCTGCTACTTCATGTTGCAGGAAACCTGTTATTCTCCTTCTCAAAATCTCCTACTCAGCTCTCAGGGTTCAGGGAAAGAAAGTGGGACTGTGGGTGATGCTGCCACTTCTGTACTCCTACAGTATTCTGTATGGGTTCCTTGTAAATCCTCATGTCCAATGCTGTCACCCACATTCTACCCAGGACTAAACTGTCGGACTGGAGGCCCAGGCTTAGGACCTTTCAGGAACCCGGCAGCTTACTGAATGGACACAGGGAAGTCACACCACCCAGAGGTGCAAACACAAACGTCACCTCCGCACAACCAGCCCTATCCGTGGAATACTCCCCATGAGGGCATCAAGATTCCAAGTGTGATAAATGAGACCTCGCTCATTTCCAGGACCAGAGTCTTTACTGCTCCCCTAGCTACAGGAAACTCAATACCCGAACGAGGTAACTAGATGGTGCCCCCAAAGTACTTACAGATTGGTTACTTGCATTTTATAAAATAAATGTTTACCAAACTGGATTGCAACAAAAAAAGCAAGAACTGCTCTGAACTCTCTGAAGAGAAACATGATTTACTTAGGTTAACAAACAAGAAAACAGCCCTATGATATATTAGGGAGGCGCTCGTTAAGAATGCCAGAGAGAACAGTTTGTCTCCATTCATGTATTGGGAGAAGGTCATTACTGATAAAATCCAACTCCAGAGGGAAGGCTGGAGTTCTCACGCCTCCCTCCCACAGCCCCTGCAGACCAGGGTGACCTTCTCCAGTACACTGGTCACCCCAGGAAAGAGTACAGCCTCCTTTCTTTTGAGAAAGTAAAGAAAGAACAAAGCTGTTGCCCATCTTCAGCCCAAGAGGTAAGAACCGAGATAAATAAGAGGTACTGGGTTACCTCTCTGTTCTGGGCATTAAAACTGACTAAAGAGTCAGTGTGGTGATACATGCCTGTAATCCCAGCACCCCGGAACCTGAGCGGGATCAACCTGACCCACATGAGCAAGATAAAGCAAAACAAACAACAACCACCAACAAGCAAAAAGGATTTGAGAAGCTAAATTTGTGTGGGGGGAGGGATTTCATCAAAACCAACTAAAAAAAAGAAACCCTGAAATCATTTCAAAACTCTTCCCTCAAGAAGAGTTAAGTGTAGCCAAGGAATGTTTGAAACAGATGACCAACATGGGGGCCCTGACTACCGGATATTGAAATATTATCCAACTTCCAATCATTTCAATGGGTGGTGCTGGCATGGGAACAGACAGAAAGATCCATGGAACAAAATGCAAGGTACAAACACATGCCCCAGAAAGTGGAGTACATGAAGATGGCATTTCTACTTGGTGAGGAAATGAGTGTTTATGCAACATGTCAGACTGAGTCTATGGACGATGGGGAGGGGGAATGGAGGCTGAGCCAGGCACTGATGGTTCACACCTATAATCCTGGCTCTTCAGGAGCTGAGATCCAGAGGATCGTGCTTTGAAGCCATCCTAGGCAGGAAAGTCCAAGAGACTCCATCTCCAAAATAACCAGCAAAAAGCAGGACTGGAGGAGTGGCTCAGGTGTCTGAGCACCAGCAGAGCAGGCAGGAGGCCCTGGGTTTTTAACCCTAGGGTTCTAAACCAAAAGGAGAAGAGAAAGGAGGGGAAGGAGTGAGGAGGGAAGGGAGGGGAAAGGAAGAGCTTGTCTTCAAAAATCTCTCAAGTTTCTAGACTTAAGGGAAGTGGACCTAAAATCAGAAAGGTAAAGTTAGACTAGACAAGTTTAACATCTAACTAACAAAAATATAGATAAAATATGAATTATTAGCAAGTCATGAAAGGTTCTCACAACCTGCTGATAACTGGCATAATAAATCACTTCAGAGAAGCCATAGTGTTTTAAAGTGAAATTACCTAGCAAACAAATTACTTTCTATGTTTATTTGTAGACCCTGGCTACCTTCCTCCTTGCCTGCATGAAGTGTTCTTTCTCATTCACTTAGAACAAATTTCCACAAGCCTGGACTCCAGTGCCCTTTCTCTCACTTGCCTTTTGGGGGTCCTTGCTTAGCCAAAGGCCCCTGCTTTAGGCCTACATGGTCTTGGATGACAATAGCACACCAGCTCCTTGCTCCAAGCGCCTGAGAGAAGGGACATCTGCCTGCCCTCGCTGCTCTCCGGTTTCCGAGGTGTCCACCACTAACTGAGTCCTCATTTAGTGTCCTCCCTCTACAGTCAGCATGTGTCCTGCTGTGTCCCAACACTCAAGAGTCTGGACCCAAAAGGGTCATGCAAGCATTTGCTTTATAAAAGGATGAGTCTTAAGTGCATCTAAAATCAGGCTGCTCCAGACAGCCCAAGCGCTAGGCATCCACTCAGGCTCTACTGAAGTTAGTTCAGCTGCTCTCCGACCAGATACACTTTGAGCTTTGTTTTGCCTGCTTTAAAAAAGTCTGTTGCATGTCTGCTGTCAGCTGCCGCTGCCCTGCCATCTCTCCAGGGCTCCTCCCCACTTCAAGTGTCTGACAGGTCAGACAAGCACACAAGGACAGGGCTGCCCGGCCATCGGCCATCCGGCCATCGGCTGCAGGAAGCTCAGCGCACTTTCTTGGATTTTCCAAAGGGCTTTCTAGCTATCTCTGGATCTCAGCACTTGGAAGGAAGAGATTGCCAGTTCCTAGCTACTCAGAAGCAAAGATTGGGAGGATGGCACTTTGAAGCTAACCTGAGCAAAATAGTTCACAAACCTCAACCGATTTTTTTTTTTAAAAGCTGGCTATGGTGGCACACTTGCCATTCTAGCTACACAGGAAGCATAAACAGAAGATCACAACACAACATCTCATTCGAAAAATAAGGAAAACAAAAAGAGCTCAAGTGGTAGAGCACCTGCCTAGCAAGTACAAGGCCCTGAGTTCAAATCCCAGTACTGCCCAAAGAGAAGAAATAAAAAAATGCTTAGGAGGAGAAACGTAAAAGGAAAAAAGAAAAAAAAGAACACACACTCAGTTCCAAACAAGAATTCCACCTTCCAAGACTGAAGCCTATTTTCCTACAGAACTGTACATGGAATTCCCGGCTGAACAACTCAGTGTGGACTATTGGCCTGGGCTGCAAAGAACAGCAAAACTGTAATCATAAGTTACACCCTACAACCTCCATCCCAATTCAGGCCTTCTCTGAAAATTCCTTTAGGCTAAAATTGTCTTGGGCCATCTCTTCTAGCCAATCTAAACACAGGGTGGACCAGCTGAGAGGTAGGGGGCTGAGTCAGCAGGGGCAAGGCCCACCCAACAGGTCTCAGCTCCGGCTCTCTGGGCGAGAGAGCTAAAGGGTGTGAGTGAACGCAGAGGCTAGGGGAGGTAGCCCTTGGGCTCAGAAGGCAGAGGTGTCACCCACAGGGGAGAGCCTGGACAGAAGGCAAAAAGACAAACTGACTCTACCTTCCCCTCAAGTGCCTAGAAGAAAATAAACAATAAGATAAAATCCTAACATCCTTTTAAAAAAAACAAGATGAAAAGCAAGTAGCAGATGTGAAAGAGAGACCCACAAGTGAGACTCAACCCCATTCTTTGGGAAGCTATGGCCAATTAAAGAACTGTAAGCACTGCCCATTTTCTGGGAACCCACCCCCCACACCCTACAGATTTCTCAGCAGTGATTCTGTGATCACAAAAATGTGTTTGCTGGGTGCGGGATAAGGGCTCACATAACCTACTTGAACAAATTAGTAATAGTAATTCCACGTGACCAGCCACCCAACCGCAGTCATGCAGATCTACTGTCAAAGCCATAAACTAAATAACCTAATGGTTACTTGTTTTTTGTTTTGTTTTGTTTTCTATTTCTTGAGGCAGGTTCTCCCTAAGCAGCTCCAGCTGCCCACAAACTCAAGATCTTCTGCTTCAGGCTCCTGAGTGCTGGGATTACAGGCGTGCAGCCACCACCACCACCACTCTCGCCCTCCATTTTTTGATTGGGACAATTCTCTAGACAAAGGGCCTAAAATCCCTGGGAAATGATGGTGTACCTGGAAGACAACCTGGACGATTTCCAGGTCACTGCATCAGTGTGCATTTCGGATACCTTGGTTCTAAGCTTTCTGGCCACTCGGGACCCTTCCTGGCAGAACATGTGCTCTTGACTTAAGCAAAACCTAAAGGAAACATCCAGGGCTGGGGACAGAACCATTCAAAGCAGTTACTGCTTTCCTTAAAGGAAGAGGCCAACTGTACACGTGTGTCCCCACACAACACGCAGTGTCTGGGAATGCAGCCCCGGGCTTGGCATTTTAGAAGTGCTGGCTGTACAATTAAGAACAATCAGCAACGCCTTCAGCCTTGCCCTGGACTGACTGCTGGAGAAAGTGAACTCCCAGAGCCTGAGGGCTCTGAAGCCATTCCTGGCACTGGTTTGTTTACCCATACAGTAAGTGGCATAAAGTTTCCACCAAAGGACTCTAACTGAATTCACACCCCTTGTCTGCTTCAGATCCACTTCAGTGCAAACAAGACTTCTAACCATGCCAAATCATCTCTCCTCTAAACACTACTCGGGCTAATCTCTTTTGTTAATCCCGGGCATGGCTGCGGCCACGGTGACTGGGTAACACGCGGCCAGCGCTGTAACGGAGGTAACGGAACTCGGAATTCGCACTCGGGGTTGCAGACGTCACGGAACCCTCCACTCAGCCTTCCCACCTGGCTCTCCCTCGGCTTCACAGACGGAACGGATGTGGCCACGGGTGCAGAGGACCGGCCCCCTCTAACTGCGACAGTACACTACGGAAGGGCTCTCGCTGAATGAATCTACATGAGATCTTACCTTCGCAAGGATAAAGTGCCCACTTTAGGGAATCAAATGCTAACCCCGCGGCCAACACGATCAGAGGCTAACCTTAATTAGAGGGAGACCCTTTCAACAAAGGAGAAGCCGAGGCATGGAGATCCGACGTGCTTTGCATACGATCAGCGTGGGGGACACCCCTGGGGAGACGGGGTGGCTAGGTCCCTCGGACTCCAGAGTCTTACCCTTGGGAAATGCGCCCACCTTCCCCGTCCTCTGGCCTCTGATGCTGGGGGGCAGCTCCCCGACCCACCGGAAGCCCGGGAGCCACGGGTCGGGGAAGCTGATCTCAGGAGCCCTAAGAGAACGGGAAGGTCCGCCCGCCGGGGTGCGGGGTGCGGGGTGCGGAGGAGGCCGGGGCCGGTGGGCTCACCTGTAGGCCGCCACGGCGCGGGTCTGCAGGTATTTCTGAGCCGTCATGACTCCCACGAAGAGAAAGTTCCTGTCGCGCTGACCGCCATCCGGAGCCGAGCCGTGGGACCAGAGCTGCGCCCCGCGCGCCTCGCCGCGCGCCCCGCCGGCCTGGGACGCCGCGGCCGCCGCCGCCGCCGCCGGGCCCGGCCGGCAGCCCTCCAGGCTGGCCCGGCGCCGCGGGCCCACCCGCTTCAGCTCGGAGGCGCGGGGCAGCACGAGCCGCGAGGCCAGCACGAAGCCCACCACCAACCCGAGCAGCATGCTGAGCCAGGCGCGCCGGCCGCGCGCGGCCATGCCCGCGCCCCTCCGCCCGCCGGGCCGCCGCCGGCCCCCCGCGCGCCCTCAGCCCGCCGCCGCCCCCGCCCGCGGAGGCCAGCCCGACCTAGCGCCGCCAGGCCCGGCCCGGGCAGCGCCGCGGCCGCCGCGGGCCCGCCGCGCCCATCGCGTCGCCCCCGAGCCGCCCGCAGGCCCCGCGCCGGCGCTTTGTTCCGCGCGCCCGCCCCCGCCGCCGCCGCCTGCGCCTTTAAGACGGGACCATGCCCGGCGCGCGCCGGCTGCGGCTCGGGGGCGACGCGGCGGCTCCTCCCGCCCGCGCGCGGGGGAGCGAGGCTCGGGCGACGGCGACCGCGGAGCCCTCCGAGCTCGGGCTGCGACCCCTCTCCGCTCGCGTGTCTCGGCTGGCTCGGCTAAGCCCGTGCCGTTCCCGCCCCTGTCTTCTCCGTGACCGGCGCCGCCGCCGCCGCACATCATCCGGCTTAGCTCGCCATTGCCACCGGAGCCCCTCACGTCACGCACAGCGCGTTTTGAAGCGGGCCCGGCGGCGGCGGCGAGTCGTGGCCCCTCTCGGGATCCGTCCGCGCTACGTGATTGGTGCAAAAGTGAATGGGGGGCGGTTCACGTGGCCAAAGTTTGACCAAAAAAAAAAAAAAGCCACCCGCCCGCCTGGCGAGGTCTGCAGTCCCACCGAGGGGGACGCGTCGGCCAGAGAGCGGCCCTCCAGGACCGACGCCCGCCCCGACTGCCCATCACCGGAGGCCACGCCCCCACCCGCCGAGACCACGCCCGCTCACCCCAAAGTCACGCCCACACCGCAGAGGCCACGCCCGTCGCCACGCCCAGTCGCCCGGAGACCCGCCCCCGGGCCCGCGGCCACGCCCCGGTGCAAGGGCGGGCCACGTCTCAGCACATCCCTGGAGTTTTTTGCCGAAGAAGGGGCTACTTGGTCCCCAGATTCTCCACGAACCGCACGTTCCTCCCGCCCAGACTGTCCTCGGATAAACCCCACTGCCTCGCCCTTCCTTGCAGCCAGACCGTCGTCCACACTGTAGCTTTCTTCCCGCCCGTCCTGGGGGTTGGGGGGGCGCGGCGCGTGGAGGGTCCGTGCAAGGCCTGGAGAGTGAACTGTGAACCCAGTGGCCTTGATCCCTGCGCCTCCACGCTGAGCCAAATAAACGAGGAAGGTCTGTGGGGAGGCTGCCGGCCGACGCGACGCCCTGGGTTCAAGGCCCGGCGTGGCCAAAGTGGAATAAAGCCATCCTTCGGGTCCAGGCTTCCCGCGCAGCGCAGCTGCGGGGCGCTGGGGTCTCTCCGGGTGGCTTGGGGCAAGCGGGCAGGTAGCACCCCGAAAGCCCAGGCTGTCGTAGTGACCCTTCCGCCTGCTTCTGCTGCCCCAGTGCTGGGATTACGGGTGTGACCACCCTGCTCCACTAGGTTGGGGTCTCTCTTGCATTTGTGTGTGTGTGTGTGTGTGTGTGTGTGTGTGTGTGTGTGCCTGAGCTTGAACTCGGGTCCTTGTGCTTAGCTGTTTTGCTCACTTTACCAGCTGAGACATTTCCATCGTGGAAATAGAGAGTTTCACCAAGTTTTCTGCCTGGGTTGGCCTCAAGCCTCAATCCTCAGATCTCAGCCTCCAGATAGCTAGGAGTACAGGTGTGAGGCCCCTGCACTTGGCAATGGTGGAGTTTTCTGATGGAACCGTTTAAGAGAAAAGCAATTTTTTTCTGGGCCTCAGAGATTCTCATTTTAAGCAAACGAACCCAGACCTTAGGAACAGAAAGGAGGCACACTTAGGACAATCCTTGGCTCTCTCTTCAGTATTCATAGGACTGAGGGACTGAAATATTACACAGCTTAAAATATCGAACTGTGGGAGATGCAGACTTGTAGGCTGCTGAATGGTGGTGACTCTTGTTTATTCTTTGGATGTTACCACTTTCTTTGACACTTGTGATTTATTCCGGGAATAGTTTATGACCCACCTCCCCACAGACTCCATCCCTAAGAGATGATCAACATCTAAAAATAAAATATTCGTTAGGCAGTGAATACAGGATTCCAACAGTGGTCTTGGTTAAAATACAGAATATGTAACTGTGAATTACAGGCTCAGAAACCATCGAGATTTCCAGTAAGATCATGGACCACAAATGCCAAAGAGGCACCAGAGTCCCCCAAAATGTAGCAACAGCCCCACCTCTCAACACTTTTTACATGAAGCACAACTCTGACAAGCCACTGATCTTATGGTCTAGTCAACGAGTTCAATATCTTCTAGCCTGAAATCCTCTTCTAACCTAAGATCCAGTGAAAAGCGTGAAAAGCTGTGATGGGAATAATCTTGGAAGAAAGTTGAGTATCTTGTCCTAAGTACTCAGGATCTAGACCAATGGCCTCTGCCTCCTTACCTGGCTCTGTGGGCCGCCCCCTAGTGACCAGAATGTCCCCTTACATGACTGACTTTTTTGTTTTGTTTCTTGTTTTTGGTTGGTATTGGGGCTTGAACTCTGGGCCTGGGCGCTGTCCCTCGGCTCTTCAGGTCAAGGCAAGCGCTCTACCACTTGAGCCACAGCGCCACTTCCAGTTTTCTGAGTGGTTTATTGAAGACAATAGTCTCTTGGATTTTCCTGCCCCATTTGGCTTTGAACCATGATCCTCAGATCTCAGCCTCCTGAGTAGCTAGGATTACAGGCGTGAGCCACTGGCACCAGGCACATGATTGTATTTTGTCAGTATTGGAGATTGAACTACTCAGGGCTTGCTAGACAAGTGCTTTATCTCTTCAGGCACTCCCCTAGAGATAACCTGTGATCCTCCTACCTCAGCCTCTTAAGTAGCTGGGATTATGGGTGTGGGCTACCTTACCTGTTACTCACAATTATGTATGTATATATGTATATGTATTTAGTGCCAGCATAGTTGGGGCTTGAACTTAAGGCCTTGTATTCTCTCCTGGCTTTTTTTCCCCCCTCAAGACTAGCACTTTAACACTTGAGCCACAGTTCCACCTCCAGCATTTTGGAGGTTAACTACAGATAGGAGTCTCACAGCCTTTCCTGACCCAGCTAGCTTTGAGCCTTGATCCTTAAACCTCAGCCTCTTGAGTAGCTAGGATTATAGGTATGAACCTGAAGAAGGCATTGAATCTTATCACCAAAAGTGAGATGGGGTTAATCAAAATCAGGGCCATTTTACACCAGCAAGTTGAGCCATGAATTAGCCTATGAAGACCCTGGATTTTCCCCACTCCCCACAACCTGGGCGGGCCTGGGCTAGATCCGGCTAGATCCGGCCTGGGAGCCCAGGATGGGGTCTGAGTTCCACTTAGCCAAGCCCAAGGCTTCAAGGTCTGACAGGTTTCTTGTTTTCTGAATTCATCTTTCTACTGGATCAAGTTCAAGTTTCCCCCTTAGTAGTCGTTCAAGCCTGTTACTTAGAAATTTGTTCAAAAAAAAATTCTAGAACATCTATTTCCTTTCTGTTTTCATGAGTGTAATTATCTATGACAGGTAATTAAAATTCATCTCTACCTACCTGGCAGAACATTTTCTCACAAATTACAACTTTGTTCCCACATGCATGACAGCTTTTTTTCCCCCTGCTGCTAACACATAGAATGTCTGTTAAGAGTATAACATTTCGTATAATTTGTTGCAGTTTCTTAGAAACTTTTGGTAAATAGCTCAATTGTCTGCTGGCATCCAGCCTCCAAACAACCCTCTTGAGTTCTCTGAGAGGATTTTCTTTAAAGACATTGAGTCTGAACTCATGCCTCCAACAGGAATCCTTGGCAAAAAAATATAATTCCTTTTTCTAAAGTTTTAGAAATATTTTTTATAAAAAAAAAAAAACACTGAATACTGAGTTCTAATAACCCAATTTTTCAAAAGCGTTGTTCACTCCATGCAAAGAATTAGAACAACCACTTTGCTAATATTTACCACTGACCCTCCATTTGCTCGATTAAACCAGGCATCCTTTTCTTTTCTTTTTTCCTTTGTGCAGATACTGGAAACCTCATAACCCCACCTTTTTTTTTTTTTCTCAAGGCTGGCACTCTAATTCTTGAGCCACAGCTCCATTTCTGGCTTTTTGCTTGTTAGTTGGTGGTGTCTCCTGGACTATCCTGCCTGGGCTGGCTTTGAATCACAGTCCTCCAATCTCAACCTCTCCAGTGGCTAAGATTATAACAAGAACCACCAGCAACCAGCTCCATTATTCTTGAGGGGGCTTTTAAGCTGACGAGCAATGCCTTCATCCACTTACTCATTTCTCTCAACATTTCCTTCTATTTGCTGACACGAGAAAAGGGGAAAGTAAAAATGTCTCATGTTCTGCTTGCAGATACTAGCAGATTCAACATGATCATCTAGAATATTCTCCAGGGCCTCATGCTGGGCTTGGCTTGAGTGCTCCTCACAAAGGTCTTTGAGCAAAGTAGAGACACAAAGAATTCCTCATTGCTGCCTGCTGTCCAGATGTCCTATCACCTTACTAAAGAGAACAAACTTGGGCTGCCGCTGGCACAAGCATTTCTGAGAATTTACCTCCATGTGCTTTGGGAGATTAACCTCCCTTAGCGCCAGCGACAAGTTTGCTTCGAAGACTCGACCCTTGTATAGCAAAGAATTTTGCCTTTCCCGTCCCTTGCCAAGAAACGCCAGTAATCTTTACAGCTGGGCCGGAATTTCCACAGCTGGACAGATTGCACAAAGACTCCATGCACCAGAGGGGCGCCCCTCCTCAGAATCTGAACCCCAAAAGCACAGCCACCTGAGGGCTGACCACAGTTGGCAGGCTGTGGAGAAACTCCAGCTGGGCACCTCAAACTCGCTTTGTTTGGCTCTAGGACTAAGGATGCATAATATTGCTTGGGGGGAAAAAAGAAAACTCAAACTGCAGAAGATTCCAGCTGCTTCAGATCCACAAACCCCCAAAAGTACAACTCAAGATTGAGAACATATGGTCATTCTCTCCGCCCAAAAAGGGGCTACTCAATGATCTCACTCACAAATCTCTCTCTCACCGCCGTGTACACCCACAACCCAAAAGGATGGTCATGATATTCTTATTCTAGGTGATAGGGCTGTCCTCTGGCCTTACAATGGTGGTCTGTGGAGGAATTTAAACTAATAAGGGTGTAAGGGTACATTTTGCTGTGAGAGTCCCCAGAAAAAGAGGCCACGGCATGCAAAGTATCAGGTGGAGAGAAGAGGTGGAGAGTGCAGTCAAGAATCCAGTGCAACTGGAAGTGGCACTGTGGCTCAAGTGGTAGAGCGCTCGCCTTGAGCTGAAGAGCTCAGGACAGCGCCCAGGCCCAGAGTTCAAGCCCCGCAACTGACAAAAAACAAAACTAAGACTCCAATGAAGATCCTACAAAAAGAAGGGGGAAGGGATGGGGAGGGGAGGGATGGGTGTAAAAAGTCCATGAGATGGTCATCTCAACCACAGAGAGAGAGAGAGAGAGAGACAGAGACAGAGACAGAGAGAGACAGAGAGCAGAGTTGTGGTTCAAATGGTAAGTTAGCCTTGAGCAAAAAATCTCAAGGACAGAGCCCAGGCCCTAGTTTAAGCTGAGAACCAGCACAAAAAAAAAGAAAGTGGAGGAATAAGAAAAAGAGAAAAAAGGAATCTAGCAAAACAGTCTTTTCTTAGATTATATATTGAACTGGAAAGGGAGGAGGTGAGGACCTTTGTAGAACTTTGAGACTGTAGCGCCCTCTGGTGGCAATCCTGTCCAGTAAGGTTTTCTTTTTCTTGGACTCAATCATCAGCTACTCTATCGTGAAAAATAAGCAGCCATTTTTGAATTATGCGTACTCAAGCATATTCCAATGGTGATATCTCATGTCCAGACTGGTACAGGATCTTTGGCTCTCTTCTCTCCTGTGATGAATGGGCCAATTATCTCTCCCAATGAAGGTCAGTTCATTGCACCGTGGGAGAGGCTGGTTGATGTCTGGGACCACAAGGCTCAGAGTTCACTTGGGAGAGGGTGTCTGCAGGCCCTTGCTGCAGGAGACAAGATCTGCGAATGAGGGCTTGAAGCCAGCCGGAGCAGACGATCGGCAATGAACCAGCAACAAGCTGGAAGTGGAGGCGTGGCTCAAGTGGTAGAGTGTCAGCTTTGAGCGAAAAGACAGTGTTCAAGCCCCAGCACTAGCCATCTAACATTTGTTAAACTAGAAATGTTTTTATTTAGTAGTATTGAAATAAATCACTTCACCCCAAAGAGGACAAACATGAGGCAGCTGTGTCATTCAGGCTGGGACGCCAAAGTTCCATTCCTGTGTCACGTTCATGATGTTGAGGAACGCACGCTCACAGACCCCAGGAACCTACAGAGTGCAGACTCACCCCCAAACCACCCGTGGCATCTGTGGCTAGTCATGGGACCCAAGCCCCAGCAATTACTTGAATAGACAGAATGTCTTTTTTGGTGCCAGTACCCTGGCTTGAACCAGGGCCTTATGCTGTTGCTTGGCTTTCTCACTCAGGCTTGAGCTACACCTGTGCTTCCAGCTTTTTGCTGGTTAAGTGGAGTTAAGAGTCTCGTTGTCCCAGCTGGCTTTGAACCTTGATTCTCAGATCACTGCTAGTGCCGCTTACAGCTATTTGCTCACTAATTGGAGATGTCTCGTGGCCTTTCCTTGCCCAGGCTGGCTTGGTAGAGCTCATCCTGCTACCTGGCTATGATTACAGGCATGAGCCACCATTGCCTGGCTAAATCTGGACCCAGCAGGAGGGCAGCCCGGGTCCAGATGTGGGGAGATCTCACAGGCTGAGAGGTCACCATAGCCCCAGGAGGAGGCGAATGCTACTGAGAATGGCCAGGAATCTCACTCCCTGGCGCTGGCTTTTCAGGTCCTCCCACTGAGTCTTGGCATTGGAGGTGACTGTTTGCAAGAGCTGGGATGTAGCAAATTACAGATTACCAGATTTCAAAGGCTGGGGCACCCGGTTCTTGGAATTGATTTGATAAGACCAGTCTGAGGAACACATGGCAGTCCCCTATTGCACAACCTGACAGCTGCCAGACAGGAACCGCCCCCAGCTGAGCCACGGGCTGACCACTCCCACGTGAGCCAGGGCAGCCCAGATCAGTGAGCCAAGCACTGCGGGACCTGAGTGGCTTGGGACGCTGGGAAAGCGGATGGCAGCTGTCCCGTACCAGGCCACTGGAGGGAGCTCACCTTTTATTGGTTGGTCATGGGGCTTGAACTCTGGGCCTAGGCGCTGTCCCTGCACTCTTCAGCTCAAGGATAGCGCTCTACCCCTTGAGCCACACTTCTCTTTCCTTTCAGCTCTTGGGGTGGGGGGGGGGGGGCCTGGCAGGGCTGCCTGCTGCAAATGACAAACAGGCACACGTAGGGACCCCATCATTCTTGGTTCATGTCCTAACTGTGGTGTGGTCGTGGCAGGAGGTGGGTGCTTGGGACGTGACCGGGTCATGAGGGTGGAGGTCGCGGGAACCCACGGTGCTGTCAGGCAGCGAGGAACCAGTGAGCGTGGCTACCCGCGGTAAGCGCCATCTGGGAGCAAGGGAAGTCTTCACCCTGGTTCAACAAGCCCAGGCCCGGGGTTTTGTGGATCAAGGAGGTCCACTAAAATCCACGTGATGGCCACCATCTGCCCAGCCGCCACTCAGCGCTGGGCCGAGGACGTGGGTACCAGGCCATCAGTTAAGAGACCGGCTGGGAAAGGTAAAAGGCTGTTTAATGTCAGACCCAGTTGAGCTCACAAAGAAACCGCCTTCCACCGAATAAAGATGCTAACAAGGTCACTCTGGTTCTGTCGGTTTTTTCCTTTTTAATACTCACAATTTCTCTTCTACAGCGTTCTGTGCAGGTGACTATACAGGAAGGAACCCCATCAACTGTCGCATCAGTAATCCTCACTGGTGGCTCACCATTTATAAGGAAGACATCATTCCACGCACGGCGCAGGGACTCTCGTGGGTGCTCCCTGCCTTGTCTGCTAGCGGCCAGCCAGGAAGTCGGTGGTCACCCGCTGGGCCTCAGAGTGTGCAGGGGGCAAGGCGCGCACCCACCCGACCGAGTCCTTCGCTGCACGAAGGGCAGGCGTCAGCCCACTTCCCCCGCTAGCCACTGCGAAAAGCGTGCGTAAGGCAATTGAATGGAGCGTCAAGGGTTCGTCTCGCTAATGCCAGAAACACTAGGACGAGGATTCCTAGCTTCATCCACCCGATGGGCCCCTGCGGCCTGGCCTCCAGGAGCAGGTGCCGCTGCCTTCACCCGTCAGAGGGTTATAACCTGGAACCGCAGGGAGGAAGTGAGTTAGAGGGCAGCCTAAGCCAGCAGAGGGAATGGCACTCGGAAGGCTGAGACCTAGAGGATCGAAGTTCAAGGCCAACCTAGACAGAAAAGACCATGAAACTGCCCCCTCCCCCAACCATCTCCAATTAACCAGCTGGACTTGAAGCACAGCTCAAGTGGTAAAGTATCAGCTATGAGTAAGCCTGGTGAGAGTTTGAAGACCTGAGTTCAAGTCCTGGAACCAGTCCCCCACCCTCCAAAAGGTCAATCATACTCATTATTAACCGTGGACCCAGATGGCATGATCCATCTATGTATTCCAGCTCTACAATTTAAGCTTTGCCTCCATTTATAGACCAACTGAAATAAAGAGAATCTTACACCCCACCCCTGCCTCAACTTTTAAGACTTTCTTTTGGTGCCAGTCCTGGGCTTGAACTCAGGGCCTAGGCACCGTCCCTGAGCTGCTTTTGCTTGAGACTACCACTCTAACATCTCAGCTTTTTAGAAATGAGAATCTCATGGACTTTTCTGCCCAGGCTGGCTTCAAACCATGATCCTCAGACCTCAGCTTCCTGAGTAGCCAGGAGTACAGGTGTGAGTCACTGGCACTGGGCTTGCTCTTAGACCACTGATCCTCCTATCTCAGCCTTCAAAGTGCTGGGATTGCAGGCATGTATCCCTATGCCCAGCTAGATCATCTTACTTTTAAGAGGTAAAGAAACACATCGTACATGTGTGGAAAATTCTAACTGTCGTCAATCATTGATTTGGTACTTACCCCCTCCCCGCAAAGGCTTTTTGTCAGACTTCCGTTTGGGGATGACAGATGATGTAGAAGGCTCAGGAGTGTTGTCTTCCTGTTGGAACATACACAGGCTTAAGAACCAATGTAAGCTGGGCGCTGGTGGCTCACACCTGTAATCCTAGCTACTCAGGAGGCTGAGAGCTAAGGATCATGGTTTAAAACCAGACCAGGCAGGAAAGTTCCAGAGACTCATCGCCAATGAACCATCAGAAAACCAAAAGTGGCACTGTAGCTTGAAGTGGTAGAGCACTAGCCTTGAGCAAAAGCAGCCTAGGTCTTGAGTTCAAACCCATGACCGGTCAAAAATAAATAAAAAATTTAAAAATCAACGCAAACATGCTCTTGGGACTGAGGGTATAGCTCTGGGACAGGGCACTTGTCTAGGATGCTAGAGGTCACAGGTTTAATTAATCCCCAGCAACACCACAACTGTAGCTACTTAGAAAACATGACCTGGGCCAAGTGTGGTATTACCTGAGGCTTTCTTGCATTTCCACGATAGCTTTTGCCCTCCTGCATGCTGTCCCACATTCCAATCTTCTGTCTCCGCCTCTCTTCTTCAAGCTGAGAGAGAATCCCACATTAGACAACATTCAGAAGCTACCACTGTTCCCAAAGATGCCAATTCTGACAATTCTTTTCTTTTTAAATTTAAAAAAAAAAAAAAATCCTTAAGTAGTTATACCATGTAGAAATGTTCCCTAAAGCCCAGCGCTGGTGGCTCCCACCTATTATCCTAGCAACTCAGGAGGCCGAGATCTGAGGATTGAAGTCCTGGAGACACTCATCTCCAATTAACCATCAAAAAGCTAGAAGTGGAAGGGCGGCTCAAGTGGTAAGAGCACCAGCTTTGAGGGGGGAGGAGGAGAAGCCATGTGGGTATTCTAAGGCCCTGAGGTGAAGAACCAGTCCCTGGACACCAAAATAAAACAAACAAAAGTTCCCCAAACAAATCTTTGCCCTCATTTTACTCAGAAAAGCTGCTGTACAAAGCCAGGTGTGGTGAGACACAGCTGGAATTCTAGCACTCAGGAGGATCACGAGTTCAAGGCCAACTTTGGTTATGGTATAGGAAGACAAGCTCAGACACTAAAGGAAAGGAAGGGAGGAAGGCGGGGAGGGGAGGGGAGGGGAGGGAAAGGGAAGGGAGAAGAAAGGAAGACAGGCCCTCAAGACCTTTTGCTGTACACACTGTGTGTGGAGCAGAATGAGAACAGGGCGCCGTGGAGCTCCCCTCACAAGGAGGGCTTTGGTTGTGGAAGAACTCCTGGAGCACCAGGTGTGGCCCCAGCCTTGTCACCTGGGGAAAGCTGCTTAACTGTGCTGGGTTCCAATTCCAGGGTGTGTGTGTTTGTGTGTGTGTGTGTGTGTGTAGTGTGTGCAGCCACAATCTCAGCTTTTCCCAATTCCAGGGTCAGTGTGTGTGTGTGTGTGTGTAGTGTGTGCAGCCACAATCTCAGCTTTTCCCAATTCCAGGGTCAGTGTGTGTGTGTGTGTGTGTGTGTGTGTGTGTGTGTGTGTGTGTGTGTGTGTGTGTGTGTGTGTGTGTGTGTGTGTGTACAGCCACAGCAGCACGCACCTGTCTCAGCCAGGGTCAGTGTGTGTGTGTGTGTGTGTGTGTGTGTGTGTGTGTGTGTGTGTGTGTACAGCCACAGCAGCACGCACCTGTCTCAGCCAGGGTCAGTGTGTGTGTGTGTGTGTGTGTGTGTGTGTGTGTGTGTGTGTGTGTGTGAGTGTGTGTGTGTGTGTGTGTGTAGTGTGTGCAGCCACAGCAGCACGCACCTGTCTCAGCTTTTCCCTGTGCTTTTCCACTTGTGCGTTGAGTTCTTCTTGCATCCTCAAACGGGCAGCTGCTAGGGCCTCTTGTCGTTTAACAACCACATCAGGTTCTAAGATATCAAAAAAAGAGATGGAAGGCACAATGCAAACTGGACCAATACTGAGTCATCAGAGCTACGCATGGCAATCAACCCCAGGTTTTACACGAGCAGTCCTATACATATGCACACGCTCTGCTGCTCATGGTGACAGAGGACTGTCCTTCCATCACGGTCCTTAGCTTTACCTATACATTGATCTCTCCAGAGTCATTCTAGGCACCTTACGAAAATGCTACTGCAGAATGTCTGGGGTAGTGGCCCTGTTACTGAAATCTAAGTGCTTCCCTGGCCGCTGAGAGATTCTATTATACAGCGTGGCGACCTCACTTGGAGCCAGTCTATAAAGTCTCCAAACAAATAAAAGTTTTCTGAATGAAACTTGCCAGGCACCTGTAGCTCACACCTGTATTAGGATTACAGTAGTTAGGAGCTACTCAGGAAGGCTAGATCTGAGAATTGCAGTTTGAATCCAGCCCAGGCAGGAAAGCCTGTTTATTTCCAATTAACTATAGCCAGAAGCAGGGCTATAGCTCAAGTGTGAGAGTGCTAGCCTTGAGCAAGAAAGCTCAAGAACAGGTCCAGGCCCTGAACTCAAGCTCCCAGGAATCCCCCGTCCCAGCAACACACACAGTTTTCTGAATCTTTACCGATCACTTCACTAGCCCAGGCCTCTATCAGAAAGAAACGATTGACACTTTACTCTTGCTGGCAAGAGCCAAGTTAGCAAGATTGCTTCTCAACCAACTAGCTGGGTGCAGTTCTTTTTTTTTTTTTTGGTCAGTGGTGGGGCCTGAACTCTGGGCCTGGGTGCTGTCCCTCAGCTCTTCAGCTCAAGGCTGGCAAGGGTGCAGTTCTTTATACCTGTAATCCAGGCTACTACGGAGGACGCTAGTACAAGGCTGAAGCACATAACCCTATCTGAAAAATAACCTAAAACAAAAAGGGCTGGTGGAGTGGTTCAAGCAGGTAGGCCATAAAGCTCTGTACCCCAGTACTGTAAAAAATTTAAAATAAATTAAAAAATGGTGTTCCAAGACAACTTGTTTTGGGGTTTTGTTGGTCGTGGTGTTTGAACTCATGATTTCTTCTTTGCTCAAGGCTAGTGTGGTATCACTTTGAACCACAGTGCCACTTGATTTTTCTGAGTAGTTTATTTAGAGATAAGAATCTCATGGACTTCCCTGCCTGGGCTGGCTTTGAAGCCAGATCCTCAGATCTTGTCCTCCTGCTCTCGACCTTCTGAGTAGCTAGGAATTACAGGCCCTGCTTAACAAAGTTTTCACTCAACTTCACTAAGGGAAGACTATATCTCAGGTGTTACTTTGTGTTTGTACTTCCTTTCCTGGCCACACCCACAAAGGGTAGCTTCCAGCTGAAAAGACTGCCCTATGACACAGAAGTTTCCCAGACAACCAAATGTAATTGGAATTCAGCCCCCACCCCCTTAAGGATGGAGGCGGGGGGGGGGGGGGGGGGGGGGGGGGGGGGGGGGAATACTGGGGTTTGAACTCAGAATCTTATAGTCTACCCATCCGCTTGAATGACTCAATCAGCCCTTTTTTGTTTTGTTTTAGGTTATTTTTTCAACTGGGGCCAACCTCACACAACAGTCCTCCTACCTGTGCCTCCCCAGTTGCTGGGATTCCAGGTACACAGGAGGTGGATATGAAAACCCGCAGCTGACGTTCTATTCACCTGTCACGGTTCTAGACGGAACCCAGTATGTGGACCCACCAAGTACAAAGAACTCGCCAAGTTCCAGTTCTAGTTCATCTTAATATTAAAGCCACTCAAAATATGTGCAGCATCAGGTAGCTTTTCCAGACTCATTAAAATCTCTGAAACAAACCAGAAAACCACTACATGTACAACCAAACCCACTTCAGAGGCATAAAACGCCCTCAACCGTGTTCTTGTTACTTTTGACAACAGACTAACTTCTAAACGTCCAAAGCAGGTGCAGAGTCCCGCCCACATTTCTATGTCAGGCACTAACCGACAGCGGCCTCCGCTTGTTCCAGCTGCCTCTGCCTCAAGGCCCTCAAACGAGTGGAAAGCTTCTGGATGACCACGTAGAGGACGATGCAGCTGAAGAGGATGTACCAGCCATAGGTGGCCAGCAGGGAGCCCACTGGGGGGGTAAAAAAAAAAAAAGGTTTCAGAAACTAAAAATGACATGTCTCAATTGAACTCCAGCAAGTTCAAGGAGCGCAGCTCCTCTTTCCAGAGGAGGAAACGATCTGTCAACTCGCTCCTCGAGAGGCTGTAATCTGAGGATCGCAGACAAATCCGTGAAACTCTGATCTCCCGTAGAGCAGCAAACAGCCGGAAGTGGAGATGTCTCTAGCGGCAGCCCTTCAGAGAAAAAGCGGAGCACACAGAAGAAAAAAAAACTACGCCTCAATCTAAGGAGCACTGAATTGGGGTACTTCTCAACCATCTGGAGCGTGGGGCACAGCAGGTGGGGTTCTGGAAGACGAAGAGGAGTTTCCCCGACTGGGGTGACAGTAGAGGGCGTGAGGGGAAGGGGGGGCTGGAGGGAAATGCCGGGGCGTTCCGGGGTCTGCCCCGGAAGGCCTGGCGGCACCCAGAGCGAAGGACCCCGGAAGGCAACGTCCACTCGGGGTGCAGGCCGCACCCCACCCCAGGCCTTGCCCAAGCCCGGCGGCCGGCCAGGCCTCCCTAATTCCCGCCCCGAAGCGGCGGAGGTCGTCCCACCGATCATGGCGGCGCCCCGAAGGCCGGCGGCGCGCGGGCCGCGGCCCGCGGCTCACCCGTGGCGTGAAGGACGCGGAGCCCCTCGGTCTCCAGGGCCGGTCGCGTGGACAGCTGCTCTCCGTCCGGTTCCATGGTGGCGACTGGCGCCCGGCCCGGCCCGCGTCGCCTTCAGCCAACACTTCCGGTCCGTAGTTACGTACACGTGGCACGCCCGACGCGGCCCTGCTACCAACCAATAGCGGATTGACTCCGCCCCGACGCTCGGCCAGTGGCTGAGAGGGAGCGGCAGTGGGAGGGCCTAGGCAAGGCGGACCGGAAGCTGGTTTTGCATTCCCTGGCGAGCTGGGGGTGGGTTCAAGATTCCCGGGTGTTACCGCGGTGGGCGGATCGCTGGCCTCGGATTTCCGACCGAGTGGGTCATCGTGCGCTGATTGGACGGCGAGGTGAGGCGGTCAGGAGCCTCCGAGGACCAGACTGGCGCCCTCACCCCGGCCCGGGCCTTTTCGGTGTCTGGGCTGGTAGATCGGCGCCCCCAGCCCTGCAGCGTTGCAGGAAGGCACCAAACACGGAAGATGGCACTTTCCTCCTACTTTCCGGCCAAAAACGTCCCCAGCAGTCGGGAGGTTTTGATCCCGAACCTGTTGGAAAGGAATCGCCACCTCCGTGTCTCCGGCTTTGGGTGGAGCCAAACTGTCACCAGATGTCATTGTTTATAGCAGTGTCAGGTGACCTCTGCCAGTCCTGGCCTTCCTCCACCCCCTCCCGCCATTTAGGTGGGAACTGTAACCACCCTATCTCAATTAGAGCTGGAGGGTCTTGAGAGTTCAGAAACAAGCCAGTTCCCAGGATGGACCCCTCCTTCACCATGCACGCAGGGCCTGGGTGCTTTTAGCTTTGTCCTTCAAGGCTGGCGCTCTACCGATCTGAACCACAGTTCTACTCCCTGCTTCTTGGTGGTTAATTGAAAACCAGAGTCTCACATTCCTGCCCAGTCCGGCTTTGAACTGTGATCCTTAGATCTCAGCCTCCTGAGTAGTTAAGAGTACTGGCACGTGAGTGCCCAGCAAGGCTTGAATGTAATCTTAAAACCCTCAGCGCAGACACTTCCTGTCTGGAATTAGTTTCATGTGGCTTGGCATGAATCTTGCTCCTGTGCCCATCATAGTGACTGCCTGGTTGACCCAGATGTGAAGCAAGAGCCACCATCCATTGCTGGCTTGTGGAGTTCCTCCAAGGGGACCTCAACGGGCACCACTGTCATGCAAGTGCTCCCCAGTGTGCTCAAGATGGCCCTTGGCTTGAACTGTATTCCTAAACCTGGGTGATTTAATCTCATTTTATATTAATGGTATTGAGAAAATCTATCAGGTGGAGCCTAAAGGAAATGAGTGTGCTATAGTACATGTACAATGACACATATATACTCCACTGTGACAAGATACAGCCAAGAGGCCTTCTAGAGCCTGCACCACACAAACTGGGCTTTCATCTGTCAAAACTGTGCTAAATAAATCTCTTTTCTACTGGGAGAGAGCAGAGGTGACATTGTCCCAAAAGAAATGTACACTTACATATATGTAAGTGTAACCCCTCTGTACAGCACCTTTATAACAATGACAGATCTCTTTTCTTCACAGAATTAGTCTGCCTCAGGTATTTCCTTGTACTATCTGAAAATGAATGGTAAGTTAATGGAGACTTCTATTGAAGGACTGAAGTTCATAGGCCATGGCAGAGAAATTCCTGCAATCTCTTCTTCACTGTGTCAGACATCTTAAAAGTAGATACCTCAAATCAGGAAACTGGATATGTAGCCATCAATTTGAATTCAGGAAAGAGCATTTCTTCTCACTTATGGAAAACAGTGAAACATCTTGTTTTTCTTATCCTATTGGGGCCTGAGCTCAGGCCCTTACTCCTGTTTCATTTGGCTTGCTTGCTCAAAGCTGGTGCTGTAGCGCTTGAGCCACACCTCCAGCCCAGCTGGACTCTATGTACACAGTATAGAGGTGTATACATTTAACTAAGATTTAATGGACTTTTGAGTGTATGGACAAAGAGCCTTCAGTTTCTAGCATGACTCAGGTGTCATCTTTGTTCCTTGAATCGAGAGATAAGTACCTAATCTAGGTCCACAGTTACTGGAGCACTCTGCTGAATATAACAGGTATTTGCAGATATGGGATAAAGGTGCACAACAACCAGAACTCCCACTTGTCACTGACTGCAGAGACTAAATGACTGGCCCAGATTCATCATTCCTTCTTGAGGCCATAGCCTTGCTCTAGCCTTCAGGTTCAAAGAGTGATTTCCCCATCATTTGATATCATCTTCACCAAGTGCTATTGCTTTGGCTAACAGCAAGTGGGCAGAGATAAGTGGGTTGGTTTTGAGTGCAGGCTTTCAGGGGCCGAAGATATTGAGACATATATTTCCAGGACACTCAAGTCATCCATGGGTGTGCAATGAAATCCAGTCAGCGAGTTAGTGATGAGACCAAATGGTGGTAGTTGCTTAAAACTAGAGTTTTGAAGTGTTTTTTTTAATGTGGTACAATCAACCGCAAGCCTTGCCTCTTCAGCTAAGTATAAAGACAAATAGCTGACAGTGGTTTCATAAATATCAAAATAAGGGGCTGGGAAGGTGGCTCAGTGGTAGAGCGCTTGCCTTGCATGCCTGAGGCCCTGGGTTCGATTCCTCAGCACCACAGAAGCAAAAAGAAAAAAAGCTGGAAGTGGCACTGTGGCTCAAGTGGTAGAGTGCTAGCCTTGAGCTGAAGAGCTGAGGGACAGCGCTCAGGCCCAGAGTTCAGGCCCCACGACCAGACCCAAAAAATTAAAAATAAAAATAAATCAATAAATATCAAAATAAGGCCCTATTCCTTGCAACTGACATTTTTGGAGATTCCTGGAGTGCCTTTAGATTATGCTAATTATGTCCACAAATATAACTACTCATTTCTTCAATGTATAGTTCTTAGAAACTCAAACCAGAGCATGACCGATTATAGGCAACATCACAAAAAGATCCAAATCCATCTTAAGCCCATTGAAGTCTCAGTCCCCCTGGGACTGCACGACTCTCACTTGGTACAAGTTTCTGTTCTTGAAGCTTAAAAATGTTCTGGGTTGGGGTAAAGCCACGTATTCTGGTCCTCTGCCAGCTTTGGAAAATCCTTTCTGGGAACAACGGCGCACCTGATGTAGCAGGGCTTTTTCTCCTTGAGCCTCCAATACTCCCACTGGAGTCTGGTGCCCACGGGGGCCTCGGTCCAGGTTCATTCAGGAAAATGGCTCCCAGCTCTCAGTCACAGCTACTTCACCGTGGCTTCTCAACAGCCAGAGCCACTCAGTAAGGTAACTCATAAAACTGGACCCTTACTCTTTGTGGGGGTGCTGGGGTTTGAACCCAGGACCTTATCCATGCTTAGCATGCACTGTACCACTGACACAAGCTCCAGCCACACGGGAAAGCCATTGTCCTACCTAAGAGCAGGGCCCGTGGGAAGAAAGGCAGTCTATGCACACGGCCTCTCACTGGTGACACTGACAGCCCGCCTGGCTCTCCTCCAGCCCACCATGGGGCACTACTCAAACCCGAGGCTTCACAGAAGCTACTGCTCCTTGCAGCTCTCCTCCTAGTCAGACCACGGGGAGCGTTCTTCACGAGGCCAGCTTATCAGTTTATATTTAGTCTCCAAAAGACCATTCTGGAATATTTAGAAGTGTTCTTCACACTTAGAGTCACCAAAGGAATTTAAAAATCAAACCAAGGAAAATGGAATGTGGAGAGGGGCCCAGGGCACTGGTACTTTACAGATCCTTCCTAGTGAGGCCAGCACACAAGGAACACAGAGCCTCTAGGAGCTGGGGCAAGCATGCCTTAGCCTGCCCAGCAGGGAGCCCCGCCTCCTCCCCCCAAACCCTCACACAGGCTGGAGGATGCTGCCCCTCCCTCACATGCCACCACCCAACCAGCAGCGTCTTAGACTTACGATGCAAACATCCACGCATGGCAAGGACGCCCAGCTGGACGCCATCCTCCCACATGCAAACTGCGATGATGGAGCACCACGCTGACGCTTGCTATGTGTGTGACTTTTATTTTCACTATTTGTAGAAAACTGACATTTACGTTTCCAAACATAGCACCCCCCCCCCCAAAAAAAATCAGCAGCTTAAAGTGTTTCAATAATGCTGATAGATTTCACTTTGCTGCCACAAACCCACATTTCAAAACCAAGACTTGTCCAGGACAGTTTATCGCTCACGACCCGTTTGCAACAGTGTCTTCCTCCATCTCTTCTTCACCATCATCGGTGGGCCCTGCAGAAAACCACACGGCAGAAGTCACGCTAGTTCTATGGCTCCTGGGTGCCAGGCACTGGAGAGGTACAGAGAGACCCAGTACCAGCAAAAATCAAAACCAAAGACTTTCTCATATCATTCTTGACCACAGCACCTGAATTGTTGGAAGTACAAAGACCAACAGGGTTTTCTGACCTGATCTGCGTTCTCTGCCAGGGATCTGCCCAGACTGCAGCAATCCTTTGAGCCTCTCCACTTCAGCCAGAGTTGATGCGTTGGCTATAGCATTCTAGAAGAAACCACAGAGACGGACAATTAGTTGCAATCGACTATGCACCCTCCGCAAAATGCCCACAGAAGTTCACAGCAACTTTTCCACAGAACATTACACAGTGCTGAACTGGGGGAAAGGCTTTATTGGCCTATTACAATCAGTCTAGAAACAGTATGCCATGGTAACAACCATTCAGCGATAAATGTATCCTGGGAAAATAAGAAAGACTTTTTTCACTCCAATGCCCTCAGTTCAACTAGCTTGTGCAATGAATTCAAATCAAAGTCCCAACAAATTACTTTCAGGGCAATTTCTCTCCCAGAAACACAACTGATCCACTTGGAGTGGGCAAAGGAGTGCACATGGCTCAGAACTTGGCGACTGTCCTGTGTATCCCGACCCCTCCTCCCCGCTGTGGAACAGGAAACAAAAAGAATACAAAATCACCTTGATTGCTTCCACATCTCCTGGAGATGGACCACCTTTCTTTTTGTCAGTTGGCAAACCAGCACCTGGATTAAAGCTTGGGAGGGAGAAAGAAGATACTGTTAAATCCCAACTCTTGCAAGTTGCTTCTCTTTTACTTTCAAAAAGGTACTTTTGAAAGTAATAAAACCAGTGTAGTATCTTATCTTTGTTAACAAACTGATACAAGAACTCTCTCCTTCAGAAACACCTCTAGACTCCTCTTCCTCCAGAGAAAGCCCAACTGCACACAATAATGCATGAAGATGAAAACCAGGAAAGATTTGCTTTGCTAGCCGGGTAGAAATTCCATGTCAAGGATGGACTAGGGGTCGTCACAGACCACAAACGCCCGAATTTAGTCCTGCATTCATGAATGCAGTTTTCCCTTCAATTTTGTAGGCAGTGTTTCTGAAGGTGAAGTAGAGTTAAGTTGGATATCCGTGTCTTACGTTTTGCTTCTCCTGGCAATATCCTTTGCAAGCTGTGCACCCCGTTTGCCCTTGAACATTTTCTCTGCTTCCTGACGCTCCTACAGCAACACCATACACAGAGTTAATGCAAACGGGAATACCACATGCCCTGAGATGCATTCCTCAGAAAACACGGAAGAACTACTCCTTAAGCACCTGGGACTGGAGAAAACACCAACAAGCCCATCTCAAGCTAGAAGACCCAGTGGTCACGGCCCCCCCATGCGAGCTCCTGAGGTGAGTTCCCTCTCCCAGCCAATAAGGGACTCAAAGAAACAAAGAAAGGGAAGAGAAAATAGACCCCCAAGAAGAAATAAGCCACCATGTCAGAGTTGCTCAGAAGTGGATTCTAGTGAACTCTACATTTCCTTGGGAAATGTAGCTAAGCAGACAACCCAGCCTGTGGCTCTTAACATTTTGCCAACACTGCAATGGCCCAATGCAAGAGTATCAATTCAAAGCCCTGCCATAAGCTCTGCATGAGAAAATTTACTTAATATTTTCTTTCCCATGCACTAAATGATCAGCTACTAGATTAGGCAAATGAGTAACAAAAAGATAAAGAAAATCACACAACTCAACACTGACTAAAAACCAACAGAGTATGACTTACTTTTAATTTTACTTTCTGGAAATCGAGGACTCGAACCTGTGGGACTTTGTAGATGACGTACAGTCTGTAATGCTTCTTATTTGTGACAGGGTTTCTTAGGATGCTAGGAGAAAAGGAAGCGCACAATACCAACCCTGGTCATGGCACTGCACTTGAAAACTCCATCTAAATGGCAAGTGTCTGTCCCTGAAGGAGAGTCCACCAGCCTTTCTGCTACCAAACACCACTGAGGAAGCATTTTCAACATTTGGTTTTGGAAGGGACTTGTTATAAACTGATTGCCTTAAAGTTAAGGTTAATATAGGTGCTATTTTAAGGACTTCCCTTTTTAAATTTCATACCTTAGATATGTCAGTGATTTGAGAGATGCCAAAGGGTCCAGATCCCCCTGTAAAAACAAGGGCCTGGTAAGCATGCAGACACCGCAGACTACCCATTTCCTATCTTGACATGGAGACTGCCTTGAGAGCATCTTTTATTTTCTCTGCCCTGACACCCAGCACACAACCAATGCTTAACCAGCTTCTATGGAACACACTGGTGACAACACCTGTACTTCTCTCAGTCTGGTATTAACTCTGACTCAACATCAACTTCCTGTGGCATTCCTGCAATGGCGATGCACAATGAATGACTCTGAAAAGAAACCAATGTGAGAGCTAGTATGTTTGGAGCAAGGTATTACGTGGAGAACCTCGGGCCAGGATCTTGGTGCAATGTCATACCTCCCAAGTGCCTACAAGAGCGGGCTATCTTTAGGAAAAGTAACTTTTATGCTAGGACCTCCCAATCCTCATCAAATAACTTTACACAAGGTCAAGGTGAACAGAATTAGGACAGACGGACACACACACACGCGCACACACACACACACACACACACAGACGGACACACACACACCAGAGCAGAACAAAATAGACGAAGGATAGTATTTGATACTGAAGCTAGGACAGCAAAAGTAAAACTCGATGGTCAATAACGACAACCAAACTACGGAAAAGCTATGTAAGTAGACAGAGTATGGACAGAACCAAAAGTTCTAGACTTGCTGGTGATGGCTTTCCTGCAGGCAGCAGCCAGGGGAAGGCACTGAGGCACATGGTAAAGATGAAAACTCCCAAACAGGGGGAAAACAGCTTCTAGACCACATGAAAGCACTAACAATAAAGACTCACAAATTAAGCTGCACTTAAATTAGGAATGTCACCCTAACAATTTTAAGGCAAGACACGGTAGAAAAAGTACCAGCAACAAATATGATCCAAAAGATCTCTCTGGTATATAGGAAGCTCTGGATTCAATTCCCTGCACGTGTACACGCACAGGCGCGCACACACACACAAAGACCCAAAACTACAACAACTAAAAACAAAAACACCATAAAAGCAAAATAACCTTAAAGGCCCAGATTCTGAAATAATGAAGCAAAAGACAAAAATGATCATTCTCTGTGAAATTTTCTGGGCTAGGATGTAGCTAGCCTACCAAGTATGAGGCCCTGAGTGAAAGCAAAATAAATTACTTTTCTCAATTTTTGCAGTTTTCCCTAAGAAGCATGCAGGTGCTTCAACCCTACCCCTCAAACACATCTCTCTGCCCCCATCCCACCCCCTGCCCAACTCACCAGTTCCACAAGACTGTTGTTGGTGAGAATGAGTTCTGTCAGACAGGGCAGAGCCTGGTCAAGCCCCTCACCTATGCGGCTAAAATAAAGAACAAAGGCTCTTAGTAAGAGTAAGCGAACAATGAAGCAGGCTCCATCTTCAGAGGCTCTCAGACACATTACAGCTTGCCCCTGTAGTCCAAGCCACAGGCTGAATGAACACGCAGTGACGTTAGCATCCTCCTGGCCCTCTCCCCAGACACACTAACAAAGGTGGGGGCTCCCAAGCAGAAGAAACAGCTCAGCATACCTCATGACCTTTGACTCCATATGCACAGCTTAGTTTTTTTTTTTAAATTATCTTTTATGAGTTACTGACTTTTTTTTTTTTTTAAAAAATGTGGTCCTGAGGAATTGAACCCAGGGCCTCATGCATGCTAGGCAAACATTCTACTACTAAGCTATAATCCCAGTCTCTCACAGCTTAGTTTTAAAAGTATACCATACTATAAGAGAATAGTGAGTCTATGAAAACGATTATCTCCAAATCCCCCAACTTACCACCTAATACTTGTTTATAAAACTCCAATAACAGCCGGGCGCTGGTGGCTCACGTCTGTAATCCTAGCTACTCAGGAGGCTGAGATCTGAGGATCGCGGTTCAAAGCCAGCCCAGGCAGGAAAGACCGTGAGACTCCTATCTCCAATAAACCACCAGAAAACCGGAAGTGGCGCTGTGGCTCAAGTGGTAGAGCGCTCGGCTTGAGCTGAAGAGCTGAGGGACAGCGCCCAGGCCCAGAGTTCAAGCCCACGACCGACAAAAAAAAAAAAAAAAAAAACTCCAATAACTTTCTCCAAGAAAATCTAGAGCTGATGAAAAGAGGGCAACAGAATCTCAATTTCAAAAAATTATATCCTAAATATTAGCTGTGAAAAAATAACATTATGTACATATGTCCAGAGAAAAAGTTTGATTCATCCCTAAATTTTGTACGTTCACATCCTTTTACAGATCCCCTGACAACTGCTTTAGAAGCCTACATACATAGTAACATGTTTCCAAGTTAAAGGACAGAATTCTTATGATTATAAAAATATAGGGGCTGGGAAGGTAGCTCAGTGGTAGAGCGCTTGCCTTGCATGCATGAGGCCCTAGGTTCGATTCCTCAGCACCAGATAAGCAAAAAGAAAAAAAGCCAGAAGTGGCGCTGTGGCTCAAGTGGTAGAGTGCTAGCCTTGAGCTTAAGAGCTGAGGGACAGCGCCCAGGCCCAGAGTTCAGGCCTCACAACTGGACCCCCCACCCCCCCCAAAAAATACAAGATTTCTGAGAGGATAAATGGGAGAGACTGGCCCAACGCTAAATGAATTTCTGGGTCTTTATGGAAACGTGCTATTCACTTCTCAGATCTTTACAAGAAGGAGTTGCACCACACCATTTATTCTAGGGGGGAAAAAATCCTCTCTACTGGCAGTCACTTACCATATTCTGTTGTTGTTCACTAATAAGGTTTTCAGTCTTCTCAACAAAGGAAAGCCATCCAGTTTCCTGATTTCGTTGTCAGAAAAATCAATAGCATCGAACTGGTCTAAGGTAGCTCCTAGATTTTCTATGACAGGAATTTTATAACCTGTCAAATGGAGGGGAAACATACATGCAGGAGGTATTAATAATCAACAGGTCCCATAAAACAGCAGCAGCATTTTATTTCAAGGTAATTTGACCAAAGCTTTCCTTTATGCAGGAAATAGAGACCTACAGTCTTTGGATGTCAGACAGTCAGACACTATGCAAGGTATTGAAGATAGAAAACAAGAACCAGGATGTGATAAATTATACAGGACTCTGGGCATTCACACAGCGAGGTCAAAGGACACTCTTAGGAGGAACACAAAGCCGCATGCAATGCCTCTGATCGTATAAAATAACAAAGTGAATTCCAGGAAATGGGAATGCTTTTGTCTTCTTGTCTTGCTTGTTTATGTGTCTTTGGGAGGGTGGGAGGGGGTAACAGAAATAGAGGGACAAAGGGTGAACAAATGCAGCAGTGGTATTCACTGGACATTCTGTTGAAAATGAATTACTCAACAGGTGGGTGGGGGCGGGAGGGGAAAAAACCAGGAGAGGGTGAGGGAAGGGGTGACACTGTCTAAAAAGAAATGTTCTCATTACCTGATAATGTACCCTTCGGTGCATCACCTTTATAAATAACAATTAAAAGGGGAAAAAAATCCCCATTGAGTTGGGTGCCCTTGTGCCATGAAGACAATGACAATGGGTATATTTGCTAACAGTAATATTAACAACATATATTTATAGGACTCTTTACATGGTATGATCACGATTCTAGTAACAGCCAGTGCCTTCGCGCTTGTTCAGCCACTGGAGCCGTTCTCCCCACTGGCATTCCAACCGACCACATGGGTGGAATCCATCAGCAGGTGCTCAGGACATCACGGCTGGTCCCTTTACTTCACCTCTGCCAGCTCCAACCCAGAGCTGAAGGCCAGGGGCACATCACACAGTGGTGAATCACAGTGAACAATCCACTCACACACTGGTGCAGTTGAGTGCCTCATACCAGATGCTAGAAGAAATGAGCCCAACCAAAGTTCAAGTACATAAATGAGAGCTGAAAGGTCTGCACCCAAGTACTATACCAAAATAAGTGTTCTCAACATTACCTGTACTTCGGATAGGTGTAGAAACCAATGTGTGCCAAGGGGGATGGGGGGAGGGGACGCTGGCATCATAGCCTTCTGCAAGAAACTTAATGCTAAGTAAAAGCCCCGGGATTCCCCAAAGCTCAGCAAGTACCCCAGCAGACAGCTGAGCACACAGGTGCACTTTCACTGTGGCTGCCTTGGCTACCATCACACAATCCACAATCTTATCCCAGAGGAGAGGGGAGTGGTAAGGAGAAGAGGGGAAGTTAGAGCACCAGAACAGAACTGTGTAAGGTCTTTGCACTTGCTCAGCTGATGGTTCTACCACTTGAGCCATGCCTCAACAGTGGCTTTAAAAAACAAAACAAAAAAACTCGTTATATTTTGGAGACTAACTACAGTGGACTTTTCTGCCCCGCTGGCCTTGAACTGTAAGATCCTCTGGATCTTAGCCTGCTTACTACCTGGAAATAGCAGACGTGAGTCACTGGCCACCAGTTTGAGACAAGTTGCTGCGCAGATAAATGAACTTTCATTATATAACTAAGCCTCAAAGTAATACATCCAAACAACTACAGGGCCTTGAGGAGTTGGGAAGAGATTCCACCATTGAACACCTAAGAGGTGAACACACAAGACTTGGCCAAACATTTCAATCTTGCAAAGGAGAAATAACTAGGTAACAAAATCTCCAGCATAAATGCACCGGGTGTGGATAGCTCACCCCTGTCACCCTAGCTACTCAAGAGGCTGAGATCTAAGGACCTCAGACGGGGTAGGAAAATCTGTTCAAATGGCCACCAAAAGTGGACCTGTGGCTCGAGTGGTAGAACACCAACCTTGAGCCCCTTCTCCCCCCCCCCCAAAAAAAGCTCAGGAACAGTGCCTAGGCCCAGAGCTCACGCCCCAGGATCGCACACACATACACACGTATACACACGCGCGCGCGCACCCACAGCAAGAGCATGATGGAGCGGAGGAGGGGGTGTGCGGAGAGAAACGGTCGCTTTTCTCCCGTGACTTCCTGGAAAAATACGGGGCCTGGGTGGGAGCATCACGGCTGCACTGGTCCCCCTCTGCCCCACCGTTTCCGGGCTCCCCGTTACTACTCACTAGGCGCTACTGGAAAACCAAGTCCACAACCTGTGGGGGGGAGGAAGGCGGGGTGGGTCTGGGAGAGATCGAGGGAAGAGGGGGTGACACCGCTCGGAAGGAAAGGCGCTCGGGAGTGAAGTTAGCCGTCACCCCTCTGTGCGCCACCTTCACACTAGCAGCTGAACGACAACAGCAGAGGCAGGAAAGAGAAAAGAGACACCCGTGGGACTCGAACTCACGCCCTCGGGTAGCGCGCGTTCACCCGGGGGCCCCGCGATCGCCCGCAACCAGAGCCCCGGCCGGCCCCCGGGGGGGCCGGGGCGACGGGCGGACACGCCGCGGCGGGGGCCGGCCCCGCGCCCGGCCCCACGCGGGCCCCAGGCTCCGGCCTAGGCGCACGCGGCGGGGCTCCGGGGCCTCCCGCCCACCGGCCCGTCCGCCCGCCCGGGGCCCGCTCCGGCGCACCCCGCAGGTCCAGCTCGCGGTCCCGCACGGCGTTGGTGTACTGCGCCGCCTGCTCGATCAGCTCCGCCGTCAGCTTCACCATCCTGAGCCCGGCCGCCCGACTCACGGCCGCCGCCGCACAGCCGCTACCCGCAGCCTCCCGCCAGAGCGACGTCCCGGCGTGCCCCGCGCCCGGACGCCACGACGCCGGGAAGGCGCCGGGCGGCCCCGAGCGCAGCCCGCGAGTGCGCGTGCGCGGCTCGAGCGCCAGGCCGAAGCAATCGAGAGCCCAGCGCCGGCTTCTGAGCTCCCCGGCTGGGAAGGAGGCACCGCCCAGTCAGGGAAGGGAACCAGAGTTAGAGCGTATCGATTGCCAGAATCTGATAGTTGTGTGGGAAAATGTTCTTAGGAAAGAATGAAGTTATTTGGGAATGACAGAATAGCATTGCAGTGGATTACTCTCGAATTTTGCTCAGGAAATGTATTTTTGTTCCATACTCCACGCTTTCCTATAATTTTGCCTTGTGATTCAAAATTGTAAAAAACAAAACAAAACAAAAACACCTTAGATTTACTTTAATTCCAGAAAGCGCCTGTAGGTGGCGCCCCTGAGTCAGAGACCCGGTTTTACTTAGCCCTTTTGCTGGCTTACAGACTCAGGCCTATAATCCTAGCTATTTGGGTGGCAGGTTTCAGAGGATTGTGGTTCAAGGCCAGCCCAGGCTTAAAAGTTCAAGAGACTGAAGCGAGGGTGGTGGGTGCCTGGCATCCCCAGTCCCCATCCTTGGGCATAAAGCAAGACCCTGCCTAGAAAATAAGATATGCAAAAGGAAGCTAGGGAAGTAGTAAGTGATGAATCTCTTTCACAGGAAGTATGAGACCCTGCTCCCTCCTCCCCCAATATATTAGAGAGAAGCCAGGCATGGTGGTACACAGCTTTAATCCCATCAATGGGGAGGCTGTGACAGAAGGGTGAGTTGGAGGCCGACTTGGGCTATTTCTCAAGACCTGGTTTTTATTTTTGAAAGGGAAAGTTGTATGGATTTCCCTTGCTTCAGCACACAGTCAGGGCCAGAAATCAAACCACAAGCACTTTTACTCATGTTTGGTGTGTCTCTAGGAGATTGCAAACAACTTTTTTTTTTTTAAGTTCCATTTCTCTTGGTTGGATTGTCAGCCTAAGCATTTGACATTTTGGGTTGTGCAATTCTTCGTTGCAGGCTGTTCTGTGTATATTTGGTTTCTTTCTTTTTTCTTTTTTGTCAGTCATGGAGCCTGAACTCTGGTCCTGGGTGCAGTCCCTCAGCTCTTCAGCTGCCGACTAGTACTCTACCACTTGAACCTCAGCCCCACTTATGGCTTTTTCTGCTTATGTGTTGCTGAGGAATCGAACCCAGGGCCTCATGCATGCAAGGCAAGCACTCTACCACTGAGCCACCTTCCCAGCCCCTCTGTGTATATATTTGGATGGTTAGCAGTATCCCTGGCCTCTACTCACTAGAGGCAAACACATCCTCCAGATATCAGAAATGCCTCCAGACATTGCCAGAGTCCTCGGGGAAGGCAAGAGCCACTCCTAGCTGGGAATGAGGTTTTTGTTTTTATTTTTTGGTCAGTCATGGGGCTTGAACTCAGGGCCTGGGCTCTGTCCCTGAGCTTTTTCACAAGGGTAGTGCTCTACCACTTTGAGCCACAACACCACTTCTGGTTTTCAATGGTCAATTGGAGATAAGAGTCTCATGGACTTTCCTGCCCTAGCTGGCTTCAAACCATAGCCTTCTGAGTAGCTAGGATTACAGGCGTGAGCCACCAGCGACTGGCTAGAGTGGTTTTTTTGTTTGTTTTTTACAAGATGTTCTCTGCCCTGGGATTTTAGTGCCTGGAGACATCATGGAAAAGCTAAGAGTCATCTGGCCAGCCATCAGTAAGGCTGGCCCAAAGTAATGGTGGGGATTTGGAGGGTGATGCTGAACCCCAGGACCTCTGCTATTCTGTATAGGTAAGCAACAGACCTAGGGAGGTTTGGGATTTGCAGAAGGAAAGCAGCAATAAGGCCAAGGCTGACTCCTTTTTCCCTCACAGCCTGGTTGCCTCCCATCTGGCTGGGCAGAAACTTCAGAATAGCCATGATTATGTTACTATTACTTCTGCCTTCACATGTGTGTGCATGCCACACATGTACACACATGTGTGGCATGCTTATACTGGGGTCTTGAACTCAAGGCCTGGGTGCAGTCCCTTAGCTTTTTGCTCAAGGCTGGTGCCCTACCACTTGAGCCACAGCTCCATTTCTGGCTTTTTTGCTGGTTAACTGGACATAAGAGTCTCTCAGATTTGTTTGCCTAGGCTGGCTTTGAACCATGATCTTCAAATCTCAGCCTCCTGAGTAGTCAGGATTATAAATGTGAACCACTAGCACCCAGCCTCTTATGAAAATGTTTTTCCTTGGGAACCTGGAAGGGAGGAGAGTGAAAGGGATGGATATGCTCAAAATGCTTTATACATACATATGAAACAATATTGAAACCCTTTGAAATTATTGTTAAATTACTATTGTTATTATTGTTGTGTGTGTGTGTGTGTGTGTGTGTGTGTGTGTGTGTGTGTGTGTGTGCTGGTTCTGAGGCTTGAACGCAGAGCCTGAGTGCTGTCCCTGAGCTTTTTTTTTTTGGCACAAGGCTAGCTCTCTACTTCTTGAGCAACATCTCCACTTCAGGCTTTTTATGGGTTAATTTCAGATTAAGAGTCTCATGGGCCGGAATTCACAGATCTCAGCCTCCTGAGTAGTTAGGATTAAAGATATAAGCCACCAGCACCTGGCTTCCGTAAATGAAGAAAAGGAAAATAAAAAAAAAAATTTTCAAAAGCAAACATTTTTTTCAATTTCTAGATGTCCATTATGCTTAATTGATGCAGAAAGCTGTCTCCCGTTAATGTCAGTGTGTTTAAATCATGTGACCTGTTGAGTATTTTCCTGCCTTTATTTCTGTAAATTCTGTCTCCCCCAAAGCAAAGAGTGCCTAGAAAGCAAGGTGAAAATTACAGGAGGCTTCCCCCACCCCCAAGTAAAGAGCCTGTAATATGCTTCATTTAATTGATAAAGTGCAAATTTGGGATTTGGTGGAAGGAGGCATGTCTTGAGCAGATGTCCGTGGTGTTGTGGGGAAATGGATCAAGCATCTGTGACACAGTACCCAACTCTGCAAATCGAGCATGCGCAGTCTTTCCTCAATGATGATCTCACCCGGGGTCTCCTGTGTCTGCAGCCCCAGGATTCTGACACATCCAGGCTCCTGAGTTCACAGAAAAGCCACGTGGCGTGTCAGCCATGAGTGCAGGAACTGCAGGCAAACTGTTGCTTCATGAAATGGTTTGGCCCTGCATCCGGGGACTTTCAGCCTTTCCACCCGACTGGGCTTTGGTACTTCTAAAGGGGTCTCTTCGCCAAAGGTCAGCCTATGGCTGGAACTCTGGGGTCCTCCACCCTTTTTATTAGAACCACCTCTGCTAAAGCTGGGAGCCCCTCCATGTGAGGACATTAAGTACACCCCCAAACCACAAAGCCATGTACATAGGATACACTGACCAGCCCCCTGAGTTTAACCTATTTTTTGCCTTGGTAAGAATTACAGGTTCCTCTGCTATAGGAAGTTAAAGGCTTTTATTAATTTAGGTTAACATTGAATTTTGTCTCTGATTCCTTTTGTTCGGGGCAGGGGGTTGTTGTGGGTTCAACAGACCGCAGCCGGCTTCTCTGCCAGCTCATAGGCGATGATGAGGGTGATGACAAGGAGGCTAATACGTTGTCGTCAAAGGAGAAAGCGGGACACACAACATCGAGAGACGAGGTTGCGAAGATTTAAGGCAAATGTTATTCCCATATTTGAGGTGGGGGGGATCAAGCAGATCTGTGCATTTCAATGAAAATATATGAGATATTTGTCAGTAAAAATTAGAACATGTAGCTTATAAAATGCCTACACAGGTTTGGCAGAGATCGATCTTGCTGTGTCGTCGTCGGCGGCTTCTCGCTATACGCAGACACAGGAGCGTCCAGCAGGAGTTCGAATCTCCTGAGCACGGAGCCAGGTGAACTCGCAGATGCATTCCATTCGCTGCAAAGGGAGGCGTGACCTAGCGCTGCCTAGGCTGGCTTTCTGTTTCGTTGAGAGGGCGTTGCTTGGCCGGTCATCCGGGGAATCTTCCGACTGGCCTCCCGGGGACTCTCCTCAGAAGCTTGTGAATCAGGTAGAGGTGGTTATCCAGGCCTGAGCCACCGGGAAACCCAGTCTGCACCGTGAGAAGGATCGTACCCAGAGAGGCCCCAACGCTGCATCCAGTGTTGGCCTGGCACCTTCTTGGCCACAGAGGAGCTGATTCTGCAGAAATGGGTTCCAGCCCCAGTGGTCATCTGACTGCTGCCCTGAAGTCCATTTCATTGAACCGTCCCATCCAAGCGTCCTCTGGGCCTCCTGATAGCAAGCGATGCCCAGGGGAGGCGGTGGAGCGGTCACCACGCTCACCCCAGGGTGCCTGGGTGCCCCCCGTCCCCACTGGCACAGCATCGTTCCTTCCGCTTTGGTCTTGAAGATTCGGTAAACTTAGGGTCCTAGAAGCTGTTCCAAAGCCAGAGCTGTGGATTCTTGGATTTCATGTTTGTTCCTTTGTTGGAAAGTTTTGCCAGAGCCTGGAAACCCCATGTCCCAAACCACCAGCCACTTGATTGTCCCCCGGGGCATGTGTGGGAGTGCCCGGCTCGTGGGGAGATAAAGCTGTCAGGTGCAGGGGATCGCCCCTGGAACAAGATTCTGGCCGACAGTGTAGAGGACGGTGGACGGATGGGTAGGTGGACCGGCAGCGGGCGGCGCCCCTACCCCGCCAGGAGGCAGGTGCGGCAGCAGAACTGGATGAAGAGCTTCCGCTCGCAGAGCCGGTTGGACTTCACCATCTCGCAGAAGGTCTCATCAGCTGGGGCCCCAAGACCGGAAAAGCAGAGGAGGGAGAAGTCAGACCCAGGGGGAGGGGGTGTCTGTGAATACTGCACCCCACTTTGCAGGCACCAATCATGTGCCCGGCCAGGGGCACACAGAGCCCTGCCTGTTAACTGTGCTTCACCAGATGACCCCTGGTGTGTGACCCAACTCTTGACCAGATGGGGGAGCGGATGGATCTAAGAGGCTGCCCAGGATAGGCCCATAGGCCCTCAATGGCCATGTGGAGCAGGCTTTCTGGACACTAGCAGGAGAATCTGGAGGAAGGAGTATGGGCTGGAGGGGGCAGGGCACGGGTAGCTGCTATGGTCCAGGGGCAGCTGAGTAAAGACAGAAGGGTGGGAGGAAGAAACATGTCTGTTGGGCTTTGCAAACTGGACAGGCGGCTCCCCGTGGGCTCCACACTCTGCCAGGGCAGTGCCAACTTCATGCCCAGGCACCACCACCCAGCCCTGGGCACTGAGGATTGGAGTCCCATCTCCTGCACACCAGACCTGCCCGGAGCTGGGGGCAGGGGCGGGGCCTCACCGTTGCTGCAGGTGTGATTGGTGATGCACGAGCTCCCCAGCTGGGTGAAGCCCGCCTTACACCGGATGCAGTTCCTGCTGGAATCCTTGCAGCTGGCGCAGTTCTCCTCACACCTGTGGGAAGAAGCCAGCTCCGCCCAGCCGTCCACTGTGCTCTCCTCCCATGCTCGCCCCTCCCTGCGCCGGCTCCTTTGCCCCACCCTCCCCCCCCATCTTGGCTTTGGTTCACTGTAGACAGGCTGCGATGCTCTGAAGCATAGGGTTCGTGAATGGGGTGCCCTGCTTCCTGTCGGATCTCACGGGTACCCTGGGATCTTGCAGACAGCCTGTTGGGGGTACTCGGGAGACCTGTCTCAGATGTGCAGTCAGGGTACCAGCTAAGAAGAAGACGTGGCTTAGAGGCTAGTCCCTCCTGAACACCTGGGAGAGAGGGCGTGTCTGGGGGACAGTGAGAAGCATGTCTATTTGAGGCCAGGAATTCAAGTTCTCTCTCCTTCCATGACATCTTCACTCCCTCTCGAAGATCACTGTACTCCCGCATTTTTGTGTGCTGGTCCTAGGGCTTCAACGCAGAGCCTGGATACTGTCTTCTAGCCTTTTTTTTTTTTTTTTTCCTCAAGGCTAACGTTCTATCACTTGAACCACACCTCCACTTCTGGCTTTTTGATGGTTAATTGGAGATACGAATCTCTTAGACTTTCCTGCCTAGGCTGACTTTCAACAGTGATTGGATTACAGGCGTGAGCCACGGCACCTGGCCATATTCTTTTCTGAGGTGCCATCCTACCTGGCCCATCGGCCACCTCCCCGCCGCACACAGCACACTCCCTGGAAGCCCGTACCTTTGGCACACTTTGTGGGGCACGCCGGGAGTCTCCTCCGCATAGAAGCCCTCGCCACAGTCGGGCACACACTTCCAGTCTTGGAAGTATAAGTTTTGGGCACAGTGGATGCATTCTTCTCTGCTGGGCCCTGAGAGGTACAGGACAAGGTGTCAGGGCCTGCTTGTTGGGCGTGGGCCATGCCCTGGGCTTCACACTTTGCCCTGAGATCTACCGCTCTAGGAGGGTCTCCCCAGGTACCCACACGGTTCTGTGCTCACTGATTCCTGGAAGGTGGGTGTCACCACCCCCATTTTACAGACAGGGACATCAGAAGAATGAGCCAGTGCGGAGAGTAAAACCTGTATCCAGTGGATTTCCAAGAGATTTTTTCTTCCTTTGTGCTGGTACTAGGGCTTGAACTTAAGACTCTGAGCACTGTCCCTTCACTTTTAGCTTAAGGATGGTGTTCTATGACCTGAGCCACAGTTCCACGTCTGGTTTTTTCACTAAAATTGGATATAAGTTTCTCCTGAACTTTTCTTTCTGGGCTGACTTTGAACCATGAACCTCAGATCTCAGCCTCTTGAATAGCTAGGATTACAGATGTGAGCCACTAGCTATGCACCTGACAAAATGACAGTTTGTTAACTTACTAGGTGAAATAAGGTGTGTTACTAAAGTGTTTTCTGCCTGTGGGGCACGCCTGAATAAGTAACCTAGAAGACAGAGGTTCAAAGTCAGCCCAGGTAGAAAAGTCTGTGAGATTCTGTCTCCAGTTAAAGCAAGCTGGACTTGAAAGCATGGTTCAAATGGTAGAACGCCAGCTGTGAGCAAAGAAACTGAGTGAGAGCTGGGAGTTCAAGCCTTGCTACCTGCAGAAAAATAAATGCAAATAAAATAAGCACGTATTCTCTGATCAAACTATTTTCACAAGCACTAAAAACTCAGAATGTTATCACTCGAAGTCTCTCAAGGATCCCAGGAAGTCACCAGATTTGCAGGGCTTTGCACACCGGTAACTGAAGGGCTCAGGATCATAATAGGAACAGCGAGATGGATTATGCTGATGGCATGAAAGACAAGATAAACGGCTAGGAAAAGAGGCGTGGCTTCCACAGGTGACCTCTGATCAGTGCCAGCCACCACTTGATGCTGGCCCTAGGCCCAGCCTGGATATCCCTAGACAGAGCTGATTGCTATGGGGAGCTCACAGGGTCACCCAGGGTGGGAGTGGGGCGGGATGTTGCCTGTCTTGTGGCATTTTTGACAAAGGGCCTCTGTGATTTAGCAGAGACTTGACTTAAATGATCACTACAATAAAAACTGAACCTGATATTTCTTAGACTGCACCAGAATGCCAAGTGCCAGTGGCACCTGTAATCCCAGCTACTCAGGAGGCTGAGGTCTGAGGATCAAGTTTTAAGGCAGCCCTGGTAGATGGATCCAAGAGACTCATACCTCCAATTAAGTAGAGATATGGTTCAAATGGTACAGCATCAGCTTTGAGGAAAAGAGTTAAGCAAGAGCATAATGCTCTGAGTTCAAAATATAATAAATAAAAAGCACCAGAATGTCAGAATATGCTGGGACAAGGAGAAGGATGGAAAAGAGGAAACTTCCCCAGAACTATGTCTGAGCCTACATAGCCACGGCATGCCTTGATTTACTTGCTCAGAACGCTGCCGAATGAAAGCCAATAAAACCAGTGAAATCGCTGTTATATTCTGCATAAAAAAAGTGCCTGGAGATATCTCTGCTATAATCTTCGTAGGAAATTGTAATACATGTAAAATTGTTTATAGCAGGTCTTTTCCTCTTTTTATAAAATGTTTGGAGTAAGTAGGGATGTGTATAAAGAACTAAAGTTCTGGTTTTAAAACATCTGCATCCTTTTCTCTCCCAGAGGCCCAGGAATCTTTATGGTGCTGTGTTTTAGTGTAATTTCTGCAGCAAGACAAGACGGCTCATGAACACTTAAGCATCTTTTATTTCTTGCCTGAAAGCATTCACAGCCTGGCCGGTTTCTTTTTTCTTTTTCCTTTCCTCCTCCTCCTCCTCCTCTTCCTCCTCCTCCTCCCCCTCCCCCTCTCCCTCTCCCTCCACCCTCCCATCTGTTTTGAGCTCAGGATCTAGGCACTGTCCCTGAGCTTTTTTGCTCAAGGCTAGTGCTCTACCAATTTGAGCCACAGTCCACTTTCTGCTTTTTGGAGGTTAATTGGAGATAAGAGTCTCATGGGCTTTGCTGCCTAGGCTGGCTTTGACCTGTAATTCTCAGATCTCAGCCTCGAGTAGGTAGGATTACAGATGTAAACCACCAGCGCCTGGCTTTTTCTTTTCTTTTCTTTTTTGTTTGTTGTGAGGCTTGAACTCAGGGCTTAGGTGCTATCCCTGGGCTCTTTTGCTCAAGGCTAATGTTCTATCACTTTGAGCGACAGCTCTACTTCAAGTTTTTGAGTGGTTAATTGGAGATAAGTCTCACAGGGACTTTTCTGCCCCAGCTGGCTTTGAACCATGATCCTAGATCTCAGCCTCCTGAGAAGCTAGGATTATAGGCGTGAGCTACTCAGTACCCAGCTTGCCTTTGTGCTTTTATAATCTTTTTTGTTGGTTGTTTGCAGTAGATGGAACCTAGGGCCTTGTGTCTGCCAGACAAGCACTTTACCTTTGAGCTACATCCTTTGCTTTTGTGTTTCAATGCTGCAATCAGTGCAGAAACCTAAGAGGTTCTAGAACTTTCTCAGCTGATTTTTTTTTCCCCAGGATGGCTAGCCTATCCACCTTTGTAACCTTGGTTACAATGATCCCATGAAAGCAAGGCTTTGGCAGGTGACCACTCACCCACGCAGGTTCGGCAGGTCTGATGGCACGGCCCACATTGGATCAGCTCCGAGTCGAAGTAGGTTCCGGGTTCACAGTTTGGAATGCAGCTACCCCGGGCAAGGCTTTGGGGAGGGGAAAAAAAAAAATAGAGTCCAGTTTCCACATGTGTTCCCAAGTCATAATTAACTTATGCCTTTGACAAGAGGAAATGCAAGTTGTCAAAGCATCGTGCTTTGTGTCACGAAGGTTCCCAGCTAATGGCAGCTGGCAAGGCCATCCTGGGCCAGCTGGAGGCCCTCTGGCTGGTGCTTGGGTTCTTTCCTGTTCTGGAAAGAGCAGGAAAGCTTCTCTCATGACTTCTCATCTCCAAATCTGAATACCTCAAAGGAGAACTGGAGTACGTGGGGGCTTTAGGCCGGTGACATGCTGGCTCTGTCTCCCGTGGCCCAAGTCCACCCTTCAAGCTGACCTGCAGCTCTAGATCTGTTCCTGCTTCTCCCTTGCTTGAACAAAGATCCCTGTGCCCGGCCTGGGACCTGGCAGCTACTTTATGGGGCTCTGGCTTCTTCTCCCGCCCCTCAGTGCCTGTGCCCTGTCTCCCGCTTAGCCAGACATCCCAGGGACACAGCTGAGCTGGACCACCCACGCCAGGCCTGCTCCACTGTTCCACGCTCGCTCGTGCAACCCCAGGCAGACCAGCAAACCCCTCTGCAACCTCTCCATTTCCTCTCCGTAATTGGTTCCTGCAGCAGCCCCCAAGCTCACTAAACCCTGGTGTCTGGCACCTGGTACTGCACACAGAGAGCCCACTACGACTTCTTTAGATCCTGTTTCCGAGGCACACATTGTAAACAGGTTCGCTCCGCAACATAATGAACAATGAATGCGCTCTGGTGCATCTGTCAGAGGCCCCGAGACTCCAGCTGTGATGTTATAACTTACAATTAGGAACGTATACTTGGTTTTTATCCTAGCTCCTAAAAAATTCCTCGCAATCAATAAAGTGAGAATTGTCGTTCTGCATGTTAATGAGATGGCTGGTGGCTGAGGGCTCCTCTATAGCTCCGGTTGGGTCTTGTTGAGCTGCCCATATGATAAGAGGGCAATTTTCAGTCCCACCCCTCCAATCATGGAAGACAGAAGATAGACATGGCCATCAATGGCCAAAGAAAAACCTCAAGGCTTAGGCGCTAGCGGCTCACATCTGTCACGCTAGCTACTCAGGAGGCTGAGATCTGAGGATCAAGGTTTGAAACCAGCCCAGTCAGATAAATCTCTGAGACTTTATCTCCATTTAACCATCCCAAAAGCTGGACTGGAGGTATAGTTCCAGTGGTAGAGTGTCAGCGGTGAGCAACAAGGCCAAGTTGAGAATGTGAGGTTCTGTGTTCAAGCCCTGATACCAGCCCCAAAAACACACTAGAAAAAAATCTCAGGCTTCCCTATCAATTCTAAAGGATAGAATCTGGAGCGCTTCCAGGTTGGCGAATGGTGGGAACCCCTTCCCCCCCCACAGCTCCAGTTTTTTTATTTTTGGGGGGGGTCCAGTCATGGGGCCTGAACTCTGGGCCTGGGCGCTGTCCCTCAGCTTTTCAGCTCAAGGCTAGCGCTCTACCACTTGAGCCACAGCGCCACTTCCAGCTTTTTTTCTTTTTGCTTATGTGGTGCTGAGGAATCGAACCCAGGGCCTCAGGCATGCAAGGCAAGCGCTCTTCCACTGAGCCACCTTCCCAGCCCACAGCTCCAGTTTTTGACTTGTCTCATGTATCTCTTCATCTGTCTGTTCTTTTCTTTCCTTTATTGCATCCTTTGTAATAAGCTGATAGCTGAATGCCACGTGTTTCCCTCCGTCTGGAAGTAGTTCTAGAAACTGGAGACAGCTGAGCTTTGACGTCCGTCAGCTGGTCAGAGGCCAGCTCATAATCCGGGCTTTGTGACTGGCATGTGCAGTGGGTCCGCAGCCTGGGCGAGCCCATGCTGCCTGCAAGTTGACAGTGTTTGAACTGAGTCAGAAATTAAGTGACAGGTTACACAGCCGAGTCCACTGGGAAACTACTCTGTGTGTGTGTGTGTGTGTGTGTGTGTCTGTACGTGCACACGCACGCATGCACTGGGGCGTGAAGTCAGGGCCTGAGTGCTGTCCTTTAGGTTTTTTTGTTTGCTCCAGGCTGATAGTTCTTATCACGTGAGCCACAGCTCTACTTTGCGTCTCATGGACTTTCTTGCCTGGACTGGCTTTGAACTTGTGATCTTCAGATCTCTGGCTCTTGAGTAGCTAGAACACTCGGGCTGTGTTCTCTCCTTACCCCTGCACCTAGAGGGGGTATCTGCACATGCACGAGCCTCTCTTCCTCATCAAGATACCCCAGCCTTTGTGCATGACAGTCACACCGCATGCTAAACAATGGATGCACCCAGCGAGCCCTTCCTACAGGTATTTATCCCCTCTGAAGAGATGAACAGCGGGAAGGCGGCTCTCTTACTGCTTGAACGTAACCGTGATGATTTGAAGTCATAGCTGAAGAAGATATTGAGCAATAAAAGGGAGCTTTCTGTGGATTATGGCGGGCCCTGTTTGCTGAGTCTTGCGTGCTTATCTGGAAGCGGGTCCTCCTGTGGCCACGGACCCTGCTCTGTGCGGCTATTGACCAGGAGATACTTGATCCCCAAGATGCCTTTCGGAACCCCAGTGTATGACTTCCCCTCCCCCACAGCACATGGGAGCAGCTGATAGGGCCTCCAGAGAGCTCCCACCTGTGACACCTTAAGTTTGCAGCCAGGGCGCTGGGGACCTGCGGCAGGAGGCCCTGGTCAGCCGCCTGCCACACCAAAGCCAGCGGGCAGCAGGTCCCAGCCCACAGCCACCAGCGGGGCGTCCTGTTTCCCCTTCAGCTTTTTCTCTTTGGGGGAGTTCCTTCATGAGCCAGTCCTTCCTTTTGCTTCTAATGACAATGGGAGGGTGACATGACACTGGGGGGGGGGGGTCTTTTATCCTTCCCTCCCCAACCCAGGGTTCTGGGGAAAGGGGAAGGCAATCGCCCCCTCCCTCCCCCCTCCCTGCAGGCAGGAACGCAGGGCCTCCTGGGAAAAATGGCTGCTTTCCCAGCGTGTAAAAGTACAGGTTACTATGTAAATGGTGCCATTTGATATGCTCAAAAGCTACACGATCAACTATAACTTTACTAATTCTCCAAATCCTGCATAAAATGCAGACTCCCCCCCCCCCCCCCAGCTTTCCTCCATACACAGCTCCTCAGGGGACCCAGGATTTTGTCACGCTGGGAATGTTTGTGCTCTGTCTCTCTGACAGGCTAGCTTTCAGAAAAAGATGCAAAATCCCATGAATCATAGCAGAAGCTGGATGCAGGCATCAACCCTTGGGTACTCTTGGGGTTTGGAGATGGGGGAGCTGGGGGGATTACCTGAATCCTTCCTTACAGTCAGTACACAGCTCTGGTTTGTCCACACACTTTTTACAACTTGGGTGGCACTTAAGGCAGTTTTTCTGACCTGGAGGAAAACAGCAAGACAAAGAGGAAAGGTAGCACGGAGGGCATCAGATCTGTCACGGCCGGCCTGCGCCCGTCTCCAGAATGGACCAGGGACGATGCCCAGAGCTGTGCTGGACAGGGTGTCACGTCCCTTTACTGGCGCAAATCAAAGTGGCTTCACACATAGCCCCTTTCCAGAGCAGATACACCCTGGCTTTATTTACTAGGGATGAAAACCATTTCTGACTCTGGTTCCGTAGAGCTGAATTAGGTGCAGTGTGTGTGTGTGCGTGCGTGTGTGTGTGTGTGTGTGTGTGTGTGTGTGTGTGTTTGTGTGCATGCACTTGTGCTGGTACTAGGGCTTGAACTCAAGGCCTTAGCTTTCTCTGCCACTTGAGCCACAGCTCCATTTCTGGCTTTTTGGTGGTTCACGGGAGATAAAGAGTCTCACTGTCTTTCCTGCCTAGGCTGGCTTTGAACCTTGATCCTCAGATCTCAGCCTCCTGAGTAGTCAGGATTACAAGCGTGAGTCAGCCAGCTGGAGCCTGAACTATATTCTATGTTTCAAAGTGGATGTTGACTTTCAGTGTGGAGTCCTCAGTGGGTGAGATGCGTTGTGACGCTAACTAACATTCTGGTGCACCGACTCCCATGAATAATCCTGGCTCACAACACCGGAGGCCACAGGGGGGAGGAAAACTCCCCCATTCGTGGGGGACACCAGTCCAGAGAAGGGGCGTGGGCTCCCCTACTTCCGTGCCCACAGACAGACCGGCCACTTACTCTCATCCGCATAGAATCCAGCGGGACACTGGGTCACGCAGGTGTTGGTCTCCTGGTGGTAATAGAAGCCACGCCGACAGGACAGGCACTGCGTCTGGCTGCGGCCCGAGCACGTGTCACAGCCCCTGTGGCATCGGCGGCACCGTCGTGCTGCGGGGTCCCCAAAATAGCCCAAGGGACACTCGCTCACACACTTCCTGTGGGAAGAGGTACACGTGAGCACCCCCTGCCCAGACCCAGCCCTAGGTGGGCTGAGGCTTGGCTGCTGGATGAAAGCCATTTCTCCCAAGTTGGGCTGCCCTGTCTGACTCAGCCACAATCAAGGACACAGGCCCTGGGGGGGCATGGAAGCTGGATGGAGAGCCCTTTATCTTGCTGAGAATAGTTGAGAGATACAAAGGTGAAGACTGGATCCCAAGCCCTGAAGCCCAGTGTGGTGATGCAGGCCTGTATTCCCAGCACTTAGGAAGCTGAGGCAGGATGATTACAAGTTCAAGTTCAACCTGCGCAACATAGTAAGCCCCCTTGTCCCAGAAAGACAATGAAATAAAATAAAATAAATAAATAAGCCAAGTGCCCATGGTTCATGCCTGTCATCCTAGCTACTCAGGGGGCTGAGATCTGAGGATCACAGTTCAAAGCCAGCCCAGACAGGAAAGTCCATGACACTGTAATCTCCAATGAACTATCAGAAAACTAGAAGTAGGACTGTGGATCAAAGTGATAGAGCATTAGCCTTGAGCTGCAAAGTTCGGGGTCAGCGCCCAGGCCCTGAGTTTAAGCCCCATGACCAACAAAAAATAAAAAGCAAATTAAAAAAATAAAGAATGGAAATCTTTTTCTTTCCACGTGGCCCTTGTGGGAGGTCCTGAGGCCGTGTTCTTCTTCATCTAGGCACCTTGACTTTAGCACTGGACTTCTGGAACTAATGTGTGGAGCAAGGCTACCAGGATAGAATAAAGCTACAGTAGGTGAACACACTCTGTCCAGAGGCACTGCCCCCTGCTGGGCACTCACGAATGGGTGCCAGCAGCTTTGAGGTGCATTTATCACCCAGGCCTGTAGGAAGCCCAACAGCGTCCTGCCCCAGCCCAGTCATCTTGAAGTCTGGGCTAGGCATGTGGCTGCGTGTAGTCAATGCTCACATACATGACACAGGCAGCTGTGAGACTGGAGGGTGAGAGGTGGTGAGTCTGGACCTGGAGGAGACAGCCTGGGGGTGGGGTGGGGGGTGGGACACCCAAGGACCCCCCCTCCCCCGCAGAAGGGCTAGCCTGGGGGTGGGCCATAGGTTAGATTTGCCACAGGGTACAATCAAGTCCACGGGCTTTCTAGGGAGCTGCCAGATGATGCCACATCAGCTAAAGGTCTGAAGAGTCAAGTTACCTAGCTGGCCCTTGAATCACACGTGTGTACCGAACTCCCGTGAGCAGCCCGCACACTCGACTGGACCCATTTCTGTTTCACAAGTGAGTAGAGAAAGGTTTGGAATTATGGTTACAAAAGTGAATGCTTCTAGGAAGTGTAGCTGTGGCTGAAGTGGTAGAGCATCAGCCTTGAGTGAAAAACGCTAAGCAAGAATATGAGGCTCAAGCCCCAGGACTGGTGCGCACACATACACACACACACACACACACACACACACACACACACACACACACACAATTGCCAGAGAAAATACTTCTAATTTCTCCACAATTGACAGGTATGGCTTATGTGATTAGAACAAGAAGGCTCTTAATTTCTTCTTTTCCAGTACTGGGGCTTGACCTCAGGGCCTTGTGCTGTTGAATAGCTTGTTTGCTCATGTCTGATGTTCTACCACTTGAGCCAGGTCTCCAGTCCAGCTTTTTGATGGTTAGTAAGAGATAGAGCTTCACAGACTTTCCTGCACGGGCTGGCTTTTGAAACATCAGTCCTCCAGGTCTCAACCTCCTGAGTAGCTAGGATTACAGAAATGAGCAACTGGTACCACCGCCCCCCCCCCACACCCAGTAAAAAATCTTCATTCTCTATTGGAATATTACACAGTTGAAAGCAGGCTAAGTGGTCTCCTCCAAGAAGGGAGGGCAGCTGCCTCAGCCCATTACCTGCCGGTCTTGGAGTTCCCCAGGCTGAAGTGGACACAGTTCAAGCACTGGTCAGCATTGGGACCATCGCAGCCTTTGGTACCACATTCCGGATGGCACTCACCTTAAAGAAAGAAGCATTAGTTGGGTGCCGTGGCTCACGCCTGTAGTCCTAGCTACTCAGAGGATTGCAGTTCGAAGCCAGCTCAGGCAGGGAAGTCTGTGAGCCTCTTTTATCTCCAATGAATCACCAGAAAGCCAGAAGCAAAGCTGTGGCTCAAGTTAGGTAGAATGCCAGTCTTGAGTGAAAAAGCTAAGGGACAGCACCCAGGTCCTGAGTTCAAGCCCCAGTACACACACACACACACACACACACACACACACACACACACAGCATTTCTTTTTAAGCAGAGACATTTTTCTCCATTAGATGCAGTCCCCTGGGGTCCCTATGTCAAGATCTCTCTCAAGCATGGTAGCCATGCAAGCATGATGGTCGTGTGAGCCAGAGGATCACTTCTGCAGGAGGTGGTCACAGAAGGGAGCTGTGTCTAGCTGGGTGTCAGGGTCAGAGGGCCTGATACCAGCAGGGAACAGCACGTGTAACAGCCAGCGGTGGGTGGGAGAGGAGGTGGAGGTTGTGAAATGCTGGGGCAGGGGAGGATGACCTATGGAATCTCTTCACATAATCACAGCAGTTATGCTGGGCCTCATCAGCCACCTATTTCCATGGCACAGGATAAAGAAGTGGGATGTGGGGGTTTTTAGAGGACCAGTGAACAGCATGGATTTGGGGCAGAGGGCCTCCCCACAAGCCTTGCTGAGAATGAGGACAGATGTCTGCGTGTTCAGGGCCACCGGGCCCGTCTGGGGACAGGCAGGTCTGGGGTCGGTGAGGGGCAGAGTCTGAGAGCTCTGCACTGGGGTGCTCAGGAGCTGGGCTCATTTCTAGGCACATCTTTCTTGGCTGCTCTCACTCTAGCCTTCAGTGACGATCCACAAATGTGTTCTCAGTTCGAGAACTGCAGAACTATCTCCCTTCTAGAACCTTCCCTCGTTGCCTTAAATTGACCAGGCTGCGGGCGATGGGCCCACGGGACCTCCTGGGGCAGCTACAGATGGCGCAGGGAAGGGAGGGGCCAAGTGGGGCTTTGGAAGGCTTTCTTTGGGGGTGGGGGCCGGGTTGTTGTTGGAGGGGTGAGGAGTGAACTGGGAAGCCAGGAAGAGGCCGTGTGCATTTCGTGGGGCCCTGGAGGGAAGGACAGAAGTCGTCCTTTCTCCGCTGTCCACAGAGGGTCTCTGCGAGGAGCACAAGGCCTGCTTCACTCTTCCTGCAAGAGACTCCAGGTAGACTCCAGGCCTTGCTAAGGGTAGCTGGGGGGTAGGGGTTGCCATTTCCCAGCAAGCACTGCAGTCCTGCAGGCCAGGTTCTGTCCCATTGCGAGACTGTGCAGAGGTGCTGGCCGCCTCCTGCTCACCGCCGGCCGGGCCCCTGTTCTACACATGGAGCCCTCCTTGCTCCTCTGCAGGGCTGCGAGTCCTCACCTGACTGAACTCATGACCCCTCACCCCGTGTCTATCATGGGCAAACCTCAGGACTTTGCGCTCTGCCACGCCATTGGCCTTAATTGCCCAGGGAGCCGCAAACACATGGGCCTGGCCATGGGCCTCCTGTGTGCCCACCAGGGGCAGCGGCCTCTAGTCTGTCTTCCTTCCATACCATATCCATGATAAAGAGTCCCATCTTAAGGGGACTGGGGGTATGGGGTGCACGGGGGTACACTAACCTCTTCAAACTCCCTTGGCACAGTGGATGACAGCTCCCCCTCCTCCCAGACAGGAGGTGGGCTAGCCTGGTCACCACCCTCCTTCCCCACTCCCCAACCAGTCAGAACGTGGTCTAGCCTAGTCACTGGACATTGCTAAAACCCATAACACCATTGGCACAGGGGGGCAGGATGACATGTGAGAACACAAGTGAAAGAGTATGGAGGAGATCGGGAAAGCACAGACATCCTCATGCACTGCGGATAGAATGTTCTAGAATGTTCCAGGACAGGGACAGCCTCAGGGAGGGGCCTGGACTGGACTGGTGCTTTCCCATGCTGTCCCTGGAATGTTGATGTCACCCCCCTGCCCCCCGCCATACCCTCTCCCCATGAGGTCTCTCTGCTGGGGAAAAATTTCCTCCAACAATGTGGAGGCCCCCCCCCCCCCTTGCAAGCTGGAGCCCAGGCAATAATACCAAGGGCAGGGTATTAAGGTCCTGGGCAGCCCCCAACCCACCCACCCCAGCTGGAGAAGTCAAGATTAAACAGTGCCCATCCAAGAGCTGGGGTCTACGTAAGCATCCATAAACAAACCCACCAGTATGGCGCTCTCTATGCTCTTTGAAAATATCCAGACTCATCTCTCCCATGAAATGCTCTGAATTAAAGCCACCTGGCTGGCAAGCCTGGTTCCAGGCACTCCTGCCCTCCCAGGAATGTTCTGGTACAGCTGTAACTCATTCTCTGGGTGAGCATGTGGTGTTTCTGTTACAATTTGTACTTAGGTCTGCTTTTCTTTACTTGATTAGCATAAAAATTCCTCCGAGACCTCTCTACCCCTTGCACTGGGCCATTCCCCAGAACGGAGTGGAATCGGCTGGTGAAAGGGGGCTCAGTTAAGGAGTTGGCTAAACAGTTAGGGGCTGGCTAAACAGCTGCCCCCACTTCTATGGAGCTAACTGTCACAGACTAACTTGTGAAACCCACCTCAATGTGTGTGTGTGTGTGTGTGTGTATGTGTAGAAAAACATTCTAGCTTGGTGTCGGTGGCTCACCACCTATAATCCTAGCTACTCAGGAGACTGAGATCTGAGAATAGAGATTCTATGCCAACCTAGGCAGACAAATCTTTGAGACCCTTCTCCCCAATTTTCACCAGCAAAAGCCCACTTGTGTAGCATCTGTGGGATGTTGTCGGAGGTGATTGGACTGGGAAGGTTTGGGCCTAATCAGTGACTTCATCCATTGATGGATGCAGAATTGATTACTGGAAGGTGGTAGAATAATGAAAGGTAGGCTGGAAGGAGTGTGTCATGAGGGTGTGCCCTGGAAAAAAAAAAAATCTACCGTGCACCCTGCCTCTTCCCATCTCTCTTCCTGGCTGCCATGAGGTAAGGAACTCAGACCGGCTGCAGCTTCTCTGCCATGGTGCTGTGTCTCCCCACAGGCGGGCAGCTATGGCGGCAAGCTGCCAAGGACTGAAACCTCAGAAACTGTGTGCTAAAACAAGACTTTCCTCCTTTAGATGTTCTCAAGGTCATTACGGGTGCTGCCCTTGGAAAGCACGAGAACTCACTCATGGAACTGAGGTCTTCTTTCTTTTTCTCGCAAGACTAGATTGTCCTAAAGTCGAGCTACCCTCCTGTACTCAACCAGTTCTATCTCTGTTTCTCCACCATCCTGTAATATCAGAAGCCTGGGGATTCCTCTCTCCCTCCTACATGCAGGACAGATGGGCCCTCTGGATCTTGTACTTCCAGCCTGCTAACTGAGAATTAAACAGACTTTTTTAAATGTATAAGCACTTAGCTTTGGACATTTTGTTATAGAAACAGGAAGTGGGCTAATGCTAACCCTGCCCTTTGGAGTCCTGTTTTTCCACAGTAGACTGCAGTTTCTGCTGCTCACGGGTGATTCCTCCTACCACCACTGTTCCATCCAGGCCGTGCTGGGGGTGGGGCCAAGCGATTCCGCCATCAGAACGGCCTGAGAAGGTGCAAGACCACCATCAGTAGTAGATTTTAAGAGGGGGAAAAATCAGTTGTTGATTAATAATTGCCGAGTCTTGCCACAGATTATAAATCACAGGGGGAAAAGTGGAGCAGATCAGTCCATACATAATTCAATGTTTCATTTTAAAGGAATGGTAAAAAGGAATTTAAAGTGGAATCAACCCATAATTTATACTTGACTGATATTGGTGAGATTTTTTTTCCCCAGAAGGTATTGGTTAATTCAAAGCATCCAGATTCCTAAGATATCACCCATCATTCATTAGCTAACGCCAACATTTTGCTAAAAAGAGTATGCTCAACCAGAAACAGCCAATGTCTTGCAAATGGCTGGGGGACAGCTTAGAGACAGAGATTGTGACCTAGTGTGACCCCAATGCTGGCTGTGGGCTACAGGTGTCCAATGTCCTTTCTCCGCTGCTGTGGCTCCTGACTGCCTTGCCACAAGCTAGTGGTCCAGAGCCAGGGGCCACCAAGGCACCAAGACAGCAGGAGACAATGGATCTTCATGGGTGTCTTTATACTGTTTCTTGCTGGGGCTTGAACTCAGGTCCTTGAGCTTCTTAGGCAGTTGCTACTTGAGCTATGTCTCTAATCCATTTTTTTTTTTGGCTGATAGGGTCTCATGCTTTTACCCAAACTAGACTTCGATTACAATCTTCCTACGTAGATTACAGGTGTGAGTCACAGTGCCCAGAGCACAGAGGCTTTTGAGATGTTCTGGTTTACTGTCAGTCTCTGCTGATGTCCTCTCTTAACATTCTCCCTTAGGTCTTTAATCCCAACATTCAAGGCTGAACATCTTCCTCTACCACTAAACCCCTTTCCTGGCCATACGAGAGCCCCCCCGCCCCCCAACCTTCCCAGGTCCTGGATAGCAGTTGCATTCTTCCGCATGAGGACCACTGAAAGGGGCTGGCATGGAGTGAGTCACGAAGCTAAGCAGTATGATTTAGGCAGTTAATGAACCAGGGACAAATGCCAGTTCTGGTTGGGCATAGAGAAGCTCAATCATCCCAGCCTGAGAGGGTCAGAAAGTACTTACTGGTTTGAAGTATACTTACTGGTTTGTAAAATATTAGGAGAGCCTTGGTTGTGAGGAGCTGTGTGAGTGCAAATTACCATCATTATTAGAATTTCTGGGCAAGAGAGGACACATCACCATCCTCACCCCCGTCTTTCGCCAGGAACAGCCCCACCTTGGAGAGCAACGGTGGAAAAGCAAGGTCCAGAGGTGAACCGTCGACTCTGGCTACGGGCTCTTTACCTATGTAATCTTCCTCATCCTCGGGCAGCTCAGCCTGGATGGATGGGCCAGCAGCCATGGGGGGCGCCGTCTCCACGGCTGAGAGCTCTAGCATCCGGGAGCGGGACTGGTGGGAGCTGAAGGTGCGGTGGGGGTGCTCGGCCGTGCCGTACAGGATGAGGATCCACTCCTTCAGCTTTCCTGGAAGGCCGGAAAGCCACAGTCACTCAGGGCAGCTCTTGGTGTCCCTGCAGGCTCTGGGGCCTATGCAAAGGTTTCCATCTTGAGGGAAGCCGGGCTCAGAGAAACAAGACAGCGCATGTTTTCTCCCATACGTGGAAGTTAGATCTAAAATTCACCAGGACATGATAAATGACACAGGTGTGTAGGCATTCATACACAGTGAGGCCAAAGGAGAAGAACACAAAGGCGCTAGGCCTACGCACCTCCGATCACACAAAATAGTATTTATCAAAATGCACCCGGTGCCAGTGGCTCGCTCCTGTCATCCTAGCTACTTAGGAGGCTGAGATCTGAGGATTGTGGTTCAAAGCCATCCCCGGTAGGAAGGTCCATGAGACACTTATCTCCAATGAACCACCAGAAAACTGGAAGTGGTGCTGTGGCTCAAGTGGTAGAGCGCTAGCCTTGAGTTGAAGAGCTGAGGGACAGCGCCCAGGCCCAGAGTTCAAGCCTCACAACCGACCAAAAAATTGATCAAAATGAACTCCAGGAAATGGAAACAAGACGTTTTTTTCTTTGTCCTAATTTTTGTTTTCTGTTCCTCTTGTTTACCTGTCTTTGGGAGGGCAGTGGAGGCCCAGAAATGGAGAGACAACTACTCAAGAGGCTGAGATCTGAGGATCACGGTTCAAAGCCAGCCTGAGGCAGAAAAGTCCACGCGACTCTTATCTCCAATAAACCACTCAGAAAACCGGAAGTGGCGCTGTGGCTCAAGAGGTAGAGCGCGACTCTTATCTCCAATAAACCACTCAGAAAACCGGAAGTGGCGCTGTGGCTCAAGAGGTAGAGCGCTTGCCGTGAGCTGAAGAGCTGAGGGACAGCGCCCAGGCCCAGAGTTCAAGCCAGGCCCAGAGTTCAAGCCCCACGACTGACCAAAAAGAAAAAAAAAAAAGAAATGGAGAGACAAAGGATAAAAAAGGCAGCAGTGGCCTCTATGTGGAAAATGAACCCTACAACTTGTGAGTGGGGATAAAAGGGAAAAACTGGGTGAGAGCAAGGGAAGGGATGACACTGTCCAAAAAGAAATGTCCTGTCTACCTGCCTCGGGTCACTGTAACCCCTCTATATACCAATATGCCACCTTTGTAAGAATAAAAAAAAATTAAAGGTTCCCAGCTGTCACTCAGGCTGTGGCCTGCCTCCCTCTTCTGGGGGGGCAGCACACTTCTCTCCCTACTGGGGGACAGGGGGAGGGGATCCCACTGCATGGGACACTTTGCTGTCTGGAGGTGTCCTTGAACCCCCGGGCACCCTGCACCCTCCCTTGATGGTGCATCTCCCCTTGGGATTCCCAATGGGCGCCAGGCCTGTCCTGTGGCCTCCCCCGGGGCATGATGGGACCCTTGAGAGGTGAGGCGCTATGGTCTGGATCCTGGGTCCAGCAGTGCAGGAAGCCTCGGCTATGGCTTTGCCCTCCCAAGCCAGCCAGAGTGGGAAGAGGGCTGGGGAGGGGGTGCTGAATGGCTGCCTTGGCACAGATTCGAATGTGCAGAGGCTGAGGGCAGGAAGCATGTGAGAGAGCATGGCTCAGACAGGGCTTTGGCAGGGGGAGAGGAGGTGCAGGCAGGCAGCGGGGTGGTGGCAGCTGATAAAGACACCCAGCTTGTGATGGGAGGTCCTGCGCTGCCCACGGCCACCAGGTGGACGGGAGGGCTGAGTGTCGAGGTCTGAAGAGAGCCAGGAAACCTGTTTTATTGCTTTTAAATTTTTGCTTTTGTTTGTACCCGTTCTGGGGCCTGAACTGAGGCCCTGGGCGCTGTCCGTCAGCTTTTTCACTCAAGGCTAGTGCTCTACCACTTGAGCCACGGCTCCATTCTGGTCTTCTGGTATTTAAGTAGAGAAAAGAATCTCATGGACTTCCCCCTACCCAGGCTGGCTTTGAACCAGGATCCTCAGCTCTCAGCCTCCTGAGAAGCTAGGATTACAGGTGTGAGCCACCAGTGCCAGACTTATCAGGATTTACAAAAATACATATGTTTGGCAAAGGGAAGGAAGAAATGTTCACTATCTGGACACATCCGTTTCCTTAACCAATCCATCTTAGAGCATGGTCTCTAAGAACGTATGCCTCTTGTCTTTTACCTTATTTTCTGAAAATACACATTTGCCACCAACATTCTTTGCTATAGTCGCCCATAGTCCTTTCTCCAGATGGAGCCCCATGTGGAAAACCTGGGTCGGAGACCAAGACTCAGTGAAGGCTTGTAGCATGTCATGTCAAATACCACCAAGGCACAGGAGGCTCATTCCTACACCATTGGGCCGGCTCCCTCCGCCCCTGGCCCCTCCCAGAGGCACACTGTTTGGGGAGGAGACAGGAGAAGTGTGGATGTAGAGAGACCAAAGAAGAAAAGGCCAGTCACTTGCAGGGCTATGGCAGACCCAGCCAGGGTCCATGAGGATGGGGTGAGGTGTGTTTGGGGGGGGGGGGGGGGGGGGAGGAGGTTAGGGGGTGGACACAACTGCCACCTAGAGGCTGTGGACTAGAATGCTAGCCCTGCCCCAGACAAGGCATTTAACAAGAATGCAAATACTGGGCAAGCTTGCTCTAGTTTACTGTGACCAAAACCTGCCAACACATAAAGGAAATGCAAATCAAAGCAATTCTGCGATGATGACTACCATCAAGAATTCAAACAACAGCCGGGTGCCAGTGGCTCACACCTGTCATCCTAGCTACGCAGGAGGCTGAGATCTGAGGATCATGGTTCAAAGCCAGCCCAGGCAGTAAAGTCCATGAGACTCTTAGCTCCAATAAACCAATAGAAAACCAGAAGTGGTGCTGTGGCTCAAGCAGTAGAGTGCTCGCCTTGAGCTGAAGAGCGCAAGGACAGCGCCCAGGCCGAGTTCAAGCCCCATGACAACAACAATAACAACAACAACAAGAATTCAAACAACAAAAGCTGGCGGGGATGTGGGACAAAAAGGAACCCTATTGCACTGTTGGTGGAAATGGACAGCAATCTGGAGGTTCCTCAACAAACCAAACCTAGATCTTCCCTATGATCCAGCCATACTACTTCTGGGCATCTACCCAGAACATCACAAGCCAGGATACCAAAAAGACATTTGCACATCCGTGTTCAATGCTACACTATTCACGACAGCCAAGTTATAGACACAGCCAGATACTCAATAACAGATGAGTGAATTCATAAAATATGATATATGTACACAGAGGAATTTTACTCAGCCATTAGAATGAGATTATGTCATTTTTCAGAGAAATGGATGGAGCTAGAACAAATCATGCTAAGTGAGGTAAGCCAAGCTCAGAGAGACAAACAGCGCGTGTACCCGTTCAGAGGTGGAAGCTAGATCTAAAATATAATGACATGATCATGTATAGGGGATTCTAGGCACGCACTCACACACACACATACACACACACACATACACACACACATATAGTCAGACTAAACGAGGACTTCCTTAGGGAAGGAACACAAAGATGTAACTCCTCTGAATATGTAAAGCACTATTTAGTGTAACAAACTCCAGGAAATGGAAACATGGGTCTGTTGGTGATGGTAGTGGTGGTGGTGGTGTTTGTATTTGCTTTGGTGTTCTTTTCTTCTGGGAGGATTAACAGGGTGGAGAGGTAGAGAAAGGGAGGAATCTATTGAGTATACACTATATGGAAAAGGAACTATGTAACTCGTGGGCAGGGTTGGGAGGGAGAAACTGAGGAAAGCAAAGGAAGGGATGACATTGTCCAAAAAAGAAATGAAGCTAGGTGCCCCGTGGCTCACGCCTGTCATCCTAGCTACTCACGAGGCTGAGATCTAAGGATCTCAGGACAGGAAACTCCATGAGACTCTTATCTCCAACAAACTACTCAAGACAAAACAAAAAAGCCTGAAGTGGCTCTGTGGCTCAATTGTGCTAGCCTTGAGCAAAAGAAGCTCAGGGGCAGTGCCCAGGCCCAGAGTTCAAGCCCTAGGACTGGAAAAACAATAAATGCACTCATTATCTGACTTATGAAATAGTAGCACTCTGTACAACACATACAATAAAATTAATTGCAAGAAAACCCTCCCCCCCAAAACAAAAAACAAACCTGCTGACACTGGGAATTAGTCTTCAGGAGGGGATTTTTCTTGTGTGTATGTGTGTGTGTTGTATGTACACATACACACGTGCACACATGTCATTACTGAGACTTGAACTCAGGATCTCTTGTTCTCATTTGACTTTTTTGCTCAAAGCTGGCATTCTACCCTGTAAACCACAGCTCTACTTTGGCTTTTTGCTAGTTCATTGGAGATAAAGAATCTCACAGATTTTCCTGCCTGGGCTGGCTCTGAACTGCCATCTTCAGATCTCAGCTTCCTGAATAGCCTGGATTATAGGCGTGAGCCACCAGCACCCAGCCAGGAGGCGTTCTTAAAAAGCCAAGTTCTTTGGCTCTTTCACCTTCAGATTCCTGAAAAGGAAGAAATAAGTGCAAATCCACCTGCTCAATCAAGGCCAGTGCTGGCAGTGCCCGCTGAAGTCCACACGGGGCCTGGTGAGGCTGTGGGAGGCTGGGGCTAATTCGTGCCAGCCCGGGCTGCCTGAGCTCATTTCCTACAGAGCAGGCAGGATCACACCTGTCAATCAAAAGGACCCGGAATTAGGGGGAGACTAAGGCTAAAATGCCGATGGAAATGCATTAGGGGAAATGGCACTTTTCTCTAGCCAGTATGTTGAATGAAGCATTAAAAACCCTCCAGGGAGAAACTGAAATGTTGGAGACAAAGCAGGGAAGGGTGAGGGAAAGGTTTCGTTGGATTAAAAACTGCAAGCTAATACGTTGAATTCCTAGGTGCTTGTTGCCACCCTAGAAGATATTCTGAACAATTAAGAATGATCAGGCCTAAGCTGGGCGCCGATGGCTCACGCCTGTAATCCTAGCTACTCAGGAGGCTGAGATCTGAGGATCGTGGTTCAAAGCCAGTCCGGGCAGGTAAGTCTGTGAAACTATTTTTTCTTTTTTGGGTCCAGTTGTGGGGCCTAAACTCTGGGCCTGGGCGCTGTCCCTCAGCTCTTCAGCTCAAGGGGAGCGCTCTACCACTTGAGCCACAGTGCCACTTCTGGCTTTTTTCTTTTTGCTTATGTGGTGCTAAGGAATCGAACCCAGGGCCTCATGCATGCAAGGCAAGCGCTCTATCACTGAGCCATCTTCTCAGCCCCTGTGAAACTACTTTTATTTCTAATCAAGCAGAAAAAAAAAGCCAGAAGTGAAGCCCAGGTCCTGAGTCCAAACCCCCATACCAGCACAAAAAACGTATATAAATAAAAAATACTGAACCAAAAAGAATATGCTAAGCCAGATTTCACATCCAATGGAAACACCTGTTACAAATGGGTAGAAAGATAGACATATTCAAATAAATGAACGCTGAGCACATTCACTGCCAGCAAAGCAACATGATAAGAAACAGCAATGCAATTCTTCCACCTAAGAGAAAATGATACCAGATGGTAATTTGGGTCTGTCGCAAGAAGAACCAGCACTTCAAATAGTAGAGATGGTAGTAAACGTCAAAGAGTAGCTCTCTTAATTTCTTTGAGACAAAAAGACTACTTAAAGTGAAAAATAACTTCGTGTAGGTTAAGAGTTCACAATGAACATGGAAATAAAATTCAACACCACGAAAACACAAATAAGGGAGGGAGGAAATGGAATCACCCTGGCAGGAGACTCTTAAGATTTACAAAGTATGAAATTGTTCAAAGTGGCGCTAAGTCAGCTGTAATAAATTAAAGTTGCATCATTCCTAGAGCAGCCACTCAAGGGCCGGCTAAAAAGGCGACAAAGAAATGGAGTTCTGAAGGATATCTTATCAACCCAAAGTAAAGCAGGAAAAGGGAAACAGTGCATGTTACTCCTAAAAATGTGTTTGGAGTTGGGTGCTGGTGGTTCACATCTGTCATCCCAGAGGACAGAGGTTCAAGGCCAGCCCCTTCCAACGAATGCTGTGTGGGGTGGTTCATGCCGGTCATCAAGCTACGAAGTATAAAGTAGTATAGATGCTGGGGGTAGTGCCGGCACACGCCTTGCTTGCTAGGCAGGTGCTCTACCATCTGAGCCTTGCCCCCCACCCTTTTTGCTTTAGGTAATGTCTGGTACTTTTAGACAGGGTTGGGGGGCCCTTTAGACTATGATCTTCCTACCTCCACCTCCTGAGTAGCTGGGATTACAGGTGGGAGCCACTATGCTCACATGTCCCTTGAATATGCACTTTCTTCTACTCTGTCAGAAAACACCCTCTCCTCCCCTCCCTTCCCCCCACCCTCCTTTCTTTGTCTTGGCTCTTACAGGTTCTGAAGGAGACAGAGCAGCATCCTGTAAACCTAAATTCTTCAGTCTTCATCTGACACCTTCCTCCACGTGACTGCCCCCCACCCCCGGCCCAGGGAAGGATGAACTGCCCTTCCCACCATTCTTCCTGCAGAAGCAGGGTCAGAGAGCGCGCCTGACAGCGGGCCCGCTGAGGGAGCAGCTGCAGCTCCGAATGCCTGCCAGATGTTGGTCTGGGCTCCTTCAGCCCCGAGCTGCATGTGTGCGCAGCCCCCACAGCTGGGCGGCTGGACGGGGGCTCACCCATCTGTCTGCATCTGTGTGTCTACAGCTTACTGTGCCAGCGTTGACAAAAGCATTGTGATCCTCACCAGACTATTTGATCCGGCCTCAACCTCACCTTTCAGGTTGTGGGGAAGAGAGGGCAGGAGGGGCCCGCAGGTTGGTGGAGTCGAGTGGACTGGGCCCCAGAGAAAGCCGAGATGTGTGGGAAGAGCTTGAATGGCTCTAGCCCCGGAGAATGTGGTCAGGTGCACACCAAAGCCCCTGGGCGGTCAGCACTGCTCCCGGCTGATATTCTGTCTCCCAGAGCTCGCCCGAAGGGAAGCTGCTTTGCAAATCTTTGTTGGTTTGGCTTGGGAAAGAAATGTCACTTCAGGAGAAGAAAGGAAGACGAAGAATTTACCTGCTGAAGGGGATGTGTGTGTGTGTGTGTGTGTGTGTGTGTGTGTGTGTGTGTGTGTGTGTGTGTGTGCGCGTGCCAGTACTGTGGTCTTGAACTCAGGGCCTGGGAGCTGTTTCTTATCTTTTGGATGAAGGCTGATGTTCTGTTACTTGAGTCACAGCTCCACTTCGGGCTTTTTATTTTACTGGTTAATTGCAGATAAGAGTCTCATGGGCTTTTCTGCCAAGGCTGGCTTTGAACCATGATCCTCAGATCTTCACCTCCTGGGTAGCGAGGTTGACATTGGTGAGCCATCCACGCCCAGCTACCTGGTGAGATTTGAGATTTGTTTCCAAGGAGCCAGTTCGGTGGAGGGCTCAGCCTGGCTGGCTCTCTGCAGTTTGCCCTGGGCTCCGCTGTCTCCCTGGCTTTTCTGAAGCTCCTTGCTGGTCTCTACCAGTTTCCCCTAGGCTGGGATTCCCCAGGGAACCAAACGGGCCAGTCCCCCAAGTCTATGGTAAAAGCTTCCAGGGCACAAATGCCACATACATCCTGACGTTTGTTTTGGAATCCCTGCTACTTCTGTTGGCACGCTTGCTACCATGATACCCACGTCTTTTTGATTCTTAAAAAAAGTTGATCGTTTTCCTTTATTGCTCTTCAGGGCTCTTTGTCTATTCTTGTAGTGAGTTGCTCTGTCTATTTCTTAGTGATTTATAAATACTCTTTCTATATTAATGCCACCAAGCTCTATTTGTGGATACTTCATTTCACTTCCTCCCTCCCCCTTCTTTTGTGTGGGGTTGAATGCTGTGCCTGAGCTTTTTTTTTTTCTGCTCAAGGCTGGCACTCTACCACTTGAGCCACAGCTCCACATCCGGCTTTTTGGATAAAGAGTCTCATAGGCTTTCCTGCCCTGGCTGGCTTCAAACTGTGATCCTCAAATCTCAGCCTCCTGAGTTAGCTAGATTACAGGCGTGAGCCACCGGCGCCTGGTTTACAGATCAATTTTGAGTGGAAAAACCTCTGAATTCAAGACTCAGTACTCACACACACACACACACTCACACATATACACACCTACATACTTAAACCAACATTTATGTTGGAAAGACAGTTATTCATGAATTGCTACTACAGCTGGCTACAGTCAAAGGGTTTGGCAAAAGGCAATGGAAGCATCCCCTGAGGATCAATGGTGAGGTGAAATTTACAGTCCCTGGTATGCATTTATTTGAAAGTTGTGCAAATTTTCTTTCAGTCAAACCTACAATAAACTCATGTGACGATATTACTATCTATCTCTACCTGAATTCAGATACAGAGAGTCATCATTTTCCCCAGACTGAGAGTAGAAAAACAGGGGTATTATGGGATGCTTCAAAGAACACAGAAGCACAGAGGTGGCTTAAGTTTGAAGAACTACTAAGTTCTAGGGCAACTTTCACAGGGGATAGAGCCAGGGGACACAAACTGGCCACAGACCCCCTGTGCTCGCCTGCTTAGTTATTCGGCTACGTGTTTCCTCTCACACTGAGAAGCTGGCAGGGAATACTAACCGTGGAAGAGACCAGAAAGTCAAATAGACTTACTTTCTGGCCCGGCACACACAAAGTTTGCCAGAGCCCAAGATAGAGTCATTAAAAAGCCATGTGTGAATTACTCAAACTTGTCCAAAATGTTTTACAAATAGTTTGCTAATTTTAACATCTTGCTTTTTTTTCCCCTTTTCGTTTTTGCCAAACAGAAGTTTCTGATTTTATGTGTAACTCATCTGTCATAATAATGACTTCCTTTCCAAATGGCTGGCTGATTGGCTGGTAGCTTTTTTACTCAACATTTCATTCTGTCTCCACCACAGTGAGGCTGTACCGTCAGTCACCCCTCCGACCCTGTGGCTGCTGAACCAGACTCCACCAGGCACAGAGACTAAGTGTGAACACCAGGTCCAGATCAGCCCCCAAACAGCACAGGGTAGCAACTATGCATATAGCTTATCCATCCTATTAGATACTACACATTATCTAGAGAAACAGTTTAAAGCATCCTGGAGACGTATTAAGGTTGTATGTTGATGTTATGCCATTTCATATTAAAAGATATGAGCACCGAAGGATGCTGACTCCCTTGGATGGTCCTTCTAGGCTGAGGGATGATGGTACATGGTGGCTAGGTGGATTTTTTTTAATGGATGACCCCCAGTGTATTTGTTCTAGTACCGGTGCCATACTGTTTTAATGGTTATCGCTTTAAAATATGTTTAAAATATCTGCATCTGATTTGTTTTTCAGTGTCTCCAGCTACTCTCTCCACAGGGTCTTCAGACAGGTCATCATCTAGGCCCACTCTTCCTGATGTCTAATTCACAGTGCGGTGGCAGGAGACTCGCATCAGAATGGAGGTCTCAAAGACAAAAACACCCAAGCCTCCCTCTGCCTCTGTCCCCAGGGCTTCCTGTGCTGCCCGCACGGTCCCCGGGGGAAGGCCAGCCCTGTGCCAGCCCAGCCCGTCACCGGGACTTCTTCAAAGTCTCTCTGCTGTCTGCTGTCCGGGAGAGGCAGACTCTCATGACAGGCGGGCGCCTGGACTGCTCAGGACAAAGCACCTGTGAGTTGTCCACGTTCATTTGACCATGTTCTAACGACAACTCGAAAGAGGAGCCCTCCTACCCAAACTCCCGGGAGCCAGACACAAACACCACCAGCCTCAGAGCCGCCGGGAATCAATGAGAGACACGCCGCTGGTGGGCATGGGGGGAACACGCTCCCTGGCCCTTGGAGATGGGGTGGCAGCGCTGCTCAGAGCCCAGCCCGGCTCCTACAGAATAGGGAAGGCCACCATGTTTGAGCCTCCGATACCCAGGGCCCAGGCCACGTGATCTGTGTGGCCCTCCCTTGGGCTGAGAATGCAGGTGCATGCGATGCACCCCTGGCAGGTGCATGCGTCCCGGTGGAAAGACCTGGATGGGGGACCCGCGCTCCCCGCAGGGACAGGCCTGGGCTGTCACCACCTCCTCCCCCACTCCCCCCATAGGAACAGAGGCCCAGGGCAGATGCATGAAGCCATCGTCATTCCCTGGGAGCTGAACTTCCGGTCCTCGGGGACTGAGCTCAACGTTTTGAGCACTTTGGGTGGAAATTGGAAAATGCAGCCAGACTTCTGGGAAGGATGATTTAGGAGTGGCGCGCCCTATCGCCCTGGTCTGCTACCCACCCCCCACCCCCGTCCTGCTTCTTGAGGCCTGCGATCGGTTGGAAGAATCCTCTGGGAAAGAAAGGTGTGGTGGATACAGAGGGAGGAAGGGGAAGCTGCCAGCACCTGCCCGCCTGGCTGTGAAGCAGGATTCGCACCCGCTTCCATTCCAGAATTGCCTCCTGGAAGTCAGAGGTCCTGGAAGGAGGAAGCCCTCCCTTTCCCCCGGCTTGGTCTAGGAGCAGAAGAGGAAGAGAGATGACTAACCTCTTCTTGGGCCTAGCAAATCTTCTTTAAAGAAACTAATTACATGAACCAAGTTCAATCTGGCAGGAGGTAGAGCTATTCACATGAGTATATGATTCATATCACTTAATTACTTAATCAACCCCAGGTCTTATCCAAGATTCCCAAGCAGGTTTTATACAGCATACCATTAAAACTGAGCACCTGTGTGTGTGTGTGTGTGTGTGTGTGTGTGTGTGTGTGTGTGTTGATCCTGGGGCTTGAACTCAGGGCTACTGCTCTACCACTTGAGCCACAGCTCCACTTGTGACTTTTTGGTAGTTAATTGGACATAAGTCTCACGGGCTTTTCCTGCCCCCACTGGCTTCCAACTGCGATCCTCAGATCTCAGCCTCCTGCGTGGCTAGGATTACAGGTTGCACCAGCAACACCGGGCTCATTCAATTCTTTATTGGATTGAGACTCCCAGATGGTCACAGGTTGACCAGGGCATCTTGGCACTGGGTTGACCCCGTGTCACATGATATGCTGGCTGCGTGACAGGTCCTCTCACCCACCCACCCCCCCCGCAATGTGACGTTCACACATCCCCAGCAGTACATGCAAGGCCCTGTGTCCACCCTCCTCACCCCAGACGCTGACTTCCAGAGGGTTCCTGCTACTGTAGAGGAGTTTCCGGACTGAGGGCTTCCTGGGACCAGCCGTCGGCACTCAGTTCTCAGCTCAGCCTCTACCACCCAGACCTCCCTCATCCCTTCTGCACTCAGTGCTCTCTGAGCACTGTCGCCGTCTCTAGCCATCTTTGCAGAGACTCTACCGTCTCAAGCTCTCCCCAACCTGAGAATCTGCCAGTCTGAGCAGAAGTCAGACAAGACTCCATTTCCAATGAGCCAGCAAAAAGCAGGACTGAAAGCATGGCTCAAGTGGAGGAGCACCCAGTATTGACAAGAAAGCTGAGAAAGAGTAAGAGGCTCTGGGCTCAAACCCAGATAAACATGCCCCCTACTCCCAAAATAGTAAATAACAAGTGTTGGCAAGGTTGTGGAGAAACTGGACCTCTCACACGAGGTGAACACACATGACCCAGTGGACACCTAAAGCAAGCAAAACCACTGACACACTGACCACACAAAACGTACCTGAATGCTCCTTTCAGCAGTATTGACAACAGGACACGGTAGAGATACGCGGCTTGCCCATGCTGACACCAGCGGCCTGTACGTACCATGGAATACTATTTGCCCATGAAAATAGCATGGTAATGCACAGTGCTCAGCGGACAGACCCTGAAGCCACACTGGGTAAAAGCAGCGGAGGCAAGGGGCCTGGTAGCCTAGGAGTCACGTGATCTACTCAGACAAACTACCCAGAACAGATGAATTCATACAGACTGAGAGCACCAGACTTGGGGCGGTCAGGAAGTGCCCAGCCAGGAGGAGGACCCTGCCCAGCCAGGAGGACCCGCGGATCTGGGGTAGGGGTTCCCTTTGGGAGGATCAATTAGCGGGTGGTGATGGCTGTACCAAGCCAGGAAGGTACAATGCCACTGTACAACCTACACCCACAAATGAAGATCGCCGCGGCATCCGTGCTGGAACAGAGGCCTGGCTTAAATGGACAGAAGCAATGCACGCCATCCCGAGATGCCGGAGAACCACCGACCTTGTTTGTCTGGGTTGCGGACCTGGGAGGGCAGGTCTTGGATTTCCAAGGTCCATTCGCCTTCCGCCTTCTCTCCCCAGCAGTGGACGGTCATGAATTCCCAGTTTGTAAAGCCCTCACTGGAAAAGTCCAGCAATCTGTAATAGGAGACGTGGCGTTAGGAGAAGGAGGAGGCCTGGCTTCTGGGTGGCTGGGGGTGGCATGGGCCTGCAGATTCCTTGTCCCTGATGAGCTTGCACACCCCACAGCCGAAGCGCACCCCGGGGCGGAGGGCTGGAGAGAGGGGATGGCAGAGAATTGCCATGGGAAAGGTTTCCAACGAGATACTGATGGCCTGTGGCCTCAGGACCTCCTCATTCATGCCCCTCCTCCCTCAGCACCAGCCAAGCCACGCCACCCACAGAACCCACGTGCAATTGTGGGACACATGACACGTCCACACGGGCCAAGGAGACAGAACTATCTCTGTGGAAAGATGAACGGCTCTGGTCGGTTTCACCAGCTGTGATTGGAGGAGGTGATGATGATTGACAGGTAGGGGGGTGGAGTGGCGGATGGAGGTGAATGAAAGAACCCTGCACTTAATCGGGAGAGTTTGAATGACCCCCTTTTCTTCTTCCCAACTAGATAGTTCCCCCAGCTGTGCCCACCAGCTCCTAAGCCTTCTGCTTCTATTTCTCTCTAGTTCAAGCAGAAACACGTGACTGGTGATCCCTGGTGATCGACTAATGATCCCTGATGATCAACTAAAGATCCCCAGGGATCGACTAGTGATCCCTGGTGATGGCCTCCCCTCAGATGTCTTCCTTAGCAGACAGTAACAATCCATGGCTGTCCTTGCTTCCTATATGAACTTCCTTTTCCATTCTTGCGGGGCGAAGGCCTTGTGCATGCTGGGTAAGTTCTCCATCCCTGAAAGTCAGCCTCAGCTCTCTTCGTCTATAAATTGTCGCCTCGCTTTCTATTTGGAATAAAGGGAGCAGGGATCCCTATTGCACGGGAGAAACCGCAGCACGGAAGTGTCATGTGACACGAGATTCCAGTCCCGATTGTGAGGAGCACTCTGAACACTTGATGTATACAGAGGGAACGTTCTGTGTGGAAGGGAAGGGGGAGGGGAGGAGCCCAGGCTTTCTGCTAAGGAACCGCCAAGGCCAAGGCTGATTTTCACACACAAAGCCAAGTGGAACCCAACACACCCGGGACCAAACAAGGACCAACTGTGTTCGAGGTGCCCAGGTGTTAAGGAATGTACTCTTACCCTTACTGGACGGTGCTGGCCCCATCTGAGGCCTGGCCCATCCCAGAAAGATGGGGGATAACTAGAAGGTAATAGATCCCAGCACGAAAATCTTGATACACACACCACATCTCCCGTAAGGGGGAAAGGAAACAAATTCCCAAGGCTCAGGTGACAGCCAAGTGGCCTCAGGGCGGGGCTTCGGAGGGCTCGGTGGCACAGGTACAGGAATTGGGGAGCTCCAAGGAAACCCACAGGACTCCCCAGGGGCTCCATTGTTGAGCTGGAGATGCAGGAGGCGGCAGGTGGGAAGCAAAGGGAGCTGAGCTGGGCAGGAGCAGGCTGGGGTGCTGGAGGGACCCTGCAGGGCAGATGGCTGAACCTACTAACAGGATGCAAGGGCAGCAAGCGTCCCTGCCGAGCATTTCTATCGTTGTTGTTTGGGGCTTGAACTCAGGGCCTGGGCATGGTCCCTAAGTCTCTCTGTGCTCAAGGCTAGCACTCTATCACTTGAGCCACAGAGCCACTTTCGGCCTTTTTGTGTGTATGTGGCATGAAGGAATCGAACCCAGGGCTTCATGCATGTTAGGTAAGCACTCTACCACTGAGCCACCTTCCCAGACTCCATCCAATTTTTTTCATTCTCTTTTACTTTCTTGTAATACTCTGGATGTCTGGTGAGGAGTGAACTGTCATTTCCAGAGAGGAGGAAAAGAGAGCGGGGTTTGGTGACTGGGCGATGGGAGGGAAGCGCAGGCCCGAGCTCCGCTCTCCAGGGGCGGCCTCGGGACGCTGTCTGGCCTGCCTGGGAAGTCCTTCCTACAGTCTACCACAGCCCCTGGATGAGAGCTCCCGCTGAGCACTGAGTGAGGAGTCAGCCCACACCACGGGGAGGGGACAGTCTAAGGGCCATGTTGCTGCTTCAGTGCCAAGGGAACAGGACAGACCTGACCTTCAAGGCACTCCCAAGGCCAATTAAAACAAATACCAGCAGGACTCTTCCTTCTCATTAAACAACAGAACAGAAGGAACAACACCTCCTTGGTGGCTTCCAGAACCATCTGAAAGGCAAGGCTGCCGAAGCCACTACCTGGGGTTGAAGAGGATGGAGAATCTGCAGGCCCCGGGGGCCGGCGCCCCACGCTTGACTCGCCAAGTAGGGGGGGGGTCCCCACAGCCTCACCTCTTGGCCAGAAGTTGCGACCTGGTCCCCGAGGGAGAGGTCAGGTGGATCTGGAGGTCTCCCCGGCGCGGATGCAAGATGGAGATGCGGGCCACCACGTGCTCCAGGTAGACCACGCGCTGGTCCGAGTGGTCTGCGCAGGCGTTGGTCAGGGCCGGGGTCCTCAGCACATGGCCTATGGGGATGCTCCTGGGAGGGAGGAGAGAGGGTTTAGGTGGCTGTGTGTGTGTGTGTGTGTGTGTGTTAGTGAACTCAGGGACTAGGTGCTCTCCATTCATTTTTGCCCCAGGCTGGCATTTTATCATTTGAGCCACTCTGCCGCTTCCTGCTTTTTGGGGGAGTTCATTGACGTTAAGAACTTCATGGGCTTTCCTGCCCTGGCTGGCTCAGAACTGCGAGGCTTAGATCTCAGCCTCCCTTGGCTAGCTAGGATGACAGGCGTGAGCCACCAGGGCGGGGCTTAGGATGTAGTAAGCTCCCAGGTTCCCTGGCGCGTGGCCTCTGGGATGGGCACCTGACTGATAGCAAGATGCTGCTGAGATGTAAAGACGGGGTTTCCTCTGCACGCTCGAGCCAGTGCACCCAGGGCCCGGCCCCTTGGGTACCAGGGAAAGTGGCTCCTCTCTGCCCCATGGGGCCAGCTCATGTTCTCCAAGGTCTGCCTGGCTCTGTGGGGCTTCAACACCTACTCCTTTGTTTTCAGGTCCAGAGCTGACCCAGAGGTCTCTTTTCCAACTGACCCAGGAGGAACAACTCAGCTCATCCAGAGAAATTCAGGGCCCCTCTCAAGGCAGCACGGCTACCAAGAGATGCAGCCGTGTCATCTGACTCAAGCGTGGTGCTCACAGGGGTGGATCCTCAGGCACTGACCCCTTCAAACCACTACCCAACAGGAAGCTGAAGCCCGTCCTGTCTGAGAAAGGATGGTTGAAGAGGAAGGGGACAGAGCCCAGCACTGGAGGGACCCTCAGGCCTGGCATCCTAGCTACTTAGGAGGTTGAGATCTGAGGATGGTGGTTCGAAGGTAGCCAGGGCAGGAAAGTCTGTGAGACTCTTCTCTCCAACAAACTACTCAGAAAATACAGAAGTGGTGCTGTGGCTCAAGGGGTAGAGCGCTAACCTTGAGCACAAAGAGGCTCAGGGACAGTGCCCAAGCCTTGAGTTCAAGCCCCAGGACCAACCAAAAAAAAGACATGGACAGATGAATGGAGAGAGGAAGGGTGGGCAAATACACTCACGATATTCAGTGTGCCGATGTGAAAATGGAGGTGGGTGGGGTGGGGTGTGAGGGTGGAGAAGATGAAGCCGGACTGTACCCACAAAATGACAGATAAAGTGAAACCCCCTCATACGACTATTTAAAGAGTTTTAAAAATTAATTAAAACAACAAAGCCTGGTGTCAGTGGTACACTTCTGTAATCCTAGCTACTCAGGAGGCTGGGATGTAAGGATCATGCATCGAAGCCAGCCCAGACAGGAAAGTCTGTGAGACTCTTACCTCCTATTTAGCAGCAAAAAGCTGGAAGTAGAGGTGTGGCTCACGTGGTAGAACCCCAGCCTGGAGTGTTCAAGGCCTAGTACCACTCCCTCAAAACACGATCTTACAACTAGGCCCCCTCCCTCTCGCTCTGTGATGGGAATGAATGCTGTTTCTCTTGATAACCGAGGGTCGATTTCACTCTGGGATTGAACTGAGGAGAAGCACAAAGCTCCAACCAGCCAGGATTAGCTGACACCCTAACCCCAGACCCAGAGCTGTCCTGGAGTCTGGCTATTATTCCAGGCTCCCATAGCTCACATCTCTGCAGAGCTTGGCTCCTCATACGGAAGGAAGCAAGCATTCTCTGGCGGAGACTCAACCATGGCTACATGACTAACTCCCTCCCCTCCCTAGCTGGCATTTCGCTTACTATGGGGGTGCTCTTCCTCCATTATGTCCGCCTTTCCTCTGGGGAGACTCGGAGCATTTGTCACAGGAATGACATCGTTTGGCTGTGCTGGGTTTGAGTCATAAAAAAGCAATCTAAACAGTTAGAACTGGTGAGGCAATTTCCTCTGAGACTCTAAACATTTGAAAACACGCTTTGCATGCACTGTCAATTGCTCTGGAGGTGCGGGCTTTTCCATGCTTTACTGTCTCTTTACTGGTTCGTGGGCTGTGGCAGATATGCAGATCCCAGTAGAAAGTTCTCCAAAGTTCTAGGTGCTGCAAGGCTACCTATGCACTTCCAGATAGAGAGCTCCACCAGACTGCATGCCCAACCAGCCCTAGTGCCTGGGGGGAGAAAGCTCCCCGGCGAGCAGAAACAAATTCACTACCGCTCTTCCATCCCTGAGGCTTCATTCAAAATGTGGCTTGCGGTCAACCCTGAGACCCTGAAATGACCTGACTCTCAAGCTTCAGGGCAGAATAGCACGCGCGCACGAGCACGCGCACGCACACACACACACACACCTGCCATAACCAAGCTTTAAAATACTTACTGACCTTACCTTAATCTTCTTCTTCCTTTTTTTAATTTAAAAAAAAATTTTTTTTGGCTAAGGGAGCGATCATTAAAGTCTAGAACTAGAATCCTGCCAGGGAGCCTCTGTGTGTGTGTGTGTGTGCGCGTGTGTGTGTGTGTGTGTGTGTGTGTGTGTGTGTGCGCATGCCTGCATGCCAGTAAGCAAGCTGAGCATGCAAAGCCTTAAATTCAAGTCCTGGTACTAGCACAAGCTAGCTGACAAAAAGCTAAGATCACTAGGTGCCTATGATTCTGCTACTAAGAAGGCTGAGACCTCTGGGCTTGAGGGCTGTCTCTCAGCTCTTCAGCTCAAGGCTAGCGCTCTACCGCTTGAGCCACAGCGCCACTTCTGGTTTTCTAGTGGTTTATTAGAGCTAAGAATCTCATGGAGTTTCCTGCCCCTGCCGACTTTGAAGCGTGATCCTCAGATCTCAGGATCCTCAGATCCTCAGCCGGGCGCCGGTAGCTCATGCCTGTAATCATAACTACTCAGGAAGCTGAGATTTGAAGATCTCTGTTCAAAGCCAGTTCGGGCAGGGAACTCTGTGAGACTCTTTATCTACAATAAACCACCAGAAAACCAGAAGTGGTGCTGTGGTTCAAGCAGCAGAGCGCTCGCCTTGAGCTTAAGAGTGCAGACACAGCGCCCAAGCCCAAAAAGTAGGCTGGATGTATGACTCAGGTAGTGGAGCACCATCCATGAGCAAAAAAGCATTCATCCAGTGAGAGTAGGAGGCACTGAGTCAAGCCCTGGAATCAGCAAATAAACAAAAACAACAGAAAATAACCCCTATGATCAATTATCATCTCTTCTCTGGTTAGCCGTCTTTTGGTATAAGGATGTCAGCCATGACCCTTTATATTGATCCTAAAACCCCTTGAGCAATAGTTCAGGAAAATGGGATGATTTGTTCTAATTCACAAGGACCTGCAGGTGTATCAAGAAGCAGAACAAACATCACAATCCAGTATGACTGTCCCCAGAACAGGACCGCACCCATAGCACCTGGTGTGTGTGTGTGTGTGTGTGTGTGTGTGTGTGTGTGTGTGTGTGTGTGTGTGTGTGTGTGTGTGTTGAGGGGGAGGTCACCCAGCAATGGCCTCTCTAGCAATGGCTTGAAAACTCAAAACCAAAGGCCTCACGTGGTATGCAGGTATGTTGAGGGGCCCAGTGCCCAGGAGGGATGTGCTGGGGAGGGTGAATGGGTCTCCAATACCTACATGTGCAATGGGGCTCCACTGGGGCCAGCCGACCTGGGTCCTGGGAAATCCACCAAACCAGCCGCCACAAGGGATATGAGGCCAAGATGGAAGAAAGCTACATAGCCAGGACTGAGTGCTTTCCTGCCCTCAGCGACCATGTACCCAGGCCGCCAGGGGTGTGGAGGGACGCAAGGACAGGCCCTGCGGGGTGGCAGATCACTCTGCTTGGCCTGAATTTGTAGAGAAGCCAGAAAGCCTGGGTCCAGCCCTGGAGCAGCCCAGTCCAGGCCAGCTTCTGATCTGTGTGTCTCTGTCTTGAGGGTACATGTAGTCCCCAAGTTGTATACCCTTCCTGGGATTTTGAAAGAGTTAAGACATGTAAATCACTTGGAAAGATGCCTGGAGTTTAGTGAGTGACTGTGTAATTGTTACGCATTATCTGTCATTCATGGTTCTATGTCCTGATGTATAAAGTTGCTTGAAAATGTGCATCAGACACAGTCTGCTGTAATGAAATTCCAGAAATAATGAAATATCCAGAAAGAAAAGAAGAGGCGGTTAATCTAGAACTGATACCTGAACATCTCTAAATAGGTTATCTGCTGTACAGATAATCGTTCGTATTCAAAGCCACGCAGTAGCTTTGGAGATGGAAAGCTGTACGTTTGTTTGTGTAAGAAGGAGAGAGAAAAAGAGAAAGAGAGTAAGAGACAGAGACAAAGCCACAGAAAGAGAAAGAGACAGTGAGTGAGAGACAAAGACAGACAAAGAAAGAACAGGACAGAGACAGAGACACAGAGACAGTGAGAGACAGAGAAAGAGACAAAGAGAGGAAGAGAGAGAAAGAAAGAGGGACACACGGATTGGAGAATAATTCTGATGGGCAGATGTCACCAGTCACAATGCTCTTCGTCTTTTATGGGCAAAATGTACCTTCCTTGTTGGGCCTGGGTTGGCTCACCCCTGTCATCCTAGCCTGTCAGGAGGCTGAGGACTGGAGGACGGGAGGTATAAAGCCAGCCAGGGGATAGGCAAGTCTGCCAGATTCCATCTCCAGTGAAACAGTAAAATGTCAGGCTGGAGGTGTGGTTCAAGTGGTAGAGTGCCAGCCAAGCGAGACTGTGAGGCCTTGAGTCCAGGTGCCCAGTACCAGGTTGCTGCATTTGGACTTAGCATTTGCAGAATGCTGCCTGTTACAGACTTGACCCATTGAGCGCTGTAGAAGGCACTCCGATGCTGAGTCTATTCTGGGGTTGGGGAGATGCCAGACTATAAGAGTCTGTGGTCCTGTTTCTTGGTAGGCTCTCCAATCTTCTCCTCACATCAAGGGACTTATTCTTGGTGCCGGTCTCAGGGTTTGAACTCAGGGCCTGGGCACTGTCCCTTAGCTTTTTTTGCTCAAGGCTGGTACTCTACTACTTGAACCACAGCTTCACTTCTGGCTTTTTGTCAGTCAATTGGAGAGAAGAGTCTCATGGACTTTCCTTCCCAGGCTGGCTTTGGACCACGATCCTCAGATCTCAGCCTCCTAAGCAGCTAGGATTGCAGGTGTGAGCCACCAGCCCTGGCTCCTCTCCTTCTTTTTCTGCTGTCCATCGGGAGAAACAGCTGAGTCCAGGTCTGGGACATTCAAACAGTCCCTGGACGCCACCATGAGAGAAAGAACTTGGAGACTAAGGAGGGTGAGCTGGGTTGAGTATCGCCCGCAGAGGCAGCAGCAGACCAGGGGACATTTCTCATTCATTTGATGCCAGGTGGGGCACAACTGACCAGAACTGGAGCAAGGGGAGAAGAGGCAAGGGACCCCCCACCCCCGTCACCCCTGTCTGGGACCCCCTACAGGCAGTCAGGATGGAGAAGAGCAGCCAGGGCACCCCAGGTGAGGTCCCCTGGGTAGGAAGGAAGCAGATGCGTCCCCCAGGGTGCTTGTACTTTTCCCGGGGACCCCCACATCCTCAGGAACCTCTAGTGATGGAGTTGGCTAAGGGATCTGAGGCCAAAAATTCCAGAAAGACTCTGAAACAGTGCAAGGTCAGGATGACTTTCCTTGGGAAACAGAAGCTCCATTCTTGGCCGTTCTTGGAATTGTAGAGTTCTGATTTTCCTCAAAGGATCAGGAACAATGTCAACCTGTGTTTCCCCCGCAATCTGCGCCTGTCTAGACTCTGTGTGCGTTCACTTAAAGAGCAAACTAAGGTAAAAAAATAAAAACAACTGTTCGCCACCTAGGCACCACTCTGCCATCTTAAAAATGACTTCTGGCAGGAGAAGAATGCCTCTTTCAAGAGCTGCCCTAACCAGGAGCCCAGCGAACGGGGCCGGGGCAGCCCAACGGGACAGGAAGCAGATGGGAGGCTGGCACCTCTTCCCCCTGGCATCTGATTACAGTGTTTCCCAATCAACAAAAACCAAGAGAGGCAAAGAGGTCTCCTTATCTACAGAATCAAACTTGGCAGTGTAAGGCTTGCAAAAGAAGATGAGGCTCAAGGAAGCCAATACAGACTTGGGCACTGGCTCCCAGAACTGTCCAGTCTGGGTGGGACGTTTGGAGATATTAGCTATAGGAATGATCCTTCTGTAACTAGCCATCTGGAAAATTCTTCCTGACTCTCTCCATTTTGCAAGGCCCCCGCAAGAAAGACTTCTCTCAATGTTTGTGGCCAAAGAGTAGTTTAAAAAGTCAAGCAAGGAATGATTTCACAGTGATCTACCTGTGTGTTTGATAAAGCAATGGGTTTTAGGAAGGACTGGGGATAGAACCCAGAACCTTGTACACTGCCAGACAAGCCACTCTACCACTGAGCTACACCCACCAGCCTGCAATGTGTCACTTCTAATCACTATATCACCTGTTTCCAACATGTTTACCCAAAGAAAACAAATAATCATAGGTGGAAATGCATCCTCTTAAAAAATAAATTGTGTGTGTGTGCGCGCATGTGTGTGAGTGTGTGTGTGTGTGTGTGTGTGTGTGCAGTACGGGGGCTGGAACTTAGAGCCTCTTATGCTCACTTGGCTTTTTTGCTCAAGGTTGGCACTTTACCACATAAACCACAACCATTTCTGGCTTTTTGCTGGTTAATTGGATCTAAGAGTCTGCCCAAGCTGCCTTCAAACCTCGATCCTCAAATTTCAGCCTCCTGAGTGGCTAGGGTTACAGGTGTGAACCACCTGCATCTGGCTAAGACAGATATCCCAACCGGTGCGGAATACTGAGCCTTATGGAAACGAATTTGATACCAGGCTGAGTTATGCAGCCAGAAGCTGATCTTTTCCTAGCTGTACATCCACAAGAGAGAGGAGCTGCTATGCACAAGCACATGAGTGCTCCTGCTACGTGCTGGGAAATGTGTGTGCAAACCCCTCCCCCATCCTTCCCCGCTCCGCCTTCCGGCAGAGTCTGAGGTGTCTGACACGTCAGCACAGAGCCTCACCTGAGCCTCTTGTCGGTGGCGGCCACGCACGTGTGCTGGGCCGGGACTGCTGTCCACTTCTTCGCCTCCACCACCAGAGCGTCTGCATCCACCAAGCCAAATCCATAGAGATGGCTAACTGGAAAGACAGGGCCTTCAGAGCCGGCTCGTCTGCCTCTGGGCAGGGAGCCCGGGCATTTTCCCTGGCCGCTCTGTTCACACCGCCTGTGACCCCTCGGCTTTGCGATGGCTCAGGCTGCAGGACAGGTCATTCTAACAGCTGTCTCAGGACGCTACTCCCTGACAGGACCTCCTTGTAGGAGCCTGGCCAGGAGAGGTGGTTCACATGGGGTCAGACTAGGAGAAGGAGAGGGCTCAGAACTTTCCTTTGGTGGTAGTGGGACTTGAACTTGGGGCTTTGTACTCCTGCTTAGCTTTTTGCTCAAGGCTGGTACTCTTCCACTTGAGCCCCACTCCCACTTCTGGCTTTGGAGCTAAGAGTTTCAAGAATTTGTCTACTCCAGACTGGCTTCAAACTGTGATCCTCAGATTTCCGGCCTCCTGAGTACCTGGGATTACAGGCGTGAGTCACCAGCGCCCAGCTACCATTAGGTTTCTTCACAGGGGCCTGCAGGATCTGTGTCCCTCCATGTAGCAGAGGCTCCTGCCTCTGCCCCCCAAATGCAGGTATATACCACCATACCTGGCTAGATTTAGTTTATATATGTATCAAAATTTCTTTTAAAAGAAGAAAGAAAAGAAGCATATATCTACAAACTCATGATTCACTTTTGCTATTACTGGGGCATGACCTCAGGATTTCACTGTGTCTTAGCTTTCTTGCTCATAGATGGTACTCTACCACTTAAACCATGCCTGCAACCTGGCTTTTTGTTGATTATTTGAAGACGGCAGTGTCAAGAGACTTTTCTTCCCAGGCTAGATTCAAACCATGATCCTCCAGATCTCAGCCTCCTGAGTAGCTAGGAGTACAGGCGTGGGACTCACGGGTGCCCAGCTAAAATATATTTATGTTCACACAAAAAAGAATTTTTAAAAAGGAGCCAATTAAAGAAAATTATTGTATAAACATAGGTGTAGGTGCCTCCTGAGAGGTTAAAAAAAGTCACTTAGACATGGCTTTGTTGCTCTAATGACAGGTTGGTACAAGTTGAAACCCTTATGAAATCACTGTACATAGGTTTCTCTGCCTCTCTGTCTCTGTCTCTCTCTTTTTGCCAGGTCTGGGGCTTGAACTCAGGGCTGGGCACTGTCCCTGAGCTTCTTCCACTCAAGGCCGGTGCTCTACCACTTGAGCCACTGCACCACTTCCAGCCTTTTTGGTTAATTTAGTAGAGATAAGAGAGTCTCACGGATTTTCCTACCCAGGCTGGCTTCGAACCATGCTAGGATGACAGGTGTGAGCTACCGGTGCCTGTCCCGTTTCTGATCCTCATGATACACAATTGAGAACCGTGATTAAAGTTAGTTATTGGGAATTTCCTTCAAAGGGATTCACACCACCCCTTACCACCACCAGAGGACAGAATGACACCTGGCCCTTGCCCCGCCCACTGGGCGCTCTCGCACCTTTACGCACCTTTACGCCCAGCGCCGTTGATCTTCCAGTCGTTTGCCTTCAGGTGTGCCGGCCTGGATGTCTTCACCAGCAGGTGCTGGACATCCCTCCAGGTTAGCTGGCTGCTGCAATGACACGTGCAGATCGCTGACACCAGCTCAGCGACCCCGAGGGCGCTCAGAAGCTGATTGAGAGGGAACCAGAGCCTGCTGGGTTCACCACCTGTCCTGAGCAAGGATTCACTCCCTAAACGCTTTACGCAGAATTGGGGGGAGGGGGGGAGTGGTGGCTCACGCCTGTAATCCTAGCTATTCAGGAGGCTAAGATCGGAGGATTGAGGCTTAAATCCAGCCGGGCCAGAAGAGTCTGTGAGACACTTTCCTCCAAGGAACCAGCAAAAAGCCAGAAGTGAAGCTGTGGCTCAAGTGGTAGAGCACTAGCCTCAAGTAAAAACAAAACAAAACAAAACAACAAAAACCAAAACTAAGGGACAGCGCTCAGGCCCTGAGTTCAAGCTCCAGGACCTGAAAAGAAAATGCACAGACATCTCCTTGCTTCTGAGGAATAATTGCCTCTGAAATCAGGATCTCTTTGCATAAGGAAGCTTTGCAGTACCCCTCTCTGCCCTCAGCGTTCAAGAGTTGCCATTTCCAAGGCCACATAACTCTCAGTGGGAAAGAACTCCTCAATAATCACAAAGATTCTGTCAAGTGTTGTATCAACAGAAGTCTCAGTTCTGTGGCCCGAAAAGGGGCCTGCCTTACGAGCTATGCACCTTGGGCTGGACAAAGCAGTATTTCTCATGCTACAGCTAGGCCAAGAGTAAAATAAGATTGGTGTTTCTTTCTTTTGCTTGATCGTAGACTTTGGCATTTGAAGGCCTGAGCGTTCTTCTGCAAGGCTGCTGTAAAATGTGGCCCAGATCGGTGAGTTCAGACAAGACACAGAGAGAAGATTCCTGCTATGTAAACCTAAATGCTCCAAGTGTAGACTCGAGTCTTCCATTCACAGATATTTAAATCCTCTGTAAGACTGACACAGACCTAAGACTTTGTAACCAATCATAAATATTAATCAAGAGCCCTAGCTTCACTTCCAGCTTTTTGCCAGGGTAATTGGAGACAATCTCTTAAGCTTCCCTACTGTGGTTAACTTGGAACCTTGATCCTCAGAGCTCAGCCTCCTGATTAGCTAGGATTACAAGCTTAGTCACAGGTACCTGGCTTTATCCTATAAGTTTCTGAGGAGGAGAAAAAAAAAAATCTGAGGAAGCCATGTCTCTGAGACTCTAGCTCCATGGGCAGCTTTAATGTTGAAGATTGGTTGTGAAGCAGGGTTTATTTTCCACTCAGTTTTGCCTAAGTTCCTTGTCTGTTTCCAATGAGGAAGGAAAGAAAAGAGCAAGGACTTGCTAAGCATGTGGAAGCAACTTTCCACACAAGTAATTCATTATTTAGAATTTTTTTTAAAGGGCCTGAGAACACAGAAGCTAACATTTTGGAGTAGAAATTGGAAATCTTTTTCTGTTTCTGTATTCAATTGGTAGCATTTGCCTGCTATGGTCTTTAGTTCTAGGCAAATCTACATGCTGAGCATGCATAACGAGGATTGATACATCCCAAACCTTCCCCCTGAATTCCTTCAAAACGCCTCTCTGACAAGCGAGTACTGCCGAGGGCCTGGCTTCAGGGACAGTTTTGACTTTGTTTCAGACCCATGACCGCACGTGGCGTTCACGCTCTCTTGGATTTGTCTGCCTGGGCTGGTTTCCAATTGTGATCCTCAGATCTCAGCCTCCTGCGTGGCTGGGATGACAGGTGTGAGCCACTGGTGTGGATAGAAACATTTTTTTTAACAGAAAAGAAAAGAAAGGAGGAAAGTGGAAACTTACTTTGCTTCTAGAGCCAAGGCTAGCATGCCTGCCACCATGGGGGCCGAGACGGACGTCCCGGTGTGGCCGTCGGTGCAGCGCTGCCGCAGATCAGTGGTGACCTGGGCAAGAGCGGGGAAGGGGTGGGCACGCGTGTTAGGCGAGGCTCTTGGGGGAATCAGATCCACACATACAACGTGCTGGTGCCTGCCTCGTGCACGCGGGGCCCTGGCTGCCAATGACACACCATGGGCAAACCCGCGGGCCTGGTGTTGCCTCGGCGGGGCCCTGTACTCAGGTACAAAATTTGAGCCCATTGGAGGGAGGAGCACCTCTCAGGGGGGAAAGGGAGACTGAGGCAGGTAAAGGATGGGCATCCAGGAGTCCCCCCACCCGCCAGGAGCTTTGATGACGGGTCTATGCAGACATGGCTTGGGACAACAGGTCCCTTGTCACCCCTGTCCCTGCCTCAGATGCCTAAAAGACCTGGCCTTATCCCACCTGCCAGGCCCAGACTGGAGACCTCAAGGCAGCTGGAACCAGCTGGACACCTGGCCCAGATGGGGTTCCTGCTTTTTTACCCAGAAGGTTGAAGACTGGGTGTCCACCTGGAGATGCTCCCCAGAGAGCTGACAGGATGGGTTCTGTCGGCAGAAAGAACACAGAGCCAGAGCATTCTCCATGGGTTTTAAGCTGCTAGCTTGGATATCTGGTCATCACCCCTCTACCCATGGCAGGGCTCCAGCAGCCACTCTGTAACCTGAGGAGACCTTCTCCCAAGCCCCACTACTGGGATTTGAACTCAGGGCCATCCCTTAGCTCCTTTACTCTACCACCTGAGTCACATCTCTACTCCCAGCATTTGCTGGTTAATTGGAAATAAGAGTCTCATAGACATTCATGCTATGGCTGGTTTTGACCCTTGATCCTGAGATCTCAGCCTCCTGAGTGGCTAGGATGACAGATGTGAGTTTGAGGTGGTGAATTCAAAAAGGAAACAAAAGCCGTTTGTAGCTGGGTGCGCACCCATGCACGCACGCACACACACACACACACACACACACACACACACACACACACACACACACACACACTGGCATGATTAAATAAGCAAAGGAAGCCTTAGCCCTCCTTCCAGAGCGGAGTGACACCACGCTTTCAGCACACAGCCCATGGCTCGGCGTGTCCACTAACACAAGCCTCAACTTGCCCTCACTCAGCCAGCAGGCTCTGCCAGGTTTCAGCCCAAGTGTCTAACTAAGACTCCAGCAAGTCGGTGCTCAAGTGAGCCCCATGCCAACAGGAACCGAACCCCACTCAGTCTCTTCCGCCCCTCCCTGCAGTATAGGGCCCAGTACTGCAGCAAGGAAAGGACAGAAATGACATCAATGAACTCTGCAATAAACCAGCCTGGGGTCTGGGGGGCTGGCCTTGGCACCAGGAAGCCTGGATGCTCCCCTGGAAAAATGTAGAAATCAGCCAGGCACCAGCGGCTCACACCTATCATCCTAGCTACTCAGGAGACTGAGATCTGAGGATCATGGTTCGAAGCAAGCAAGGATCAGCTCGAGCAAGAAAGTCCATGAGACTCTTATCTCCAACCAACCAGCAAAAAGTCAGAAGTGGCAGGGCGGCTTACGTGGTAGAGCAGCCCTGAGAGCAAGCTCCAGCAGCATGGGCATACACACGCCCAAAAATGTAAAAAAAAAAAATCACTCTGCAAGTAATTTCTAAAGATGTGGCTAATTAGCAAGAGAAATGAAAAGCCACTGGGGTGAGCGTTGAAATTAAAGTAGGTTTGGTCAGCTCCGTGGTGTGATAGTAAAACGTCTACAAACACACTTAACCAGCGCTCGTCTGAATTCCTCCTTCATGCAGACTGGAAACCATCTTTTCCTCTTTTGATTGTTTTTAAATATAGGAAAGTACATTCTGAAGGCCAAAGCATGAATTCCACCCATATATTGAAACAGCAACTGTTTAATGAAGGAGCTGGGCGCTGGTGGCTCACACCTGTCATCCTACCTACTCAGGAGGCTGAGATCTGAGGATTGCGGTTCAAAGCCAGCCCAGGCAGGGAAAGTCTATGAGACTCTGATCTCCAATGAACCATCAGAAAACTGGAAGTGGTGCTGTGACTCAAGTGGTAGAGCACTCGCCTTGAGCTGAAGAGCTGAGGGACAGCGCCCAGGCCCAGCATTCAGGCCCTAGGACTGACTAGATAGATATAGATAGACAGATAGATAGATAGATAGATAGATAGATAGATAGATAGATAGATAGATAGACAGATAGATAGATAAATGGCCGGGGATTGGGCAAAATGGATGAGAGGGCTGTTTAGCAGGTACAAGGCTCAGCATCACAAAGAAAGGATTAAAAGATACATCACACCTAGGTCACTGAGGAAAGCAGGATAGACAAGCCAACAAAGCCCTGATGCTGTAAGCAACAGAAGCCTATGGGAACACTTGGATTTCTAGAATGTTCCAGCATAAAACCCAAGCTTCCTCTTCTTCTTCTTGGACACGTTGGAATGGGACCGGTCAATTGGGCTCTGAGAAATGTGACCACAGGAGTTCAGAGAGCTAAAAGGAGAGGCGACGAGAAGGAACCCCATTCTTAAATGATTATTTTTAGATGGCGAAAACCAGAGAGGGTTTTAATTGGCATTCCTGGGCACAGAGGAGCAAGGCGGGGTCCAGGGCAGGGCTGCCCAGGGACTGGACTTGACCTTGAGACTGGGACACGCCCCTCTGAGGGCAGAGGCACGTGGCCAGCCCTCCGACTGGCAGGGGCCACTTACAATTTTGCGCTCGTAGAAGGCGCCGCTGCTGTAGGTGGTGGCCAGGGTGGACGCGCACTCTTCCAGGTACCAGGGCTTGTGGCCATTCTCCGTGGTGCTGCTCACCGAGATGGTGTAGATGCTGTTGGTGTAGCCGTCGCAGGAACAATGGTCGCCCTCTCTCCCGCCGTTCCCGGAGGCCCAGACAAAAATGGAACCCAAGCCCTGCCGGCCCTATGTGGAAAGAAAACAAGGCATCAATGATTACAGCTGGGACTCCAGGCCTAGGGAGGGTCCCACGCTGGCCTGTAGGCCCACCTTCTGGATTCTTCCAAAAGGGCTAAGGGCAGGAAATGAAGACTAGCTGGAGAGCTCCACTGGATTTGAGTGTGTGTGTGGGGGGTGGGGGGAGAGGTGTAAATTGGGGGGAGGGGGTTAACCTGTGGCAAAAGCCCTAATATTGCACAATTGCAGGATTCCTACCACAGCCCTGCTCCAGTGGCTTATACCTATAATCCTAGCTACTGAGGAGGCTGAGATCTAAGAATTGGGGTTCAAAGCCAGCACAGGCAAGAAAGTCCATGAGACTCTTATCTCCAATTAGCCAGCAAAAAGCTGGAAGTGGAGGTATGGCTCAAGTGGTAGAGTGCCAGCTCTGGATGAAAAAGCTAAGGGATAGTATAGGCTCTGATTTCAAGCCCCAGTGCCAGCACAACACAACAACAACAACAACAACAGGACCCCTTTGTTCTTCACAAGAAAATCCAGGGCCGGGACACAAGCTGTTCCATTTTATAGCAACCCTTCCAATATCCATGAAAATAGCCAACAATGGAAGAATCTGAATAATGCCAAGATGACAGATGGCGGTAGGATTTGCAACTTTAATCTTTCTGAGTGAAGTTGCTGGTCTTGTGGGGAAGGAAAAGGGAATTTTCCTGAAAACAGCTAACAAGGTGTAGCCTTCTCAGGGAGCAAGCTAACTTTGCAAAAAGATGAGGCTGTAACTACGGGGTAAATAAAGTTCAGCTCCACCACACTGGTGGCTGTCTACAGGGTCCCATTAGAGTTCCCTGGGGTGCTGCCACCATGGATCAGGGGACAGCCATGAGATTGTCAGCACCAGCCCATGTTTGTTTCACTTGGTAATCTGGTAGCCTTACACAGGACTGGATGTCTTATCTTCATCCTTGAAGTTCAAGTCTGCCCTTGGCTGAGTGGACAGAGCTGCTCCAACAGCCCCATCACACTCTACTTGGCAAACTAAAGGGGCTCCAGTCCCAATGTGGAGCTCCCAACAGAGCCCACAGGTGCCCACCCAGCCCTGCTGCTTCTAGCTGCTTCATTCTGCTGCCTGTATCTCCAGGGTGGACTGGTCCCAGCAGCCAAGTACTCTCTACAAAGGCCATAGAAGTGGGCTAGGGGAGTGTGTGAGAGAGAGAGAGGGGGAGGAGGGAAAGAGAGAGATTATGGTCATACATGCATAAGGATGCTTGGACCATGCATAGAAGGTCCTAACCCATCCAGATGTGCAGAAGCTAAGTATACAGAGCCTCCGGTATCCAGGTATGCCCAAGTACACCCTGGGATCTTCAGGAAATGATGAAATCGTCTAGCCATGCATTTCTCAGAACATGGCCCCGTCATTAAGCAAAGGAAAGCCATAATTACCCATTGGAAAAGATTAATCAGAGGCCAGTTTAAAGGAACGAAAGTCCAAATAAAAAGGCATCTAAACCCATCACAGCCTATCTTTATTCTACCCGAGAAGCATCTTGGAGACACTGCAAGTCTCATCTCACTCAAAACAATCTAGAAAGTGTTGTCGTTTGCCAAGTGGAACTGTAATCTTATGGTCCCAGTGCACAGAGAATGGCTTCAAACTGCACTTACCGAGCTTGAATGGGCATGTGCTTAGTCATCTGAAAATCCTATAACAAAGCAGCCTGGAACCCAGCAGGTTTAGAGTCATGTATCGGTCAGCTGTTACCACTTGAGCCACTGCTCCAACTCTGGCTTTGTGCTAGTTCTTACATTTGTCCTGCCCGAGCTGGCTTTGAACTGTGATCTCCAGATCTCAGCCTCCAGAGTTAGCTAGGATGACAGGCGTGAGCCACCTGCTCCTGGCAATGTATTATTTCTGTTGAGTAAAGCCACAACTCTAGCTCGACCAGATGGGCTCAGAAGCACCGTAGTGGGGGCCAGCAATGGCTGCCGCCATCGGGATGGGACAGGGTTGCTAAGCCACAGCCACAAATGACAAGTCGCAGAGGTGTGACACTTCATCAGGACCTATATCAAACAGATCGCGGGGCCAAATTAGGGCTACTAACGTCCTCTGCCACTAGGCCATGCCATCTACCAAAGCCAGAGCCAGATTTTACAGAAAAAAAAAAAAAGAGGACCTCAGGTGACAAATGGAGCAGCACAGAGGAAAAACATGAGAAACGTCAGCTTTGGGTTAGGACCATCCCATTTCTGGGAGGATTTTCCATGACAGCTTTTAGACAGTTGGGATTTCAGGCTCCCTGGGTGACATATTTCACTTCAGAGTGACTGAAAAAAATAATTAAATGACCTCAGTATTTTAAGGGACAATGAAGGGGAGCCCAAATCTCTTCTTTCCTGATGGCTGGATGAAGCTGATGCTGATTGGAATCCAGGTTCCTTTCTTTGAAGCTTAGAGCATGTGTGTGTGTGTGTGTGTGTGTGTGTGTGTATGTGTGTGTGTGTGTGTGTGTGTGTGAGAGAGAGAGAGAGAGAGAGAGAGTATTGGGCCTGAAACTCAGGGCCTCATACTTTTTTTCTGCTCAAGGTAGATGCTTTACCACTTGAGCCACAGCTCCACTTCTGGCTTTTTGCTGGCTTGAGACTCGTGACCTTTTCTGCCCTGGTTGGCTTTGAACTGGGATCCTCAGATCCCAAACCTGCTGCAAAGCTAGGACTATAGGTGTGAGTATCAGTGCCCAGTTTCAAGCTTTCAGTCTTGTCTGGGTTCCATCTACACAAACCTTAGTGGATGACCCATAGTTCCTTTTCCCTTCCTGGAAGCCACACCCCTAATCCTAAACTCTCTCTTTCTCATCCTTAGAAATCACCTCCTAGGAAAGCCAGGAGTTCCTCATCGACACCATTCAACACGCTACATTTTGTATGACAATGCAATCTCTAACTTATGCTACCCTCTCGGAAGCTGCAGTTCAGCTTAATTTTTAAGATGCTTCACTTGTCATCAAGTGTGGGATCCAAGCCATGTGGAGGGGGGGCAGGGGAGAGGGCGTGGAGTCCTGGAGAGATGTGGTTTATTTATTCCGCAGCCCCTGACGGATGGCCAGGGTGGTGCCTGAATCTGCCAGTGCTGCCCTGCTCTAGCCCGCAGCCCTGCACACGGCCCAGCTCAGGTGGCCAGCGGCCAAGTGGAGGCCACCCAGTGTCTTCCCTGGAGACCCAGAGATTTTAAAAAGCGGTCCAGTGTCCCAAGTGTGTGCTGTCTGCGGTCTGCTCTCCTCTCTCCCCCTCTGCTCCTGCCCTCCTCGCCCCTCCCTCCTCCACAAACTGTTTTAAATCACATCACGCACCGCGTGACTCCCCCAAACCCTTCCTCTCCGTCCTTCAGAGAACACCTGGGCTTCCTGTGGAAACTCCTCCCTGCCAACACTCCTCAGCCAGCTGTGTCTCCCTTGGCCACCACAGCTTTGTCTGCTCGCTCCAAGAAGCTGTCCTCACTCAACTCTACCTTGCCACCCTGCGTGTGAAAACGGTCCATTTCCACTTACCCGGTCTCAGCCTCCAGGCTCTCTAAGCCGCACGATCCAGAATGGATGAGAGGCGCCTACCAACCTTCCCCAGCCTCTTGCATGTGGTAAAAGTACTATCTAAATAATCCGGATTGGACAGCTTGCTGGTGGAGCTGGGCTTAGGGCTCACACCCTGGCTTCCTGCAGGACACTGGGTTAGCAAACACTTGTGATGGACCCACATAATTGCTCCAAGCCGGGCACTGGTGGCTCATGCCTGTAATCCAAGCTACTCAGGAGGCTGAGATAGGAGGATCCAGGTTCGAAGCCAGCTGGGGCAGAGCAGGCTGTGAGACTCTTATCTCCAAGGAACCACCAGAAAACCAGAAATGGTGCTGTGGTTGAAAGTGGTAGAGTGCTGGCCTCGAGCAAAAAAAAAGCTCAGGGACAGCAGCCAGGCCCTGAGTTCAAGCCCCAGAACTGGCAAATAAAATAAACAGAATTCTAACACAGAGGGTTGGGTGGGCGGATCCCAAGCTGCCCCTCCCAGGAAACCGTGACTCCTTCTGCCCCAGCTGATCCACTGTTGCTCTCCTGAGCCCTGGTGGCTCAGCGCTCCCCGAGCACTGAAGGAAGCCCTGGCCAGGCCTGCTTCCCTCTGTGGCTGGTTCTCCTGGACTCTTAGCTCCTCCTGTCTCTCCCTGTCCCCCGCCCCAGGAGCTCTCCTGTAACTCTGGGTTACTCCCACCTTTTTAATGCCATACTCGAAAGCCTGTTTGGCCAGTCGGCCAGGCCCGTCCACCGTCTTCCCGTCATCATCCGGCCCCCAGCTGGAGCTGTAGATGTCGATGTAGTTGGGTTTGATGCCCAGTGACTTGGCTTCCACCACGTCGGTGACATCGCCATCCAGCATGCGGATGCCTAAAAGCACATGGGGGGAAGGAAGGGGGGGGCGTTGGTCAGTACCTGGATCCCTATGTCCATTATGGGCTGGGTCACACTGAGCCAAGGGGCTCCTCCCGGGTCATTTCAGGAAGCACGCTCCTCTCTGCTGGCTGGTGTGCAAGACCAGAAACGACACTACAGGCCACACCGTGAGATGCTCCCGTTGCATAGCAACAACAAAGGACAAGGCACTGCTTCCAGAAGAAGATGCAAAGTCTCCCTCTAGTACCATGATGTTATGCCAGGCTCCAGTGGTTCACACCTGTAATCCCAGCTACTCAAGAGGCTGAGATATGAAGATTGTGATTTGAAGCCAGTGGGGCAGGAAAGTCTGTGACTTTTTTGGGGGGAGGGGTCAGTTGTGGGGCCAGCTACCACCCAGCCAGTTGCTATACTAATCCTGAGTCCTCCTAGGCTGTATACTCATCCTGAGTCTCCCCTGGCTGTATACTCGTCCTGAGTCTTCCCAGGTTGTATACTCATCCTGAGTCCTCCCAGGATATGTACTCATCCTGAGTCTCCCTCCCCTAGCTGTGTGTACTCATCCTGAGTCCTCCCAAGCTGTTTGTTTTCTTACCCTGCATCTGCATGTGCATCCTGCATCTCAAGCTGTTCCTGGGAAGAAAAGTAAACAGCCCTGACCAAATTTCTGTTGGTTGTTTTTTTTGTTTTTTTGTTTGCTCCATATTTGGATTGGGGAACGGAATCATGTTCTTTTCCTTCCACAAGCATGGAACTGTTAAGTACATAACAGCCAAATTAATCCGCAGCACACAGTGATTAATTATGTTAATTTGGAGTCACAGAATTCAGTCTCATTAGTGATTCCATTAAGCAGTTTAAGCCGGTGAGTGTTTTAAGAGAACCGTTTAAGCTCTAGATTAATCTTCAAAGGTCTCCAGCACATTTCAAATGCACTAGAAGTTAATTTTGGGGGGGGGGAGGGGAGATTGGCTTGGGATTAGGAACCAGTGCTTTTCTCTTTTATCCCCCCGCCCCCACATTCTCATTAAAGGATTTGCCCACTGGGCCTAAGCACCCCACGGCTCTGCCGGAGCCATCAGGAAGTAGATGAGAAACAGCCACAGCCCCTTTATTGGGGCCTTGGGGGGCTATGTCCCATACCCCAAGCTTCCTTGCTGCAGCTCCTCCCCGCAAGGGCAGGTGAAGCTAGCTCCTCCATGCCTCTGGCTGCTCGGGCCGGGGCCCCTGAGATGCCCTTGTACCACTGCAGTGGGGAGCTTTGTCTCTGGGGCTCTGGAAGCAAATGGGACAGAAGAGAAAACTAACCCGGCCCGTGAGCCCGCCCTCCGGTAGCCTTTCCTCAGGGCAGGGTGGAGTCTTACTTCCCTGGCTTTCTCCATCTCAGCCCATACCCCCTCAGGGGGCACCTCCTGCATGTGGGGGTGAACAGAGGGGCGCGGGCTCCCTCTGACCATAGCAGGCCATTCTGCCATGTTCCATTCTGCCAGCTCAGAGTGGCTGAGCCCCTGGGGAGCTCATCTTTGGCCCTGGCCCTCTTCCCACGTGTAGGGAGCATGACAGAGTTGGTCTCAGCATCTGCTGGTCTTTATGATTTGGAAATAAATCTGACCGTGAGAGAGCAGCATGGTTTTCATTCTTGTTTAGGTTTCTCTGGCTTTGTGAGGAGGAGACAGGGCCACTGGTGACTCACTCGTCCCGAGAGGGCAGGGCCCAGGGCACCTCGCAAGGCCTCACGGGAAGTTCTGGGGGGGCCAGGAGGACAGGATGGAGGGGAAACATGGAGTTTTTTTGTGACTTCCTTGGGCAAGGCGGGCTGACGAGGCTGGAGCCTGCCTGGTCTGGAATATTCAGCAGGATCTACAGTTTAGGGACGAGGTCATCTGATGCTGGGCCCCAGAGGCCAGAGAGGTGGTCAGGAGAGTCCATTACAGGAAGTAGCTGGCAGTGTGGACTCTGCACTGATTGCTTTGCACAGGACTCACTCTTATGTGACTCTTTTACTATCCCTAGGAATTGGCTATCGCCAGAAGAGACAATCTCTTCAGGGTGAGCAAACGCCCTAAATACCAAAGCTTCAGAGTAGAGGAGACCAAAAAGTCCTAGGTACCAGTGGCTCAAGCATGATCTTTCAGGAGGCTGAAAGATCTGAGAATAATGATTCCAAGCCAGCCCAGGCAGAGAAATCCTAGTGACTCTCAGCTCCAATTCACCAGCAGAAAGCTTGAAGTAGAGGTATGGCTCAAGTGGTAAAACGCCAGCCTTGAGTGAAGATACCAAACAAGAGCACAGACTCTGAGTTCACACACACACACACACACACACACACACACACACACACACACACACACACACACACACACACAGTCAGAAAACCCAATGAACTCCACCCCACCTGAGGTGGGCCGTCTCATTGGCCAGGGTGTGATGGCCATGCCCACACCTTGGTGGAACATCATTGGCTACAGCTTCATTTTTTACCTGATGTAGATGAAGACCAGTGCAGGAAGCCAAGAAAGACTTGGCCAGATGCCACCCAGTACCAGTCCACTCGAACAAGGTAGTGGCATGGGGCATATTTAGAGACTAGAGACTGCCCTGTTACTGTCTTGAGTAGGTAATGAGAATTGTCAGATTTTTAAAAAAAAATTTTCACGCCAGTCCTATGGCTTGAACTCAGAACCTGGGTGTTGTCCCTGAACTTTTCTGCTCAAGGCTGGTGCTTTACCACTTGAGCCACAGCTCCACTTCCAGCTTTGTTTTTTTTGTCAGTTTATTTTTTTGAATGACTCATTGGAGATAAGTCTCATGGACTTTCCTGCTCAGGCTGGCTTCAAACCATGATCCTCAGATCTCAGCCTCCTGAGTAGCTAGGATTCTGGTGGTACAGGCATAAGTCATGGGTGCCCGGCCAGAATTTAAAAACAAAAAACAAAAACAAATTCATACAGCAGAATGAACTTGTTGCTGTGCAAACAACTCTCTGTGGATTCATTAAATTCGGGATTAGTGAGCAGAACGTGTCACAGACAGGACGCTGAGATTGGATCCCGTGAGCTGTTCTTCATGACTGGCATCGCCATTGATTTGCTGAAGGCAAAACCCATTATTTCTCAGTAAGCAAGGGTGGGTGCATCGTGTGCCTCTCCGGCCCTCCTCCCCCTCAGGCTGGTTAGGGCAGGGTGACCGACTCCTGGGGGGCGGGGTCATGTGTTTGCTTATTTTTCCTATTCCTCTTTTTTTTATTTTCTTCTTTTTTTCTCTGGTGGTACTTGGTTTTCAACTCAGGGCTTCACACTGGCTTAGGCAGGAGCTCTACAACTTGAGCCATGGCTTCCAGCCCTGTTTTTGCTTTAGTTATTTTTCAGATAAAGTCTTCCATTGTAGCTAGGGAGCGGAAGGGATGGAGTGGTCTTAGGCTGTAATCTTCCCATCTACATTTCCCACGTAGCTAGCTGGGATTATAACCTTGGACCACCACACTTGGCTCACGTTTTCCACCACACTTGGCTCACGTTTTTTCTTCTACATAGGGTTTTTACTAGCTTACTTCCCTACCCCACCCCAAGCTGGCCTCCAGCCATGAGCCTCCCATCACCATCTCCCCATCTCCCAAATTACTGGGCTTCTAGGCGTGTGCCATGGAACTTCCCATTTCTTTGAGGATGAGCTTCCTCATCCTCAATAAATTTATTTTGATTTATTTTACCTTTATCAGGAGACTTCATGAATCATTTATTTCAGCAAATTCTCACAGGGTACTTAAAAGATTATTGGGCAGTGATAGTCACTAGACTACGTTGAAAATGAACTCTACAACTTGTGGGGGAAGACAGGAGAGAAAAACTGGGAGAGAGCGAGGGCAGGGGTGACATTGCGCTCTCTACCTGGCTTATGTAACTGTGACCCCTCTGTACATCACCTTTATTTTAACAAGTTTTTTTAAAAAAGATTATTGGGTGGCTGTGTACTAGTGGTTCCTGCTTATAATCCTAGCTACGTAGGAGACTGAGATCTGAGGATCATTGTTTGAGGCAGACAAATCTGTGAGACTCTTAACTCCAACTAACCACCAAAAAGCCAGGAGTGGAGCTGTGGCTCAGGTGGCAGAGTACCAGCCTTGAAAGCCAAGTGAAGCACAAGGCCCTGAGTTCCTGAGTTCAAGCCCTAGTACTAGCATACCCATACACACACACACACACACACACACACATATATAATATAGTGCTATATACATATATTATTTATATTATATATTATATATTAAATTGTCTAAACACAACTATATGTATAAACACACATACGTGTGTGGTGTGTGTTTGGGTAATTCAATAGGAATGCATATAGTATTGAAAGTCAGTCAAACCATCTTCTGATTGAACTTCTGCAGCACCTGTAATTATCTATTGGGAGACTGAGCCCCAGCAACGTTCTGACTTGTCTACTCAACCACAAAGTGCTCAGACCTAAGGAAGCCCCCTCGCCCTTCCTTCACGATCCCACAGCCCTTGCCCAGAGCCAGGTCCTCAGAACAGAGCGGCCCCGTTTCTCTAGCCCTCTGTGAGCTCTGAACCCAGCAGGCAGCGAAGCAATCCATAAGTGCACAAAACAACAGGGAGTTAATTTGCCATCTACGTGACTTGTCCAGATGATTTTTGTCCCCAGCAATTTATAGTAAATGGGACTTTCTTTTTTCATTAAAGAAATGACTACTGTTTTTCTTCTCTTTGGCATTTCCCAAGAGCCGCTCGCATTTGAAGCTAATGTTGGAGCAGCAGGTTTCTACTGAAAATATTTACCCACTCTCTGCTGGCCGCTGGTCAGTGCTGGGGAAAATAGCTGCTTATTAACATTTAAACACATTGCCGGGCACTGGTGGCTCCTGCCTATAATCCTAGCTACTAAAGAGCCAGCCTAGGAAGGAAAGTCCAAGAGACTCTTATCTCCAATCAACTACCAAAAACCCAGAAGTAAAGGTGTGGTTCAAGGGGTAGAGTACCACACCCTAGGACCAGCACAGGCACAAAAATCCTAAATACGTGAATGCTTCCTTTCTCACACACCTCCCTCTGGCTTTTTTGAAGATGAAAAGCATGGCAAACAGTGTTGGGAAATCATTCTGGCCACATGCTTTCACAGAGTTTGGATGTCTCCTAGCCTCCTGTTCTTCACAAATAAGCATTTGACCACCTATCACTTGCCCAAGAAGTCCTAGAATAGCAGGTTCAGGTTTGTTTTATTGTTTGTTTGGGTTGGTAATGGGGCTTGAATTCAGGACCTGGGTACTGTCCTTGTGTTCTTTTGCTCAAGGCTAGCGCTCTACCACTTTGAACCATAATTCCTACTTCCTGTATTCTGGTGGTTAATTGTAGATAAGAGTCTCCCACTTTGCTGCTTTGGGCTGGCCAGTACTGGGAACTGAACTCAGGACCTTGCACACTTGCTCAGCTGTTTTATTGGAGTGAGCCACAAGAGGGGGGGGAGAGGACTCAGGGGCTTCCTGGGTTGTCTTTAAAGATCTCTCTAGGCTTTAAGCCAGGAGCTGGTGGCTCCCACCCGTCATCCTAGCTATTCAGGAGGCTGAGATCTGAGGATTGCAGTTCAAAGCAAGCTCAGACAGGAAAGTCCATGTGACTCTTATCTCCAACTTAACCATTCAATAAAGCCAGTATTGGAGGTGTGACTCAAGTGGTAGAGCGTTAGCCTTGAGCAAAAAATCTAAGTGAGACTGTAAGGCCCTGGGCTCAATACCAGTACAACCATAAACAACAACAACAAAAAGATCTTCAATGCATTAACTTCAAAAAGTTCCTATTTTAAGCCCTGCAAGCAGGTTTCCCCCTCCAGATTTTTTTTTTTTTGGGGGGGGGGTCCAGTCGTGGGGCCTGAACTCTGGGCCTGGGCGCTGTCCCTCAGCTCTTCAGCTCAAGGCTAGCACTTTACCACTTGAGCCACAGCACCACTTCCGGATTTTTTCTTTTTGCTTATGGGGTGCTGAGGAATCGAACCCAGTGCCTCATGCATGCAAGGCAAGCGCTCTACCACTGAGCCACCTTCCCAGCCGCCCCCCTCTCCAGATTCTTTAACCTTACGTCCACAATTCTGCACCAGCCCTCTGCTATTTAGTAATGAGCTGTATTTCTCACACCGCGTCCGAGGGCTGTTCTTTGTGTCTCCTTCACCGTCTTCACCTTGCCACCTTACCTGGCTATACCAGCCAGCCAGTCCTGAGAGCCGCACTGTGGAGGGCACTCTGACAAATGGCATTTGGCTAATGCCAAGCCTGGGACAGAGGCAGGAGAAGTGGGTCTGCAGGCTTGAGTGGGGTCAGTAGGAGAAACCACGGTCCCAAGACAAGACTGTCTGGGAACTGACAGAGGGCCACCAAAGGCCTGGGGTGGGAGAGGACCACAGCAGAAGAGACAGACTGACGGCCGAGCAGGAGAGCAGCTGCCTCGGGCTGGCCAGGCCCCGCGAGTGACAGAGGGCTCCCAGCTGATGGCATTTGAGCTGGCTCTTCCGACAAGACAGGGATCCACTGCACCAGGTCGGGGCCTGGGCCTCTGCACTGGCTGCCTGGGCTTTGGCACTGCTGACTTCGCGGTTCTGATCAGAGCTACAGCTATGGCTACGATCAAAGGGTCGCAGAGGCTGCAGAGCCTGAGCCCTGCGCTGGGGAAGGGGGGGGCAGCCCCTGGGCTCCCAGGTTCACGCTTACCTCCTATTTTAGCATTATATGCTATGCCCACGATGCAGTAAGAGTTGTTGGCTGAGGCAGCGACTTCTCCCGCACAACGAGTGCCATGTCTGAAAAAGAAAAAAAAGGGAGGGTTGCAAAACAAGAAGAGAAAATGAAGCCCCAGGTCTGCATCTGCCCATACATAACTCCACGCACTGCTCAGTTCTGTGAGGGGGGGGGGATGCTGGCACAGCTTCTGCATCTCCCGAGCTGCTATCGATGCTGTGGGAGGAGCACCCAGCATGCTTTGCGGGGCTCTGCCTGCCTGGTGCAGAAGGCCGGCTTACTCAGGCGATGCTGAGCTGCGAACCCTCACCCCAGTCAGTCTGGGGCTCCTGTGCCCATAGCCCGATTCTGCCTCCTAGAAGCTGTCATCAGGTCACTGCTGTGCTGTGCCTGGAGCTGCCTAGGTTCTGTCCCTCTTGTCACTAACACACATCACGTGGCACAAACCATACTCCTGTTTTGGGTGCTCATGGCACCACGCCAGGACCAGGCATTTCTACCCCCTCAAGGAACCCACAAGGAAGATGCCTGTAAGTTAAATACTTGCCAGGTGCTGGTGGCTCACTCCTGTCATCCTAGCTACTCAGGAAACTGAGATCTGAGGACTGCAGTTCAAAGCCAGCGTGGGCAGGCGAAGCCCATGAGACTCTTATCTCCAATGAATCACCAAAAAAGCCAGGAGTGGAGGTGTGGCTCAAGTGGCAGAGTGCCAACCTTGGGCAAAAAAGCTCAGGGGCAGCGCCCAGACCCTGAGTTCAAGTCTCAGTGCCAATACACACACACACACACACACACACACACACACACACACACACACACACACACAAAGTTGAACACTCAATAGCTGCTGATGTATGATAAAGAAATTACCAAAGAAAACCAATTGCTTTCCTCAGTAATGACCTCATACTCTGAAACGCCACACAAGGCCAGTTCCTCCAGCACAGGTCAACACAGAGCGGACTCTAGGCAGTTCATCTCTGAGCACAGTCCACCGGGGGCGAAAGTCGTGGATTGACATTTAGATCAGCGGCTAACAAAGGCCAGGAGAGGGAAGTCATCCTTCCTTCTCCGGGCGTTCACAGCCCCAAGGCCACGCGTGCTCTGGCGGGGAGGGGGTGGGTGCCACACAGCGCCATGGCTTGTGCAGGGATTCAATCCTGCCCTTCAAGGGTCACTGCCCCTGGACCGTGGATCACATGTCTCTGCCCCTGGATGTGTGAGCGGGACACAGGCCCCTGAGCCCCAGGCGTCCTCACTGCTGGGCATGAAGGGCACCTTGGGATGTGAGTTAGGGAAAGCAGCCCGAAGCCTGGGTGTCTGCAGCTCTGCCTGCCGGGACTGGGCATAGAACAGGGAGACTTGAGGGAAAGCTTTCTTCGATTTGTTTATTTTTAAGTGTCAGTACTGGGGCTTGAACTCAGGGTCTGGGTGCTGTCCCTCAGCTTTTCAGCTCAAGGCTAGTCCTCTACCACTTGAGCCACAGCGCCACTTCCGGCTTTTTTCTTTTTTGCTTATGTGGTGCTGAGGAATCGAACCCAGGGCTTCAGGCATGCAAGGCAAGCACTCTACCACTGAGCCACCTTCCCAGCCCCGGTTTTTGGGTTTTTTGCTATAGACTGTCATGCTACCATTTGAGCCACAGCTCTACTTCTGGCTTTTTGGTGGTTCATTAGAGATCGGAATTTCGCAGACTTCCCTGGCTGGGGATGGTGCTAAGCCTCGATCCTCAGATCTCAGCCTCCTGAGCAGCTAGGAATGACAGGTGTGAGCCATCAGCCCTGAGCAAGGTAAAACATTCCAACAAGATAGGGGAGGAGAACAATGCCTACAACACGCTCCATTTCTAGCCAATCACCAGAGATGACAACCCTAGAGAAAGAGGCAAATTCCACCAGAGCCCCCAAAATGCCTGAAGCGTTTCCAAACCTCAGCTAAGTTCCCAATGGCCTCAGGCAGGTGGAACAGGACCCCTAGTCTGGCACCTGTCCCACGCCTCTGTGTGGAAACTCAATAGCTGCCATGCTGCAGGGAGAGGAACAGAGAGGTGAGGGGTGGGGTGGGGGCTCAGGGGCCTACTTGTTCTCGTTGCTGGCATCATAGCGGGGCGATGGGTCGTAGTCATTTCCATTGACATCATAGCTTGCAGAAGGATCCTGGGAATTAGATCTTGGTCAGTGGAGAGGGACCACACAGTCCTGTTAAACTATCTTTTGTTTTTTTAGGCCTATTGGAAAATAAACAATAACTACACGCAGTTTCTGTATTATAACAACCATCTCATGTATTATATGTGTGCGCTTTTACTTGGCTTCTTCACTCAAGGCTGGTGCTCTACCACTTGAGCCATACCTCCACTTCCGGCTTTTTGTTGGTTAATTGGATTAAGAGTCTGCCTGAGTTGGCTTTGAGCCTCGATTCTCAGATCTCAGCCTCCTGAGTAGCCACGATTACAGGTGTGAGCCCTCAGCGCATGTTTTAACCTTCCAATTGTCCATGTGAAGTTTCTAGATGCTCATGTGACTCCCCAAAGAGGTGGGCCATCTGCTCTCTGGGCAGTCACTGGTGGCAGAATGGCCCCAGCCCTCCCTGTGACATTTTCTTTTCTGCCTACGTTCACAGGATGTAAGGACAGACGGACCATGAAGGGGTGCTTCAATGTGCACCTATCTTATGCCGTGCACGGCTGACTGTCACCGCATGGCACTTCTGGGATTTGACTTACATAGTTCGGGGCCAGGTCCGGGTGATTCCTCTCGATGCCATCATCCAGGATGGTCACCACGACATTCTTGCCCGTGTAGCCCCGCTTCCATGCCGCCTGGACGTTCATCTCTGACCGGCAGCGCCCGTGCCGGTCCCCGCAATGCTGTTAGCACAGAGAACGCTCAGGCTGCAGGGGGTGAACCCTGGTGACGTATAACGCTCACGTGTTTGGGCAAGCACGCGGGAGCCAATGGCAGCCTCTGCCTTAGCAGAGACTTTCTCCAGGAGTTTGGGGCGGGGGGGGGGGGGGGGGGGGGGGGCCGCAGTGAGGATGTGCTCCCTGGCTGCTCTGCACCCAGGAATTTGTTGTCATCCTAGGTGATTGTCACTTGCCAGGTGCTCTGTCTAGCACAGGTCTTCAACACTGAGTCAGGCCTATGGCTCTATCATATTGCTTCCTTACACAACCTTCCCTGGTCAGCCTTCCTTCCTTCCTTCCTACCTTCCTTCCTTCCTTCCTTTTCTTTTTGCCAGTATACTGAGAGCTCGTGCTATCACTCAGCTTTTTCTCTCATCCTGGTGTTCTACCACTTGAGCCACACCTCTAGTTCTTGCTTTTGCTGGCTAGTTGGAGATAAGAGTCTCAGATTTGTCTGCCCAAGCTAGCTTCGAATCTCGATTCTCACCCCTCAGCTTCCTGAGTAGCTAGGATGACAGGCCTAATCACTGGCACCCAGCTTCCTGGACTTTCGTTCTTTCTTTCAATGAGCATTTTATTGGCTTTAAGTAGCGGTGCAAAGGGAGTTCAATCCAACGTGTCAGGTGTGGGTCCAAGGCATCTTGATCCGCATCGCCCCTTCCATCATTCTCCCCATTTCCCCCAACTCCACTCATTCCTCGTTTCCCTAGCTCCATTCCCACATGCGTACACTGAATATTATCACTGTATTTGCCCACACTCCCTCCCTCCCTCCATCTCCTCCCTGCCCTTACCTGATCCCTCCCGCCCTCCCTCACCTCTCAAGTACGTCAGCGAAGACGCGCAATTATTTACCACTCAAAGGGGAGAGGCTTTACACTAGAGATGAGGTATGTCTACCTGCACCGGTAAAGGAGTTAGTATGGCTGGAGAAGTCAGCCCCCCTCAAAAACACAGCCCGCAGAGAGACCACGCCCCAACTCACCAGGTACCACATGTTGGACCAAATGGGGTCGTTGAAGTAAAGGGACTGTGAGTCTCTGGGCACCTGCCTCTTCACCCTGCGCTTCACTTCTTGTTGCTGGAGCCATTTCACCTACAGAAGAAATGGAGGAACTCTTTCATTCCAGAAGCAATCTCATTACCACACGCTCATGTTTAGAGCAGTAATAATGGTAATAGTCGTGGTAGTTGCTGGCTATTATCTACCGTAGCCAGGCTATGAATCCATCACGATGCCCATCCACTGGTGAGCAGAGAAAGAAAATGTAGTATGTATACATAATGCAGTATTTATTATCCAGCCATAAAGAGGAATAAAATTCAGTTGTTCCCAGAAAGAATAGATGGAATTGGAAATCATGGTGTGAAATGACATAAGCCAGTCTGAGAAATATAAATATTGCTTGTTCTCTTCTCTTCTAAGTGGAATCCAGACCGTTGGAGGGGAAAAGTGACATGAATGTATATCGTACAAAATCAAGACAAGTGAGGGAAGGGGAGCAATGAGTTATTGTATTCATAAACTGCTTTGTTAAATGGCAACTCCTTTGTACAACAACTTAAAGCTTTTAGAAAATGACACCAGGGGCTGGGAATGTGGCTTAGTGGTAGAGTGCTTGTCTAGCATGCATGAAGCCCTGGGTTCGATTCCTCAGTTCCACAGACACAGAAAAGGTCAGAAGTGGCCTAAGTGGTAGAGTGCTTGCCTTGAGCAAAAGAAGCTCAAGGACAGTGCCCAGGCCCTGAGTTCAAGCTCCAGGACTAGCCAAAAAAATGACACCAGTAAAGAATGGGAGGAGGGAAGGGGTGGGAAGTTTAAAGATGATTGAACCAGCAGGAGGGGGGAGGGAGAGAGGAAAGGGTGGGGAATGATTATGATCGAACTACATCGTACAGTGCATGAAAAGAGAATAATGAGACCAACTGTTTTAATAGAAGGAGGGCAAAGAAAGTAACAGAGGGAGTAAATTTGAACAAGGCATGTGTGGAAAAATCATAATGAAACCCTCTGCACAATTAATACATGCTACTAAAAAAAGAATAAAAGTAATAAAAGTAATCTCATGGCTTTATGTAGCCTCTCTGTAGATGCTACAGGCTTCCTTTTTCAAGAATGTATCTGTAGCCCCGATGGACATTCTTATTTCAAAGTGATCACATTTGAAAAATGATACTTTATTTGTTATATGTAGAGGAGGAACTAATGATATACTCATCATTTCTGCAGTTCTTGCATTGCCTTTTTCTTTTGCTTTTTTTTTCTGCCAGTACCAGAGCTCATACTCAGGGCTCTTGGCCAGCTGGCTTGCTCACAGCTGGCGCACTGCCACTTGAGTCATGCTCCCAGTTCACCTTTTTGCTGGTTAACTGGAGATGGAGTCTCACAGATGCTCCTGCCCAGGCTGGTCTCCAACCACAATCCTCAGAATCTCAGCCTCCTAGGTAGCTAGGATTGTAAGCATGAGCCACCAGCACCCAGCTTCTGAAGTTATTCTTAAAACAAACAAACAAAAAATTGACAAGTGACCCTAGTTCCAAAGAAGGAAATGCAAGTAAGGGAGGGAATGAAGACAGATTAAGAATGTAGCTGGTCAAATCATGATCAAAAATGGCCTTATAGCAAGGGCATGAGTCAAATTATGATAAAGCTCTTATGTTAGTTAGAATTTCAGGTGGTCATTAGACATGATACTAACACAGAGAGAAAAATCTAGAAGAGAACCCAGCAAAATATACTAACAGTGGCAGTTGGTGGAGAGTAACATTCCTGCTAAATTAAGTATTTTAAATTGCTATCAGGATGTTATGAATCTCTCTTATGTGATGCGATTAGCATTTGTGATCAGGAAAAAGTCTGAAAGGCCATATAAGAGACTGTAAAAAGGGACCAGAAGCCAGGCTGCCCGGATACAAACTCCAGCCTCCCGTCTCCAGGTGTGTGCTGACCACAGGAGAGCCTGTAAACGCTCCCTCGATGAAGACGGAAGTCACGCTTCAGATGTTCAACACGAACACACTTCAGGTTGAATATGCTGCAGGTGGAATATGAATAGGCTTTGAAAACCATGCTTCGGAATCAGCGGCTGCCACTTGCTGGGTTTTCAGTGGAAAAACTCTGAGCGGGTTGGAGGTGAGGATGTTTGCCGAATGCCACTTCTGGCCCAGATACAAATCATTTCCATCAGCAAATGGAATGAAGGGTTTTGATTTCTTTGGAGCTATTTTGAAGATGGAACTTTATTCGGACCCTTTCCCTTTTATCATTTTTTTTTTTTTTTGCTAGCACTTTACTACCTGAGTCACGTCGTCAGCCTGACATTTCTGCTGTTTCATTTAGAGAATCTCTGAGACTTTTCTGACCTGACTGGCTTCCCACTTCGATCCTCCATGTCCTAACCTCCTGAGTAGTTGGGATTATAGGAGTGAACTACCAGTGTTGTACTTGGCCCTTTTACCCATTTTCTATTTGTCTATTTCCTACTACACAGGCATCATATTGGTCCTAGAAAGTTCTAGGCCCTGGGAAAGAGAATTCATGATCATGTCAACTTGACATAAATAGCAACGCTATTTTTTTTTTTTTCTGTGCTGGGGATTGTCCTCAGGACCTTTGCACACGCTACACAAGCTGCACTCTCAGCCCCACATTTTGCTTTATAGATAAACCCTTCTCCAACTTCCTTCCATGGAGTCAAGTTCAAATGAGGCCTCTGTGGTAAGTGCTTCTGAAGATAAGACTAAAAGACAGCTCATAAAGAGGCCAAGGCACAAGCCAGGTAGAGGAGCTTTGTCAAGGTCACAGTCAAGGACACGGCACGCCAGTGTCAAAGGTCACCTCAGTGCTGCTGTTGACCTTCGCTGATACTGTCTCAGTGAGCCTCTTTGGGCCACATCCTGTTTCCTGGAATGCCCTGAGCTCGCTGGCAGATCCGCAGCTCGCCTGACAACCCTGCTCCTGGCTGTGACAAGCAGTGACAAACATGTTTTGAAACTTTCTCCCCAGAGACAATGTCACAAAGAGAAGGAGAAAAAAACAAAACATCCAGGCTGGCGCTGTGCTGTATCCGAAGCCGTCTCGTGAGCAGCGTGCCCAGGTGAGGCTCCAGCGACTCCTCCCGAGCCGGAGATTCCTACACAAGCGTTGGGTCTGAAGAAAGCCAAGGGGGAGGAAAGGTTTTCTGGGAGTCCCTGCCCTGTCCCCAGGGCTCTGCGCAGGCTCCCAGAGAAGAGCCCACTTTTCAATCAAGCTGTCAAACTGCCTTGAAACCCCTGCTATCTGGGACTGCTGAGCCCAGCATCGGCTCTTCAGACCACACACAGCTGTCCCCAAAGAAAACAAATGGTGCCTGACAGGGACTCACGCCTGTCATCCTAGCTACTCAGGAGGCTGATACCTGAGGATCAGAGTTCAAAGCCAACCCAGGCAGATAAATCCAAGAGACTCTTATCTCCAATGAATCCGTTTTTTTTTTTTTTTTTAAGAAAAAGGCCAGAAGTGAAGGTATGGTTCAAGTGGTAGAGTACTAGCCTTTGAGCAAAGAAAAAAGAAAAAAACTACCAGAGAATGTAAGGCCCTGAGTTCAAGTCCCAGTACTGGCACAATTCTTCTTTTTTACATTTTTTTTAAAGCACTTTGGGAAAGGAAAGCCGTTCATTCACTCATAAACTTGTTCTCACAATGCTGACAGGAACAAGAGGCGTCCCCAGCCCTCCCAGCCGCCTCCAATCCCAGACCACAGAACAGCATCCACAGTCCAGTTTCCTCGACTGCTATGGCTGAGCAGTGTCACCTCCCCAAGGGCTTGTGGTGACATCCACCCCTAAGCCCCAGTGGCCGAGAATATGATAGCAGGGTGGAACCAGAGCTTGGAGCTGGCCAGGGCCGTGTGCTACCACAGGGCCACGCCCCCAGTCCCTGGAGACAGACTGTACAGATAGCGGCGTTGAAATGAGGTCATTAGGATAGGCCCCTCTCCAATCTGATCAGTGTTCTCAGAAGAGGAGGAGAGGGGGAAGTGTAGTTGTGGAGGTGGGGAGGGAAGGGAGGAGGGGAAAAGCAAAGGAGGAGACAACAATGCTGGATCAGAAATGTACTCATTACCTTGCTCAGGTAACTGTAACCCCTCTGTACAGTATTTTCACAATAAAAAAACTTATTTAAAAAAAAAAGAACAAGGGGAGGAGATTTGGACATCGATGCACGCTGGGAGGGACTGTGTAAGGACACAGCAGGACAGCAAGAAGCCTGTCAAAGAATCCAGCCCCGACCATGTCTTCCTCTCTGACTCCATTGAAGAAAACAAATGTCTACCGTTGTGGGGCTTAAACTCGGGACTTGGGTGCTATCCCTGAGCTCTTTTGCTCAAGGTTAAGTGATCTACCACTGTGAGCCACAGCTCCATTTCTGGTGTTCTGGTGGTTCACTGGAGATAAGAGTCTCATGGACTTTCCTACCTGTGCTAGCTTTGAACCTCGATCCTCAGATCTCAGCCTCCTGAGTAGCTAGGATGACAGGCGTGAGCCACCAGCGCCCGGCTGTGTCTGCTGTTTTGAGTTTCCCAGCCGAGGACTTTGTCATCATGGCTCTCTAACACACCTGTGAAGTCAGACACTCGTCAACACACCAATCAACCAAGATAGCCCACAATTTATAACCAAAATAGCTACACAGAAGTAAGGTGCTAGGTTAAGGATGACTGAGATAACTTGCAAGTGAAAAGTGAGATACATTTCCACCAATATTTCCTAAACATCCATCTCTTTACTAGGTAGCTGCCAGACCTGTAAAGGAGCAAACGCAAATGCGATGTGGCCTCTGCTCACAAGAACTGCATATTTGAAGTTAGGTGCCTAAAATCTCAGCTAATCTGACGATCTCAGCTCGAAGCCAGTCCCAGCCGACAAAGCTGAGAGACTGTTAACTGCCATTAAGCAGCAAAAAAGCCAGAAGTGAAAACACGTAGTAGAGTGCTAGCCTGACGTGAAAAGGCCAAGCAAGACCCAGAGGCCCTGAGTTCAAGTCCCAGTACAGTGCACAGGAACTTCTTATTGCCTCGGCAAGTGATTGCCTTGATAATTTTCTTGGCAACTCGGGCTCCTCTTCCGCAGAGCGCCTATGGGCCAGGCCAGCTAGCCTTCCCAGCCTCCTTCCTTTGCCTGCTCCCAGCTGGCCATATACATCGCTGCCAGGAATGATCTGCAGGGCCCCAGGGGGCCAGCCCTGTCTCTGTGTCACCGACCAGATCCTGAACAAACTGAATTAACCAGTCTCACCAGCATAGGAGGGGTCAGGGGGCCACAGCTGACCAAAGAGGGTGAAGAAGTCGGAGCAGGACATCCCAGGGACTGGTGTCCTGGTGCGTTTTATGCGATCTTCCCCTCCCCCTCTCCTATGTGCAGAGTGCATTGTGGGATTGAGGAGGAGGGCATCGGGAGGGCCGTGCTGTGGGTCAGGTGAGGGGTACGCAGGACACGGGCAGGGTCAGCACTGATGGAACCGAGGGGAGCTGCCCAGCTGAAGCCACAGAACAGAGCTAGATGGGTGCCACCTTGGGAGACAGAGACAGAGCGCAGAGCTGGCAATGTGCTGGCCCCGTGAAGCCATTGGAATACCTACATGACGGCACAAAGATAAATCCCTGTCACGCAAGGTATATATTGTGAAATTCAAACTCTTGTGTGTGCGCGCCAGTCCTGAGGCTTGAACTTAGGGCCTGGGAGCTGTTCTTGAGATATTTTGGCTTAAGGCTACCATTCTAACACTTGAACTACAGCTCCACTTTCCGCTTTCTGGTGGTTCATTGGAGATCAGAGTTTCCCAGACTCTTCTGTCTGGGCTGGCTTGGTACCATGATCTTCAGATCTCGGTCTCCTGAGTAGCTAGGATGACAGGCATGAGCCACCAAAGCACAGTAGCCACTCCACGAGAGTAGGTCACGCTGGATTGAAAAGAGAAGACCACAGTGTGTGGGCAGTGGCAGCTCTCTAGGAGACCTTGGGGGAGGTCAGCTCAGATCTAGCCCTGGCGGCCGCAGCTGCGTGCTCTGCATCCAGTCCCTGGGCTGGGGTTTGGTCACTCATTGTCCGTGTGTGTGCCCCTGTACCTCGCCAGGAACGTCTTGTTTGTTTGCACTTCGTGCAGCTCCAGTGCACACAACTGTCAGATAAAATTCCATCTGTGGTTAATGGAAAGATCTGCTGAAAAAAGTTACCTCACTATTGGACTGAAACCTGAGCTCTAATTAAACTCTGGGCGGGGCAGAGGGTAAAGTCCCATCCTACAAGAGGGAATACCGACTCTAGGCCCTGAAATCAAATTTTCCACTGTGGAGACTTAAAGCATAGATGTGCACATCAAACCAAAGGCTCCCACTGATCGGGAAGAACCACAGGGGTGGGGTGGGGGTCCCCAATAATATCCTTATGCAGCCATTCCCATCCTCCATCGGGCTGAGCACAGAAGAGAGGGAAAGGGCTGAACTCGACTCATCAGGCTAAAATGTAAGATTTGGAAGACTCCGGCAGCAACGTCTAACTAGAAGCCAGCTTGGAACAGAATCTGAACAAGCAATTAAAAAAAAAAAACCCGTGAGGCCTTTCAGCCATTGGCTGAGACATTGCTCACATCCACCCTTCTCCAGACTTTTGGCAAAAGAACAAGTTAAAAAACAAATGCTTTCAGTTAGCTTAAATGACAGCCCTTGGAAAACCCAGAGAGCACAGTGTGCACGGAGAACATTCCGCCCGTGATCCAGCGCCGCTCCGGCCACCGCTGCAAGGCGGCCTTGCCCCAAGACACGGAAAGCCAGGAAAGGTGATCACCACAGAGCCAGGAAAATCATGGTGCTGGCGGCGGGAGATCACTGATAACAGTGTGTGTGTGTGTGTGTGTGTGTGTGTGTGTGCGCGCGCGCGTGCGTGCGTGCACACGCTTCGTGGTACAGTGCTTGTCTAACATCCATGAGGTTCTCCTCCTCCGTTATGAGGGGAGGGAAAGGGAGAGGGAGAGATGAAGAAGAGGAGAGAAAGAGGAGGAAGGAGGAGCAGCAGGAGGAAGAGCAGCTGGAATAAGAAAGAAAGAAGAGGAGGAAGAGGAGGAGGAGAAGAGAAAGAGAAGAAGAACAAGAAGCAGAAGCAGTAGAGGAGGAAGCAAGGACGAAAGCGGAAGGAGGAGAGGAGAACAGGAGGAAGAGGAGGAAGAAGAAGGGGAGGAGGAAGAGGATGAAGAGGAAGAGCAGGAGAAGAAGAGGACGAACAGGAGGAGGAGAAGAAGAGGGGGAAAGGAAGAGCAAGAGGAGGAGGAGGAGAGGAAGGGAGGAAGTGGAGAAGAGGAAGAGCAGGAGGAGGAGAACAAGGAAGAGTAGGAGGAAGAGAAGAGGAAGAGCAGGAAAAGGAGGAGGAAAGGAAGAGCAAGAGGAGAGGGAAGAGTAGAAGCAGGAGGAGGTGAAGAACAGGAGGAGGAAGAGGAGAAGAGGAAGAGTGGAAAGAAGAGGAAGTGGGAAGAGCAGGAGGAGGGAGAGCAGGAGAAGGAGGAAGTAGCGCAGAAGGAGGAGGAGGAGGAGGAAGAGCGTGGATTTAGATAAATACACACCCTATCAGTTTTTACACAATGTTGTAAATCCTGCCACTTATCAAAGCACTTTTATACAATGGAGACTGGAGCTAATTAAAATAAAACGCCATCTGTATCCGATTGAACTTTATCCTATAACATTCATTTCCAGTTTGGTCATTCCAATACACCAACAAGCTCACATTCCAATGCCTCTGGATAATATTAAATCATCTTTTCCCTTTGTTAATAATATTAATTACCCAAGTCTCCAGATGTTGAGGCACACAAATGTAGGAAAACGGTTCAGCTCGCTGCCACACAAGAGAACACTAAAGGCTTACATAAAAACAGCTAATTTGGCCAAACAGTTAATTGGAAATAACTAGGCAAAGTAAATACTAATTGATCAGGCTCGCCTGGAAACTAGCCGCATGTAAAAGAGGTACTGCGGTTGAGATTCTGAATTCATAATTGGTTCAGATGTCTATATGTTTTTCTCTGGGGCAAAAATTTAATTAGAATTGTAGGAGACAATCAGCCAATCACGTGGAGGTTCCAGGCTGGGCTGGGATGTCCGGCTGTTTATATTTTTTCCTCTTTCTTCTTTATTAGCAGGATGCTTTGATAGCAGCCATGCCAGGAGCTTTATTAGGAAACTGTGCAAAAGGGATTTTGGTTTTTAATTTGAAAAAAGGTTTAACTGCCAGAGCCTTTGCCTGGGAAGTATATACTTCCTTCTGTTTCCCCCAGGAACACAAAGTAAACACTGTCCTTCAGAGGTACAAGTGGCTCTGACATGAAGAAGTAAAAGACTGAGCCTCCTGTCCCTTGTTACCTGCCTACGTCGCTTACCACCATCTCCTGTCCCTGCTTTACGGTGGACTCACCAGTGTCCGGGTCCGATTTCTGCATTTACACTCGCTCACAATGGCTGGGTGCTGGCAGCTCACGCCTGTAGCCTTGGCTACTCAGGATCGTAGTTCAAAGCCAGCCCAGACAGGAAAGTCTGTGAGACTCTTATCTCCAATTAACTCCCCCCACAAAGCCAGAAGCAGAGGTGTGGTTCAAGTGGTAGAATGCCAGCTTGGAGCCAAAAAAACTAAAGGAACAGTGCCCAGGTCCTAAGTTCAATCCCCAAGACCAGTGTGTGTGTGTGTGTGTGTGAGCCAAAAAAACTAAAGGAACAGTGCCCAGGTCCTAAGTTCAATCCCCAAGACCAGTGTGTGTGTGTGTGTGTGTGTGTGTGTGTGTGTGTGTGTGTGTGTGTGTGTGTGTGTGTGTGTGTGTGTGTGTGTGTGTGTGTGTGTGTGTGTGTGTGTGTGTGTGTGTGTGTGAAAAATCTTGGGATTCGCACAATGTCGTCTCTTTCTATGCATCTACACATCCAGACATCTTCGCCGCCAGCCAGCCACTCGCTCACTCATGCTTCTCTCCAGCAGTCTGTCCAGCTACCCACTCATCCATCCACCTTGAAAACCAATTCAGAAATATATTCAAAATATGTCTGTCAGCCGGGTGCCGGTGGCTCAAGCCTGTAAGCCTAGTTCCTTAGAAGGCCAAGTTAAGAGGATGGAGGTTCAAAGCCAGCCCAGGCAGGAAAGTCTGTGAGACTTGTATCTCCCATTAATGACCCAAAAAAGCTGCACGTGGAGCTGTGTGGCTCAAGTGGTACAGTGCTATATAGCTTTGAGCAAAAGAGCTCAGGGACAGCGTCCTGAATTCAAGCCCAGGACTGGCATGCATACACACACACACACACACACACGTCTGTGTGTCTTTTCATGACCCATGTACATGAAACTCCATGCAAATGAACTCCCTGGGACGTCCTCTGGTGCCCAAGGCCTGGGGCCCTGGGAAGGGCAGGTCAGTATAGGACCCAGCATGAGCCACCTCACCCCTCCTATTCTGGCTGTCAGTCATTGCCACTGAGTGGTTAGGAACCACATCAAGAAGCCCTTTTCCCACGGAGACGTAATTAGAAGCGTTCTCTGAGAGGAGCTGGAAGAATTCTGCTACCAGTTGAAGAGCCCAGCCCAGTGCTTAGTGAATTGTTTTGCAGATTTTAATCTTTAATCTGGTATTGGGGGCTCACGCCTGTAATCCTAGCTACTTAGGAGGCTGAGATCTGAGGATCCTGGTTCAAAGGCAGCCTGGGCAGATAAATGCAAGAGACTTTTGTCTCCAATTAAGTAGCAAAAAGCCAAAAGTGGGGGTGGGGGAAAGGGTGGCGCAAATGGCAGAGCATTAGCCTTAAGCAGAAAAGGATATGCAAGAGCATGAGGCCGTGAGTTCAAATCCCACTACTGGCACACATGCACATGGTGCATATACACACAAAGATACATTATGAGAGTCACTTCCTTTCATTAGTACACTTCTCATTTGAAATGCCTGGGGATTTGTTTTATGGGTAACAATCTCTCTCTCTTATGATTATAGCATATTTTGATAATATTTTTATTTATTTTTATTTATTGCTTTTTGGCGTGTGCCAATCCTGTGGCTTAAACTCAGAGCCTGGCTGCTATCCCAAGAGTGCTCAAGGTTAGCACTTTACCACTTGAATCATAATTCTACTTCTGACTTTTTGGAAGTCCACTGGTGATAAGAGTCTCATGGACTTTCCTGCCCAGGCTGACTTCAAACTTCAGTCCTCAGATCTCAGCCTCCTGAGTAGCAAGGGTTACAGGTACGAGCCACCAGTGCTCAGCTGAGAATTTCAATTCTTAAGTTTGATAAGGCCTTTAGATGGTCTGATACATCCATCTCTGTCATGTTCTATTCCAAGAAGATAAGGAAAATGACTGTCTTTCTAGAATCAGAATGCATTACAGATTCAGCCAATGTTAGGTCAAGTTCAAGGGAAGAATCTTGCCGGTTCTCACCTGGGGGTCCATCCTGAGCAAAGTGTGAGGGCCTCTGCTACTCACGGTTGAACGTTTAAAGGTTTTGCTGTGATAGAAATGGTAGTAATCTTCCAGGGGTCCAATCTGCAAAATGAAAAGCAAGATTCCATCCATGAATAACACATTACCAAAAGCTGAAAAAGTCTTCTTCTGCAGGGCACTAGTGTGTACAGCTCACGCCTGTAATCCTAGCTACTCAGGAGGCTGAGAGCTGAGGATCCAAAGCAGTGTAGGCAGGAAAGTCTGTGAGACTCTACCAAAAGGCTGGAAGTAGGGCATGGCTCAAGTGGTAGAATACCAGCCTTGAGTGAAAAAGCTAAGGGACAGATCCTGAGTTCTACCCCCAGTATTGGCCTGCATAAGTATGCACACAGATACACACAAATACACACAAGCTCTCCCTCTTATTCAAGGCTGATTCTGCTCCCAGAAGAAATGGACCCTCATCATACTGCACACACACAGTCAGTGTTTATAAACCGGAAGGCGGATTTGGAGAGTCCTTGTGAGATAAACAAACCTAGGTAACATTTCAGTAGAGCACCTGCTCCATTACATCTTGTGGTAAGTGAATATCGCTTCGGGTATGTCCTAGCTTGGCCAAGTTAGGACAAGAATGAGTGTCCACTGCAGGCCAAGCATTCCCGCAGTAGCTAAGTTAGCATCAAGTTAGGTCTGCAGCACATTCCCATAATAAACAAGTTCCATTCTCTCCACCCCACGGGTAAACTGGAATATCTAAGAACAAGTACTCGGCCTCCAGCGTAGCCGACAGCCAAGGACAACACGTGGGCCCATCTGCTTCGGGCGAGTGGAAAGTTCAGATGAGAACACCCAGACCCTTGGGGGTGTCCCGATTTTCTGCCAGGGTCAAGTTTTCAGGACAGATTTTAGCTCAAGGGTGGGGTTGAGCCCACAATAGCCATGTGGCTCAATCCTGGGTCTTTGAGGAGAGCTGACCCCAGTAATCTTCCCGGCAATCAACACTTGCTCTCACACCAGATGACCCGTGAGCACTAACACCGTGTCCTCAGCGGCCAGCTGCCGAGTGTAACTCTCACTGGCTCTAGATGGTTGCGAGTTAGTCATTGTCCATGCAAGAAGGGCTTTCGAAACGCAAAGGGACCGAATATCCCCGAGAATCTCAAGCTGCCCTTCCCCGGCTCAATCACCTGAGCTTCTTTTGCCAGCTTCTCTGATACTTAAGACTCTGATCATTCTCCGCCCCACCCCCCCCACTTCACTTTCTGAGGGTCAGTTTCCTGAAGCCAATATTACATGAAAATATTATGTAGAAAGTCAGGTGCCGGTGGTTTACGCCTATAATCTTAGCTACTTGGGAGGCTAAGACCAGAAGGATGATGCCTGAGCATACACACACAAGACCCCTTCTCAACCAATAGCTGGGTAGAGTAGCGTAGGCCTTCCATCACAGCTGTGTGGGAGGCTCAGATTGGGAGGATTAGCGTTCCAGGCCAGCCCAGGTAGAAAAGTTGGCAAGATTCCATCTCAATGGAAAGAAACTGGGCATGATGATACATGCCTGTCATCTTAGCTATGACAGGAAGCCTAAAATAGGCGGATCACAGTCCAAATGTATACCTAAAGTATACATTTATCTTATCTGAAAACTAACCAAGTCCCTCATCCCCCCAAAAACAGTACAGTGACTGCTTAGTAAGTAAAGCCCCGAATTCAAACTCCTGAATCAACAACAACAATAAGCAGAAAATTCCAGAAATAAACAATTCATGTTTACAGTAGAGTTATCCTATTTTTGATTAGCCTTTGTTGCTAATCTCTTAACTGTGCTTAATTTTTAAGTAAAACTTTATTATAGCTATCTATGGACAGGGAAAACATGGTTTGTGCGTATATCTATACAGGTAGATATCATATATCTATGTGTATTGTCCAGTGTAATATTCTAAATATAACACTATATGCTATTAAACATACGTTAATACACATAGTACACATAAATACTATCAACAGAGTCTATACCGAGTATATGTACACATAGATTTTGTTGGCAGTTTCAGGCACGATGGAATGTTCTGGAACCTATCCCAGATGCAGATAAGGGGTGTAATTGTTCCCTGGAGACGTTTATGAGATGATGATACGCCTGAGTTTCCTAATTCAGCTCCTCCCACATTAATTGTAGGGATAAAGCTATTCCATCCCTGAGAACCTCAGTTCCTGAAGAAGATGATGTATCCAGGACTTAGGTCTAGTCAACACAGAGCCATGGTGACACCCCATTCACAGCCACTGTGAGCCCTGAGCTGACCCCAACAGAGACCGGAAGCTACAGTGCCCGTCTTCACACCTTTGCACACCATACAGAATGTGTGTGCAAGATTCTTCACCATCCTTCGGCCCTCCTTGCCAGGGTTAGAAGACATAGCCTTCTTTTTAAAGGAAAGAACCTCCTTTTTATACTTAGGCTTCCTTCCCTCTTTCTTTTTCTTTCCTTCCTTCCTTTCCCCCCTCCCTCCTTTCTTTCCTTCCTCATTCCTTTTCCTCCCTTGCCTTTTCTTTTTTGTCCAGTAGTGAGGGCTTGAACTCAGGCCCTGGGCACTGTCCCTGAGGTTTTTCACTCGTGGCTATTTCTCTACCACTGAAGCCATAGCTCCACTTCTGGCTTCTTGCTGGTTACTTGGAGAGAGAAGAATCTCATGGACTTTCCTGATGGGCTGGCTTCGATCTCAGCCTCCTCCGGAGTAGCTAGGATTACAGGCGTGAGCCACCAGCACACCCAGCTTCTACTTAAGTTTCCATAGTACCCTTACAATTATGGCCCATGGACCACGAGGAGGCAGGTCAGAGCCGCCATCATCTGCCCAGTGCTTCATCTGTGCCTACAGCCTCATAGGAACTTGGCCAATTGCTGACACGGGGAGCTGGGACTCCCTCTGGTTCTTTCGTAGCCTCTCTTCCTCTTGCTTCTCAAGGTCTGGGGATGCCTGTGGATTGGGTCCAAATACGAACCTGCACCTACGTTGACCGCTTCCTGTTGGGCGACCTGGGCTTTCCCTGCATCTTGGCTTCCTTGTGACATTAATAATTACAACCTTGCCTGGCCAAAGGCTTCCAGAGTGGAATGAGCTGTCTGTGTGCGAAGCAGCTGGGCTGGGCACCCCGCAGGGCCAGCAGAGCACCCCACAGGTGGTTTTCTGAACTCCTGAACCCCGGCTCGTTCTCTCTGCCTCGAGACATTTTTCTGGGACACGAACCACGGCACTATTTCTGCCCTATTTTGCACACACCCACTTTTACTTCTTCCCACAGGTGAGTCATGTGGATTGTGTCTTCCACAAAGTTAATTGCTACCCGTGCCCAAAGCCTCCTCCTAAAACAAGCCAGACCACAGCAGACCATTGCGGAGCAGTACTGGTTAATAAATAGCAGTATTTAATGAACATGTTGGCTTCAAAGCAGGCCCTATCTGTGGAGGTGTGACATGACCTTTGATCTTTCAACACCAGGAGTTCAAGCTACTTCCTACTGTGGCTCAGTCCAGGGGCAGGCTGGAGTTCTCCACCCATTAAAGAATTAAAAGGCAGGGAAGTATTTCGCCATTCAGGACCACAGAGGAACAATGAGTTGAATGAAGCTGCTGGTAAAAGAATGGATTCAGTGTAGCTGGGCATCAACAGATCCAAGGCCGGGAGGCCCCAGAAGCTCTCCATGGCCTCTGGTTGCTGAGCCAGGCCAGAATCAGCCACCTCTTCCCTTGAGATAAGCAAAGGCCCATCAGTCCCCTCCCTGTGGGTCACTATCGGGTCTGGGCCACTGGGAGCTATTCTTTCAGCCAAAGAAGAAAAATGGTACCCAGAATGCTAACCAGGCAAAAGGCCTGTGTGGGCAACAGTGGCCAGTGCCACACTGTTTGGATGCATATGTCCAGCTCAGCAAGAGGGCTGAGTCTTGTGTTTAAGGGCAGGACTCTGAATCTGATTGCTCAAGTAGAACCTGTGGCAACTGTCCTTCATGTCTAGCTGGTTTCACGTAGCACAATGTATTCAAGGCCTATCCATGGGGGAGCCTGCATCATGATTTCCCTCATGCATGTGTGTGTGTGTGTGCGCGCGCGTGCGCTGTACTGGGGCTTGAACTCAGGACCTAGCTGCTGTCCCTGAGCTTTCTTTCCTCTCAAGGCTAGTGTTCTACCACCTGAGCCACAGTTTCACGGATAGCTTTTAGGCGCTTACTTGAAGATAAGAGTCTCATGGACTTTCCTTCCCAGCCTGGCTTTGAACCATGATCCTCATATCTCAACCTCCTGAGTAGCTAGCTAGGATTACAGAAGTGAGCTACCCATCCACCAGTGCTCAGCCTGAATACCCACTGGTGGACACCTACGCATCCATCCACAGAGGCCACTGTGAAGATCACTGCCTGGAACACGGTTCTGACAACATTTGTTCAGATTCCTGCTTCCACTTCCACTGGGTACCTCTCATTCTGTAGCGCTGAGAGAGTCACACCCGTTTGTTTACCTGGGTGGCTGTTTCCTGTTGCTCAGCAAAGCTCTTCGTGGGATCTCACCTGACCCAGGATGGCAATAACTGTTCCAATATGCTCCCCCCAACTTGGAAAGCTGCTCCTCAGCTCGCAGGGTGGTGTCGGGAGGGAGGAGGTGAGACTGGCAGCCTCCAGGCTTGATGGGGTCATGTCGGGGAGGTTTTCACGGGCCAAGGACACCTGACTGCCTCCTGACCCTGACTCACAGCCCGGCTGGGACCCAAGGCTCTCTGACCCTGACTCCCTGGGCCTTACTCTCCCAATCTGTAGAATGAAGCCATGTCTGTGAGGAAAGGGGCATCCTGAGGGATAGACAGGGAGGTGGAGGCCCGGGGAAGTGAAGTCCAGTGTCATTCAGTGGGACTTCCACATCCTGACCCAACAAACTCCCCATTCTCACACAGACAAGCACATGACAACGTCTGATGCTAAATGACACACTAACAGTTGGAATAGGATGGAAGGGAATTGCTACATCGTTGGCACACCTTCAGCCTCAAACTGACAGATACTAGGTGAAGTCTCTCCTCCTCCTCCTCCTCCTCCTCCTCTTCTTTCTGGCTGGCACTCCACTTCTGGCTTTTTGCTGGTTACCTGGAGATAAGACCTTCATGGGCTTTCCTGCCTAGGCTGGTTTCAAACTGTGATCCTGACTTCAGCCTCCTGAGTAGCTAGGATGACAGTCATGAGCCACCAATGCCCCACCAAGATGCTATGTTTTATGTCCCAACATAAAATTTCACTATGTTCTTTGGATTTTTTTCTTGCCCGTGGTGTTTTCACAAATGCATTCACTGGAGCCCGTCTCCCAGCACACCAGCCAATGAAGTAAACAATTTGCTGGATATGAATACTCACCTCCCACCACTCCATACACACTGACACGTATTTACATACATCCACTGATAAAATCAGTGATGTCATTAAAATATCATCAGAAGCCCTGCTAAGTGTTCCCGACCAGAACGTTGGAAGAAATGAGATCAAAGAACCCACAGTGAGTGTAGGTTAATTCTCCTCAACAGGATGCTCTATTTGACAGCCTAAAAAACAATTGTAGCTAATGAATGCATACACGTGGCACAAAATAAAGGAAGGTGAAAAAAAAAGAAAAAAAAAGATCAGGAGAGTTCCTCCACTTTTCCTGCATGCTCCTAGCTTAGGTCATCCCACGCAGCAAACCTCAGAGATCACATCAAGTCACAACCCTAGGAGCTTGCAGATAGGGAAACTGAGGCACAGAGAAGAAGTCACTTCATGTCCACCCATTAGGTCAATAGCACATTCTGAACGGTCCCCCTTCTGTCTCTTGGCCCGGTGAGGGTAAGCGATTGTGGGGGGTGTGGGGAGTGAAGGGAACCCCCCAGGACCTCCACAAGCTCTTCCACCAAGTCCTGTGCTTCAGCAAGGAAACCGTAGAGTCACACACTAAGCTCCATGAGACACAGGTCGCCACGCCTCTCCACGGTGTGTCAAGGTTATGCATGTGTACATGCACTCAGGCATGCATTCACACAGGTATTCAGAAGATGGACATGTGTGGGCTCGTAGGCAGTGATGGGTGTCTACAAGCATGTGGATGTGTGTGCGTGCAACCCTTTGGTTCTCGCACAGCCTCCACATCCAAGCTGCTGCTGGCTGATGGAGCTCATTCAGAACCCCCGGATTCATGGTACACCATCATGGAGTGCATCAGAGTCAGCCGCACGACTCCAGAGAGCCTGCCGCAAGGTGGTTTGGGACCCTAGATGCAGGTCCTGTTTCCAGTGTGCTCAGCTGGGCTCAAAGGCTATGAGGTAAAGAGAATATTCCAGAATTCTTGTAGGCCCAACACCACACGCCTTCTCCTCTTGGAAGACAAAGCCCAGCCCTTCTCAGGACCCAACTATCTCCATCACCAAGCCAGGCTCCTTGTCCAGCCGGGCCTGGCCTAGGCCCGCATCACCCTCCTTCCTCAAGGCAAGGCCTTGTCCCCAGGTTACCACCCCTGCTGCTCTGAGCCCCTCCCCCTGCTACTCCGAGCCCCTCCCCCTGCTACTCCGAGCCCCTCCCCCTGCTGCTCTTCCCCTCCACCTTCCCCTCCCCTTCGGCTGGGCTGTCACGGCCTCCGGGAAGTCTCCTGGAGCCCCTCACCCCCCAGACCCAATCTGCTCCCATAGGACTGCCATCCCCATCGTCACTTTCCCCTCAATGGTAAGGGACTTGGTCATCTGTCAACCCTCAGAGCCCCTGATGCAAAGGAGGAACATGAAGAGAACCTTCCAGAGCTCCAGTTCCCAATGCTGCCTGACCGCACACGTGTCACGCCAGACCCAGTCCACCAACAGACTAGTCCAGAAAAGAGCTGAGTCCCCCGGCGGGGCTCCCTCATCCCCACATCCCCTCCTGTGCTCTCCCTGGGCAGTCCTGAGGCGGGAGTGCCCTGCACGGTGGGGAGGGAGAATCACATGCTGTGTGGCCCTGGCTCAGCTTCTCTGTTCTCCAAGCACTCCCAGGACGGGAGGTAGGGAGTAAGTGGCCTGCATGGCTGCCCCACGCCTCCCTCAAAGGGCCAAAGCCAAGGGTAAGAGGGAGAAGAACCCTGAGCTGGTCTCTTCACAGGGAGAAGCCTCTTGTCTAGTCTGTTTGCTTTTTAATGCAAGCTCCGAATTCCCTCTCTTCTTTGATAAGGGCAGGGGTGGGGGCGGGGTGGCAGCCCCCAGTGAGCACGGCCAGCAAGGCTCACCCTGAAAAGATCAAGACTTCGTAGTTTTGTTAGAAGGAATGGAGGAGGAGGAGAGGGGACAGGGGGAGGAGTGGAGAGGAGGAGGAGGAGGAGGAGAGCAGTACTGAATGAATCCCATCTGGTGTGGGAGTAAAGCCACTCTTGAGCACACTGTGTCTACCCCAAATGACATCAGACCCCCCCCCATACCCACTGGGCTCACCAGTGGACACAGCTGAAGACACAGGTTCAAGTCTCTCCCCCTGATGGGAGGAGTTGACTAAATACATACTTTGATCAGTCCCCACCCCACCCCCGCCTCCTCCCCCCCAAATCTGCCACCTCATCTCCCCAGGCCCATGCAGAGAAAGCCTGTCTCACAAGAGCAGCCGATAAGCAGCCCCAGAATGTCACAACTCAAGGTCTCACCAATGAATGGGCTACAGACGCCCCAGTCGGCTTGGCAGTTGGAGGGGGCGTGGCCAATCCCTTTATCGCTCTTGGAGCCTGCCCTTGGCTACAAACAGATGTTCCAGGGGGCCTGTCCACCCTGCAGCTGCTACGTGCTGGCTTCCAAACGAAGCCGCTTGTCATCCAATAGGGCCAGCAGAGTCCCAGGGCCCCGGGCTTTCTGGAACAGTTTCTGTCTAAAGTCATGGGTGTCTGAGTTCAGTTATGTAACACTATTGATCCCAGTTGGCCAGCTTAAGAAAAACATAACTAATTAAAGCCCATAAAAATCTACACACCAAATTAATTCTGTATTGCTCTGGTGAACTTCCTCCAGGGGGAAAAAATAGTTATAAATAGAGATGGTCACTGAGCCTATATTTAGCCAGCACCGAGTTACCTGGTATTTATAATTAAGGAAGCCCAGAAAACAGAAGGGACATTTTGTTGCTATTTTTTTTAAGTACTTTATTTTAAAAAAACAAAACAACAGCAACAACAAACAAAAACCCGCTTCCCATTTCAGGCTCCTATACCCATAACCACATTTTGTTATGGCAGTAATTATAATCCTGATCCCAGTTAAGATCATTGAATAATTTCCTAGTTCCCCAAAGTTACTTTCTCCAACACGGATCCACCCAAACTGCAGTCAAACTGTTCAACTTCCCACAAATTCCTGAAAAACCATTCATTTTTACTTAGGAGACTTTGTTTTTTTTCTCTTCCCTTAAGTTGCCAAAGCGAATGGTCTGGCTTGGGACGAGGTTTGACCGACCTACTCGCCTGTGCCGATCCTAGCCCCAGACTGGGCTTTTCTATGTAGCATACGCTGCTCTTGAAATTTTACAGGGTAAATTCTGATAAAAAGCCACCTGAAGCCAGGTACTAGAGGCTCATGCCTGTCAGCCTAGCTACATAGGAGGCTGAGATCTGAGGATCGAGGTTTGAAGCCAGCAGGGCCAAGAAAGTCCGTGTGACTCTTATCTCCAATTAGCCAGCAAATAGCTGGAAGTGGAGGTATGACTCAAGTGGTAAAGCACCAGACTCCAGCAAAAAAGTTTAGAAATAGCACTCAGGCCCCGAGTTTAAATCTCAGGTCCAGTGCTCATGCACGTACACACACACACACGTACACACACGTACACATACACACACAGCTACCTGAACTAAATGCTCACCAAAAGCCTCACCAGCATTGCTGGGATAAACTGAATCAGGAACCTCAGTGATTCATGATTCTTGTGGTTTCAGTGTGGTTTGCCTCCTCTAAAACTCATGTTGGAGTTTACTGTCCGTGGTGAGCTATTAGAAGATATTATCAGACTAATGTACTGAGAGATGGGGTCCTCCAGAGAGAGTAGGATTCGAAAATGTCAAAGGTAGAGGCAATGGCTCAGGCCTGTCAACCTAGCTACTCAAGGTTCCAGGTTAGCAAGGGGCAGGAAAGTCTGTACGACTTATCTCCAATTAAACAGCAAAAAGCTGGAAGTAGAGCACTGGCCTAGGGGAAAAACAAAACAACAAAATAAGGGACAGCATCCAAGTCCTGGGTTCAGGTCCCAGAACTACCACCAAAACAAAACACCAAGCACAAAACCAAAAACCGAACCCCACACTTCCTTCCATTCTATTCTCATCAGTGCCAACAATAGACACAGACTGGGCTGCCAGTAGGGGCTTTAATTCCCCATGACACCATTCCAGGCCCTCAAATCCAAGCTGCAGCTGGGCACACGTGGCTCACGTCTGTAATCCTAGCTACTCAGGAGGCTGAGATCTGAGGATCAAGGTTCAAAGCCAGCCCAGGCTTTGAACCTTGAGATTCTTGTCTCCATGAGATTCTTGTCTCCAATTAACCACCAGAAAACCAGAAGTGGCGCTGTGGCTCAAGTGGTAGAGCGCTCGCCTTGAGCTGAAGAGCTGAGGGACAGCGCCCAGGCCCCACAACTGACAAAAAAAAAAAGGTGGCTGCACTTAGCAAGCCCTGGGTCCGTCTCTGTCGGCTGCGGCATCGTTCCTCTGCATGTTTCTCAGCCCTCGCTGCCTTCCATTCCTTTTGATGACCTGGTCACGCCCGCCAGCCCCCTCCAGGTGTTTTATGGGCTTGGAGGCTCACTACTGACAAGTGATCAACACCCCAGTATTCAGGAGAATTCCCAGGGGCGCTTCTCCCAGAGCAGGAAAAGCTTCTTAGACCATGGCAGAAGCCAGAAAGGAAGCAGGGTTTGTCTGACTGGTTGTCTTTTTCCCCTCCCCCCCCACCTCTGTCCTCCTCCCCCTGCCCAACACTGGCCATGCATCCCAGCTGCTAACCGCTCCCGCCTCATCTCATGCACTAGGCCACCTTTCCAATCATAGTCACATAGTCCGTTCTCTGCACTGAACCCCTGGGAATGAATGCTTGGCCCCAGCTGGGTCCCCATACCAAAGTGGGGATCCTCACAGCTCACCCTGATGCTGATCTCACCTGGTCCTCAAGCCATTCTACCCACCCAGCCTCCAACCCAGCCCTTCCCTTTGAGCAGCTGTGTCAAACGTGTTCTGCTTAGAACCCAAGATGGCCAGCCCCTCTCCTGCCTTCTGCTACCGTCCACTCCCAGTCTCCACGTGCAGAGGCCACCTTGCCCCCCAGGGCACTGTCACCTCTGTGTCCCAGGGACTGTCACACAGGCCTGGCACTCAGGGCCTCAAGCATTTTCACTCAAGGCTGGCCCTCTACCACTTGGGCCACATCTCTACTTCTGGTTTTTTGCTGTTTAATTGGGAGGTAAGAGTCTCTCAGACTTATCTGCTTGGGCTGGCTTTGAACTTACTTCTCAGTCTCCTGGGTAGCTTAAATTGTATGTGTGAGCCACTGATATGTGGCTCCTTCCTTCCTTCCTTCCTTCCTTCCTTCCTTCCTTTCCTTCCTTTTCTTCTTTCCCTTCTTTCAAGTTAAAAAAAAAAAAACTGGAGTTAAGTTAGAAGCAGAACTCTATAAAACAGTAAATAACTTTCGAATGAAGATTATTTAAAAAGTTGAAGAGAGTTCTTTAAAACTCTGGCAGGAGAAAGAACTCCAAGCAGCGCTGACAAAGAAAAAATGCAGCGAAGCATGGAGAGGTATGCTGTGATGAAAACAGATGCAGCCCCGGACGGAGCAGAGATTTAAAAGACAGTAAGAACCACTCTCCATGATGCCACGCTAATAAATTTGAAAACTTAGACGACATGAGCAAATGACTAGGAAATCGCAATTTATGAAAACTAAAAATGAAATCTTTGGGGACTAGTCAGATTTTATACTCAAGCAATAGGAACAGTAGTCAGACATCTATCTCCTTCCCATGAAACGGGCTGAGACAGTTTTACAGGTGAGCACTACTAAAACCCCAACGTGTAGATCATTCCAGTCCTGTACAAACTCTTCCAGAGAATAGGAAAAGAGTAAAATTTCATGAGGCCAGAATAATATTAAAACCGGAGGAGACAGTCCACAAAGAGAAAATGATGGGTTCGCTTTAGCCATGAACAGAGAAGCTGAACTTCTAACTAGAATATTACAGAACCAAATCCAGCAAAAAGAAAGAAAGAGCAGGGCACTGGTGGCTCACGCCTGTAATCCTAACTACTAAGGAGGCTGAGATCTGAAGATCATGGTTCAAAGCCAGACCAGGCTTTGAAGTCCGAGAGACTCTCATCTCCAATAAACCACCAGAAAACCAGAAGGGGCGCTGTGGCTCAAGCGGTAGAGCACTAGCCTTGAGCTGAAGAGCTGAGGGACAGCACTAAGGCCCTAAGTTCAAGTCCCATGACCAACCAAAAAAAAGTAAGAAAGACAATCCACAGTGAACGAGGTAGATTTATTCCATGAATGCAAGATTGTTTGAACCCCAGGAATGAATGGATTTAATTCATTTTTCCAACAGATTAAAGAAGACACAGGGGGAGCCGGGCTCGCCTATAATCCTAGCTACTCAGGAGACTGAGACCTGAGGATCTCGGTTCAAAGCCAGCCCAGGCAGGAAAGTCTGTGAGACTCTTTTTTTTTTTTGGGTCCGGTCGTGGGGCCTGAACTCTGGGCCTGGGCGCTGTCCCTCAGCTCTTCAGCTCAAGGCTAGTACTCTACCACTTGAGCCACAGTGCCACTTCCGGCTTTTTTCTTTTTGCTTACGTGGTGCTGAGGAATCGAACCCAGGGCCTCAGGCATGCAAGGCAAGCGCTCTACCACTGAGCCAACTTCCCAGCCCCAAGACTCTTATCTCTAATAAAAACCACTAGAAAACCAGAAGTGGCACTGTGGCTCAAGTGGTAGAGCGCTTACCTTGAACTGTAGAGTGCAAGGGACAGAGCCCAAGCCCAGAGTTTAAGCCCTACGACCAGCAAAAAAAAAAAAAGAAGATACAGGCGTAAAAATTGTAAAAAGTATGATTAAAAACTCTTTGCAACCAAGAAAAAGAAGGAAATTTCTTTAAAACTATTTTTTAAAAAATAGAATCTAGCCTGGTGCTGGTGTCTCTTGCCTGAAATCCAATCTACTCTGGAGGCTGAGATCTGAGGATGAAGGGTTGAAGCCAGCCCAGGCAGAAATGTCTCAGTGATTCTTATCTCAAATTACCTAGCAAAAAGCTGGAAGTAGAACTGGGACTCAAGGGGTAGAGCACTTGCCTTGAGTGAAAAAGCTAAGGGACAGTGCCCAGGCCCTAGCACAAAAAAGAAAGGAAGGAAGGAAGGATAAAAGGAAAGAAAGAAGGAGGGAAGGAAGGAAGAAAAGGGAGGGAGGGAGAAAAAGACCTAGCAGATGAAACTATTCTTGTCATTATGCAATATGGGGAAACTTAGCTATTATAAAGAGAGAATAAAGAAGGGGAGAACAAAATACCTTTTCACTTTCCTCTTTCTGGAATCTCTGTAGAAGTTTTGCTCATTTCATCAAGACAATGTTCTGTGCAATCTGTCCAGAGCAATGCCCAAGGGCAAGAAAAGCTCAGCTCGGAGAGAAAGAAAAAGCTAGCAACTCCAGGAGCTCCATTCGTTGTCTTTGGGGAGTGGAAAGAAATAAGACATTTGGATCAATGGCGATTGTACATTCTCTACCTAAGTCTTCGGGGTATCCGGCAGCTTCCTCTCAAGCTTCTTTGATGGTCCTGGAGACCAACACAGGGCAGCTGACAGGAATATTTTTATTTGTTTGCTTGTGTGCCGGTACTGGGGCTTGAACTCAGGGACTAGGTGCTGTCCCTTACCTTTTTTACCGGAGGAGGGTACTGCTCTATCACTGAAGCCACAGCTCCACTTGTGGCTTTTTTTGGTGGTTAACTGGAGATAAAAGCCTTACAGACTTGCCCCTTCCCTGATCCTTAGATCTCAGCCTCCTGAGTAGCTAGGATGACAGGTGTGAGCTTCCAAGCACCTGGCTTCTGATTGTGTTTTTAATGGCATTGCTTATAGGGAGTCCTCACTCGCTCAATTCATTCATTTAAAAGCACGCGTTAGCTCGCAGCATTTCCCGTGGAAGTGGCTTTATGCCACTGCACTAGCTGCTGGGAAAAGTAAGCAAATTACAGCTATTTACATATTCTATCACAGTTGATACATTTTGTTTTGCCAACACATCCTACAGCGCAGTAAGTATTTAATTAGTTTTATTTCCTTTTAACAACAATGGTGTTTTATTTGTCTTGGTGAGGTAATTAGTGTAATCTCCTTATTTATTTCCCCTGGAGTCAGCTTACTACTCTGTCCTTTTCATTACGGAGGATTTTGTTTCCTTCCAAGTTTTCCCTTAACCAAATCATTTTTATTTTTCAATTTCTCTCCCCTCTGTGAATGTGTGCATGCATGTGGATGTGGGGGGCGGGGGCGCGAAGAGCTTATTTTATAGCCCGGGCTGGCCTCAGAATTCACAAATCTCTGGCCTCAGCCTCCCTAGAGTGCTAGGATTACAGGCATGTGCCACCATGCCCCGCTTGGTCCTTTCAATTCCATTTCCCCTTACAATCTGCACTAAGACAATTTTATTTCAGATCATGATACATCTTCCCTCTCGTATTAAGTGTGTCTCCTCATCTTTGTATTTTACCACGTTCCCCTATTTCAGTTTAACACCCTTTCATTTCTATTATGCCGTTATGTGTTCCGAGTTTCCTCTCCCTCCGGCATTCATTTTAAGAGAATTAAGAGAATCTATAAATAAAAGCAGCTTCTTAGAATAATGCTTTCATTCTTCCCCCACTCTCCCCACCCCCCAGTTCTGGAGTGAGCCCTAACTCTAGCAGCCGCCCCTCCTAGGCAGAAGCTCCACTACAAACAGCCCCCCAATCCTAGCTGGGTGTAGTCTGGGATGGATGGGTAAATGGGGGGGGGGGGAGGGGGAATTGGGAGGTAGCAGGATTCTAAGTCAGGACATGCATCCATCCATCAAAACATGGCACAGAACAGTTATTACTCTGGCCCTGCATTCAATCGCATCAAATCAGAGGAGGCTGGAAAGTCAATAACTCAAAGCCTAAAACTAGGGGGTGGGGGGTGGGGGGGGGCAGGGAACACAGGGCTGAGTAGGAGAGAAGATAATTAGTAGGCAAGCAACTCTGACTCCTATTGGCTGCTGGGGGATGTGTGGGGTTCCAATTGGCTGCTGAGGCATCAGCCAAAGCTTGTCTCTCTCCACAGGAAGTTCCTTAAACAGAGAGGCTGAGCTCATTTGCATTTCCTGGGATGCTATACAAAATAGAAAGTCTACAAGCAAAGAACTACCAAATGAAAGTCTCAGGGAGCCCTAGTAATCCATTCGGGTGCCTAAGTGGCCCCAAAGCACCTCTAACCAAGACCCCCCCCCCAAAAAAAACCACGAAACAATAAACAACAAGACCCTCTCCAAACCCAGATTCCTTCGATGACATCATTTGTTCTGTTAAATGGGGGGGGGGGGGGGGGGGGAGAGACAGTGGTTCACACCTGTAATCCTAGCTACTCAGGAGACTTAAGATCTGAGTGTCACAGTTTGAAGCCAGCCTCGGCAGGAAAGTCCCTGGGAGATTCTATCTTCAGTTAACTACCAAAAAACCTGAAGTAGAGGTATGGCTCAAGTGGCAGAGCACCAGTTTTGATGGGAAAAGCCTAAGGCATAGCACCCAGCATGCTTATGTAAGTCACTGCTTCTTGTTGAGGGGCTGAGTGTGTCTGAGTGTGTCACACCTCTGCAGGTGACAAATTAAGAGATGTGTGGAAGCCAGGCTTCGGTGACTGAAGCCTGAGATGCAGAGGAATCCAGTTCAAAGCCAGCCCAAGCAGTTAAAAAAAAAAAGTCCATGAGACTCCATCTCCAATTAACCAGCAAAAAACAGGGCTGGAGAGACAGCTTAGAGGTAGAACACCAGCTATGAGAGAAAAAGCTGAACAAGAACATGAGGCCCTGAGTTCAAGTTCAATACACAGAGAGACAGACAGACAGACAGACAGAGAATAATACCATTAAGAAGCTTGGGTGTAAGTAGTATAATAATAGAAATAAAGTTTCTTTTCCGGCAAGTTGGATGGTAGGAGGAAGAATGCAAAATGGAGAGTTTTGTTTCAGTTAACAAACACTTAGACCAGCAGATGATCAAGGGGGGGGGGGGGGGGAGACAGGTAATGATGACCAAAGGTGAACTTACTTCTCTGTTAAAATCTGTCCAGCCATGGGGTCTGACAGACACAAAATCACCCGTTTCCTGGCCCAGGGCAAAGGGCACAGCGGCACCCGGGCAGGACGTGGCACCTCCCCTGCCAGGCCCGGGGCCAAAATTCAACAAACGTTTACTGAACATCGGCCCACAAACCCCCTGTCCTGTCATCATGATGACGCCAGGTGTTGCTGAGCTCTAGATAGACGGCCCTGGTACTTTAGGCCTGGGTGCTGAGTTTCTCTTCCCTTGGTCCCTCACCCCGCAAGCCAGTGTCTCTGCCCAAGCTCAGTTTTCCGGAACACAGAGCACCTCCAGGCAGCCAGAGGCTCCAGAAGGAGCCCCATTTCCCAGGCCTGGCTCCCCTCAGGCCCCCTTACCCAAGGTGGACCAGCTGCTCCTGCTGCCGCCACCCAAACCCCAGCACCCTTTGGTGGTTTTCCTGACTGCGGCCCACTAACCGAGCCGTGGGAAGTGAGTAGCTGCTGGCTGTGAATGGAGATTGAGAAATTCCTAACCTGCCTCAGTCTACCCCCCCAAAAAACCTCACACTTTTCCTGTCCCTCTGTCCACCAAAACCCAGGGGACCCCTCAAGGTCACCTCAAATGCCCCTTGTCAGACCAAGCCTTCCCTGAAATCTCCCGGGTGAAAACAGCCCTCCACCCACAGCCTCCATCTACAGCCTCCACCCACAACCTCCATCCACAGCCTTCATCCACAGCCTCCACCCACAGCTCCAACACACTCTAGTATTTGGGTTCCCCTATCAGGTGACCATCACAATTCCCCCTCAATGTTCTTTCCAATTCTTTGGGGGGGGGTCTTGTTTATCCCCAAATTATACAAAGCAGCAAGCTCAAAGCTTTGCAAACCAACAGTACTGCAGATTTTACTTCAAAAAGCAACAAGCAAGCAAACAAGCCCTCTGAACAAAGTTCAAAAAAGAAAAAAAAAAAGCCACTGAGAGGAGAGATGCTTGCAACACACTGAAAACCACAGAAATAGCACCCTTAGTACGGAGAAAAGACAACTCAACGGGAAAATGGGCAAAGAATATAAGAAAAATCAGGAGTGAAAATGGCTATATATATAAATATATAGCTATATGTATGGAGATACTTAACTTCAGGAGCTATCAAAAAAAAGTAAGCAAATTGAAACAGTCTTGACAAAAAGAATTAATAAATACAACTGTCTGCGTCAGCGGCTCACGCCTGTCATCCTAGCTACTCAGGAGGCTGCGATCTGAGCACTGGAGTTCGAAGCCAGCCTGGCAGGAAGGTCTGTGGGACTCTTATCTCCAATGAACCACCAAAAAGCTAGAAGTAGAGCTGTGGCTCAAGTGGTAGAACACCAACCTTGACCATAAAAGCCTCAGAGACAGTGCCCAGGCCTTGAGTTCAAGCTTGAGTTCTAGCGTACACATACACATAATAATAATAATAATAATAGAACTAAAAGGGCTGGAGGGGTGGCTCAATTCCTATAGGCACTGAGTTCAAATCCCAGTACTGGGATAAAGAACAAAATCAATAAAAATCCTCATGAGTGGAACTGAATAAATGTAACCAAATGGCCAGGCCTTGGACCTGTGCAAGGGCAGTGGTGTGTGAGCAGAGAGAGAAGAATGGCAGGGGCACGTCACTGGGTGTGCAGGACGTGGGCACTGGTGGGCACAGGGCAGGGGTAGAACCGTTCCTCCCAGCGTGCCCACATGCCAGGACCGCAGCTCCATCCTCCTCCAGCCCATCCACCCCAAGCCCCTGACCTGAATGTCCCCGACAGACGCAGCACACCGAGCCAGCCCCACGGCACGCCCACCGGCCGCCATGACCCCCAACACAGACTGAGAGCCACAAGCTGCAAAACTACAACCAACTCACCTGTGGGGGGTCAGCGTGTGTGCACAAACTCACTAGCATCAGGGTGATCTTTCTTTTGCACTGGGGCTTGAGCTCAGGGCCTGAGCAATGTCCTTTAAGCACTCTCTCTCTCTCTCTCTCTCTCTCTCTCTCTCTCTCTCTCCCTCTCTCTCTCTCTCCCCCCCCCCTCCCTCCCTCCCTCGGGATCTCCCCCCCCCCCCTCCGCTAGCGCTCCACCACAGCTCCACTTCTGGCCTTTCCCTAGTTAATGGTGAGAAGTCTCATGGATTTTTCTACCCAGGCTAGTTTTGAATCACAATCCTCAGATCTCAGCCTCCTGAGTGGCTGGTGCCCAGCTACAGGTGACTTTATTTATTTGTTTATTGTATTTTTTTTGTTGGTTGTGGGAGTTGAACTCTGGGCCTGGGCGCTGTCCCTCAGCTCTTCAGCTCAAGGCGAGCGCTCTACCACTGAGCCACCTTTTCAACCCTGACTGCAAGCTACTCCCCCAGCAGCCCAGGCTCTCGTTGGATGCCTCCTCTCCTCCAGGGCCCTGCTCTCTCGGACGAGATCCAAGAACGGTTCCTGTCCTTAAGACTCTTGGATCCAATATCAAGAATGCTGGGCTGGACGGGCTCCTGGCTTCTTCCGCTTTGGCTTCCTTTTTTCCCGTTCCTCTGCCCACAGGAAGCAGGCGCTCCCAGCGCACCTGTCCAGGGCTCTGCCCCCCCCCCCCAGGCACACATGACTCATTAGTCATGCGTTGGCCTTGATTTGCAAGTCCGGGCCAGGTGACCTGAAAATACTCAGCACGAGACCCAACCCTGGGGGAGACACACAGCTCCAAGGGATGTCAGCAAGTGCAGACTCCAGAGACACTGCCCAGTGAGGGACCACCGTGCACCAACCTGGAGCCCTGAAGAAGGGGAGGCAATCGACTTGCCATTTCCTCCCCTTATTTACACTCTGACAGCGTTTTGCTTTTGGAGTGTGAGATGCAAAAACCATCTTTGCAGGTCCTGGTAGGAAAAAAAATAAAAGACACCTGTAGCTCTCTTGCATTCACTAATCCTTCTAGGTTCAAGGGCTAAGGAAAGAAGAAGAGCAAGGCTGACTGATGTTGAGTGCAAAATGCTGCTGGGGGTGGGCACCTTTTCCCTTGTACCCTTCTGTGAACCTGGGGAGACACTGCTCAGCCCCGCTGGGTGACAGACAGGCCAAGAATCTCAACTTAGGAGGGGGGGTTCTCCTGTAGACCAAGGAGAGGTAGAAGAGACTACAGAGTTTCCAGAACAGCAAAAAGTGCTCAGAATGCCTTTCCTGGAGCCATGGGGAAACGGAAGGATAGAAAGCCAGGCGCCGATTACATGCACATCCTAGCTACTACTCAGGAGGCTGAGATCTGAGGATTGTGGTTCAAAGCCATCTCGAGCAGGAAAATCTGTGACTCAAAGTGGTAAGAGCACTCGCCTTGAGCAAAAGAGCTCAGGGTCAGCACCCAGGCCCCGAGTTCAAGCCCCACAATCAACAACAACAACAAAAACCTGAAGGATAGGACAGATAGAATGAATATATAGAAACTGGCACTGTGTTGGTTTTGATACTGAGGTTTGACCTTTAAGCGTCACAGTTGCTAGGTAGGTGCTCTACCATGTGAGTCTTATCCCCAGCTCTTTTTTGCGCTGGTTACTTCTGACATGGGGTTTCACTCGTTTGCCAAGTTTGTCCTGGACTGTGATCCTCCCATTTACACTTGCTGCTGTGGATGGGATGACAGGTATACACCACCATGCCCAGTTCTGTCTGTTGAGATGGTGGTCTCAAGAACTTCCCTCCCACCTGGGCTGGCTCCAAACTGTGATCCTCCTGATCTCAGCCTCCCTTGTAGCTAGGATGACAGGTATAGGAGCTACCAATGTTGCTTCTAAGGTGGGGGGGGGGGGGGAACCCAACAATGGGAGGTCTATGACTCCAGAGAACTTGGTGGTGTGGGGCAGGGCAGGAAAGGTGGGCAGGAGAGGCAGGAATCAAGTTCTTAGCAGAGTGGATGGCAGGCTCAGACAGGCAACAGGAGACAGCGAGGGAGACAGGTTGGCCAGGATTACCGCCAGGACACATGGACCCAAGGGATGGGAGAGCTCAGGGTGACATCTGGTTTGTGGGGAATGAAGAAGGACAGGCTCTGGGTGTGGAGTCCTAGAAAGAGGCCTTACCTAACAAGAGAGACGTTCCCTCCTTCCTGCCCCTGCCCCTCCCAGCCTGTCCTAATTCAGCTAGGGTGGGTCCAGCCAAGGTTATCCTGGGCCTCTCAAGGGCAGGAAGGAGCTCTTCTTGATCGTCGCTTGGCATTGCCACTGGGACATTTTGAAACCAAAGGGGAAAGTTTGGAAACTGAGGCAGATCTTTGTAGGAACTGAGGCCACAGACTTGTTCGCGCTTGCCAAGACAGCCAGGCTGGCCACTGAGCACACAGCTACCCTAATAAAGTCTCTCTTGGCGGGAACTCGAGAAGCCCCAAGGTGGTCAGAGACCTAGCCCTTGATGACCCCTTCCTGGCCCAGGGCAGCAAGGAGTCCCAGCAAAGCCCAGCCCCACCCTGCCCTGCCCTGCCCAGCCAGGCAGAGCCACATGTCTGGCCAGGCTGTGGGGCCCTGCGGGGCGCGGCTTGTTTGTGTCCAAGCAGCCAAGGGGGAGACAATGAGACTATTTCTTTCCCCTCTGCGGTGCCACCATCTCCGACACTGAGGGCATTGATGGGCCAGTTACCATGGGAACCCAGGCTGCCAATCCTATCCCACAGAGCCTCAGGCTTCCAACAGCTGATGGCTATTCATCCCCCATTTCTTGCGCCTGCCACTGGGACTTCAAATCCTACCGAGAGCAGAAGCATTTGGATGGGGAGAAGACTCATAATGGAATGGTAGGGAAGGCTGGAACCTGGGGTACCGGAAGTACATATGGTATGCTACGAAGCATTTCCGGGTCATATAGGGAGCTAGACTTAGAGATAAGCTGGCCCAGAAGCAAAAGGTATGCGTGTCACCAGAGGTGGTTCTTCTCCCACACAAGCGCACATAGGAGGGACCAGTCTGCCCTCTAGGGAAACCCAAAAGCCAAGGGTTAAGAGACAAAGGCAGGGGGTGGAGAGCATTCAGGAAGGAACAGGAAGGACCCCAGCGCACTGGCAGCCACTGAGAGCACTAAGGAACACTTGGACTTGGATCCTTGGGCCACAGGTTGACCTGGTGTGATTTTTTCAGCCATCAGAGGAATGACAGGATTGGAACAGATCTTAGCAGCCAGACAGACGCCCAACTTTGGATTGACACGCCCAAGAAGGCCCCAGAACTCAGCAGCAGATACAGACAAGCCAGCAGGTAATAAACAGGGTGACAGGGGTTAGAACCCAGAAGGGCCTATCCTCTGGGCTGGAGAAATTAAGAGAAATGTCTCCAGCTCGGTCCCCAGGGTGGAAGATGGGTCCCCTTCTCTGGACACAGGAAGCCACAGGAGGTCAAGACTTGTGGCAAAGGGCCATCCATCTTGATGAGGATATGTGGTTAGAGTGGCTGAATGTTGAACCCTAGGACGACCAGAAGGGGTGGGTTCATTTTTTTTTTTTTTGCCAACCAATCAGTTTTCATAGTGAAGAGGAAGAGGAGGAGCCTGACTGCACAGCTCATGTACCCGTGTGTGTGTGTGTGTGTGTGTGTGTGTGTGTGTGTGTGTGCGCGCGCGCGCGTACGTGTGCGTGTGCGTGCGTGTGGACAGAGTGGCTGGATGGCTTATCCTGGCAGCAGCAGAGATGAAGCCAGGAGCCTGTGGCTCAGGCCTGTCATTCTGACTACTCAGGAAGCTGAGACCTGAGGATCAGAGTTCAAAGCCAGACTGAGCAGGAAAGTCTGTGAGACTCTTAGCTCCAATGAATCACCAGAAAACCAGAAGTGGAGCTGTGGCTCAAAGTGGTAGAGTGCTAAGCTTGAGCAAAAAAGAGTTCAAGGACAGTGGCCAGGCCCTGAATTCAAGTGCCACAACCAACAAGAAGAAGAAGAACAGAATCAGAGGGCACAGCAGAAGATGCGTTGGAGGGTGTGGGTTTAGGTCCAGATCTGTGAATTATCAGTGTACCTGAATCTAACTGGACCGAGGACCCGGTGACACCTCCTGCAGGATGGGTCAGTGGCTCTGAGCAAGGGAACACATGGGACCGTACAGCAGGGCTGGTGCCGATTCTGGGAGCCAGAAAGCAGCTGGGTACTGCGGACCCGGACTCTGAGTGCAGGATGCTGGAAGGAGGAGGAGGAGGAGAGGTGTTTCCCATCTGGGCAGGGCTGGGCTGGACTTGGGAACAGTCAAGGAACTTTCTTTCTAGACAGAAAAGCCTGTGCAGAGGCCTGGAGAGCCGTACAAGCTCGGGATGTTCCCAGGATGGCAGGGAGTTGTGCTAGACACTGGAGACACAGTGTCTGCTCAGCCCTGTGTGGCCCATGACCACCCAGGGTGCCCGGCCAGGCAGGGGTCCAGGGTCCCCTGACCCTGTTGACAGGGCAGCTCTTCTGATTGGCTCCCTGGTTTCTGCCGAGATGAACTCGAGGGCTGCCAGTGGAGTGGTCAGCCAGCTGTCTGCTCAGGCTGGATTCTGGATTTGTTTTTGGACTCTGGGGACTTCCTGGCTTTACCCCGTGCAGCTGCCCCCACTAAATGACACAGAATGACGGTCATTCAACTGAAAACCTTGTCCACCTCAGTCTGTGACCAGCTCAGTAAAATGCCAAATGCAGCCGGGCACTGGTGGCTCACGCCTGTCATCCTAGCTACTCAGGAGGCTGAGATCTGAGGATCACGGTTCAAAGCCAGCCTGGGCAGGAAAGTTCATGAGGCTCTTAATCTCCAACAAACCAGCAGAAAACCGGAAGTGGCGCTGTGGGCTCAAAGTGGCAGAGTGCTAGTCTTGAGTGAAGCTCAAGGACAATGCCCAGGTCCTGAGTTCAAGCCTTACAACCAGTAAAAATACAAATAAATAAAATGCCAAATGAGATCCTGTGGCGCAAGCTTCAAATCCTAGTCTTGTCTGGCTCCTTCAATTCAAACCCAAGACCTCTCCCAGACCAGCCAAAAACACATGGCATTCTTGGTTCAGCGCATAAAACCCAGAAAGGCTTCAATCAAAAGCCACTACTGGGGGCTGGGAAGGTGGCTCAGTGGTAGAGCGCTTGCCTCGCATGCATGAGACCCTGGGTTCAATTCCTCAGCACCACATAAGCAGAAAAAAAATCTGGAAGTGGTGCTGTGACTCAAGTGGTAGAGCGCTAGCCTTGAGCTGAAGAACTCAGGGACAGCGCCCAGGCCCAGAGTTCAGCTCCCACGACCGCCAAAGATAAATAAAGAAATAAATAAAAAATACTGCAGAACTAGTTCACAGTGACCACTCTTCTGGGTTTTTCCCCTTGGCCATACCAAGCCTCTAACACTGGCCACAACCAGTTCTGATCCATTAGGCTTCCCTGAGAATAAGATGTCATGACATGACATGACAATTTCCCTCTACTGGCACATGAATTCTACAGGCCCACCTGAAATTCTGAGCCAGGTATGGGCTGCTCTGTAGCTATTTTAAGTAAAAACTATTTAAAGCAAGTCTCCCATCATTGAAGGCTCTTAGATCTTTTTAGAGCCCTGGCAGCCAGCCTCAGCTTGCATTTTTATTTTTACGGCCAGACTCTGAACCAACAAATTAGCTCAATACAACCAGGCGACGCAGAACTGCAGGAGAGGCAGTTCCCTTCCCAATAACCCTCCCTTTCTAATCCCTTCCCAATAACCCTCCCTTTCTAATCCCTTCCCAATAACCCTCCCTTTCTAAGGGTGTAGAAGATACCTCATATAACCTGCCTTTTCCTGGAGACACTTGTATCAAAGGTAACTATGCATAGGGGTTAGAATGAGGCTCCTTTACCCAGAAATGGGATGAAGAGCACAGAGGGAAAGGGCAAGGCCAGGAGCCAGGGGTCCTGAGGGCCCTGGATACTCCATTTCCCCATTTTCCTGGGTCACCATTTCCTTACTTAGGGAACTGGCCCAGCCCAGGAGGGCTTGAACTCAGGACCTGGACACTATCCCTTAGCTTTTTAACTTAAGGCTGGTGTTCTACCACTTGAGCCACACCTCTACTTCTGGCTTTTTTCGGGAGTGGTGAATTGAAGAAATCTCCCAGATTTCCCTGCCCAGACTGGCTTTGAATCACAATCCTCAGATCCTGAGTAACTAGAATTACAAAAGTGAGCCACTGATGCCGGGCAAAATAGGACCTTTTTATTAAATGTTTTATTGTAAAGGTGATGTATAGAGGAGTTACAGTTACATAAGGTAATGAGTACATATTTTTTGAACAGTGTTACCCCCCCTCCCTCATTTTCTCCCCCCCCCCCCCACACACACACCGGGAATTTCTTAGCCTGGGCAAGTGAGCACCTGTCCATCCTGGGCAGGTAGCTCAGAAGCACCATGGTGTATCTATATATGATGCACTATTTTCTTTTCTCTCTGCCCCTTTAATGCCTTACCTATGCGTCCGTGTGCTGTGAGTGCGTATGCACTGACTAGATAACGCACTCCAATGCACAGGAAGAAATTGTATATATCATCCGTGCATATTCTCATCTGTATATCATCCGTGCATATTCTCATCTGTATACCGTTGTCCCTCGCTATGGGGGGAGGGGAGGGGACTGGCTCTGGGACACCTGTAGATGCTGAAATCCACAGATGTATAAGTGTCGTAGGTAGAATGGTACAGAGCTTGCATCTGCTCACATACTTTAAATCATCCAGTACACCAGCAGTGCTGGTGAAGTACCTGTTATACTACATGGACAGGAAGGAGAGTCTGTTCTGGTGCAAGTGCCATCCTTCATGTATTTCTATATATTTAGTTATATGCAGGCTGAGATGGCAGGTGCCCATGACCACAAGCCCAGCGTTTTTTATTGGTGAAGGCAGAGTTCAGGAACTTTTTGCCTGCTTGCCCTAGAATCACGATCCTCCCATTCACCACCTCTGGAATGGTGAGGATTACAGGTGTGAGCCACAGTGCAAGGCTTCTAATTTTTTTTTGATCTAGGGTTTGTAAAGGCCAAGGGGATGGCATTGGCAAATTGGGAGGGTGTATGTGTGTGTGTGTGTGTGTGTGTGTGTGTGCATGTGTTATGAATTCAATTAAAACTTGACATTTGTTTCCCCTGGCTCCTTTTTCAGAGACAACCATTCACTAGAACTTCACAAGGATCTTTGTAGCTTATGTTCCCAAACTTCAAATACATTTGTAATACAGTATTGCATTACACTTTATATAAATATAATCACTGCAACCGTTTTATGCTCTGGCACTGTACACTGGCCGGCACTCGACCACTTGAGTCACAGTTCCACTTCTGGCTTTTTGGTGGTTAACTGGGGATAAGAGTCTCATGGACTTTTCTGCCTAGAGTGGCTTCGAACCTCAATTCTCAGCTCTCAGCGTCCTGAGTAGCTAGGATTACAGGCATGAGCCACCAGCAGCGCCCAGCCCTCCTCCTTTCTCAGACTTGTTTGCTACCTGCACCTTATTATTGTTCCATATGGATTCATTTATTTGCAGACTTTAGCTCACACATACGATCCTGTCAGGACATACCAGGACTACACTGCATTAACAGATTTCGGGTCACTTGTGGTAACTGAATTGTCCCGCGCATGAACATAATATATCCCCGGGTTTTATTCACTTTCTTGTTTCAATCCTACCTTTATTAAATCGTTTGTGATTTTCAGGAGCTGCTGACCTAACTCAAGGGAAAAGCACTTGCCTGGGATGTAAAAGGCCCTGAGCTCTACTCCTAACTTAAAAACAAAAACAAAAACACATACTGACAATTCTCTCCATAAAATTTTCTTTCTTTAAGATTTTATTCCTAAATCTCTTAAAGCATGTGATGTTAAGCCAGATACTGGTGGCTCACGCCTGTAATCCCAGCTACACTGGAAACTGAGATTTGAGGATTATAGTCAAGGCCAACCTGGGCAAGAAAGTCAGTGAGACTTTTATCTCTCTAATGAACCACCAGAAAATCAGAAGTAGAGCTGTGGCTCAAAGTAGGAAAGCACTAGCCTTGAACACAAAAGCTGAGGGACAGCGACCAGGCCCAGAGCTCAAGCCCCAGGACTGGCACAAAAAAAAAAGAGAGAGAGAAAGAAAAAGAAAGAAAGAAAAGCCAGAAGTGGAGGTGTGGCTCAGGTAGTAGAGTTTCAGCCTTGAAGAGGCAATAAGCTCAGGGCCTGTATTCAGGCACCAAGGGGGGCGGGAGTTACATTTGTTTTCTTTTCTTTTAGGTCCAAGACTCAGTACTTTCACTCACTAGCTAGAGCTCTACCAACAGAGCCACACCTCCAATTTACAAAGCTATGTTTGGATATGCTAAATAAGTGGAATTAGGTTAACAATTGTGGGAAAGAAAGTACACTTAGGCAAGACCCTGGAGGGATTCAGGCAGGTGCTGGGCCTCTCTCTAACAGCGCCTCCCAGTCCGGAAGAAGTCACACAGGGTTTGGAGATCTAAGACCATTATCAGCAGCAGACAAAGGTCGGGAGGAGCAATCCTAGCTACTCGGGAGGTTGAGATCTGAGGATCAAGGTTCAGAGCCAGACTGGGCAGGAAAAGCTGTAAGATTCTTATCTCTAATGAAACACACACACACACACACACACACACACACACACACACACACACACACACACACACACACACACACACACACACACACACACACACACACACACACACACACACACACACACACACACACACACACACACACACACACACACCTGAAGATCAAGGTTCAGAGCCAGACTGGGCAGGAAAAGCTCAAAGAGGTAGAGCACTAGCCTTGAGCAAAAGAGCTCAAGGACAGTGCCCAGGCCCAGAGTTCAAGCCTGATGACAGACAAAAAAATGAAAAGGGGCGAAGGGCACTGCCTAAGCCTCAGAGCTGACCCACGCGTGGCAGTTCGTGTGGATGCCAGCAGCTTCCCGCCCAGGCCATACCCCCATTCACCCATCTATAAAGCAAAGCTAATAACACCTACAGCTTATTTATGAGTCACAAATTCTCGGAGTTGAGAAAAGGCAGTCAAGCTCTGTAACACGTTCTTACGGCGTGGGTAGAGGCTGGCAAGTCCTGGGCTCTTTCCACATTGGAGCTCACTTGAAGAGAACGAAAAGCTGGTTGTTGGGGGGTGGGGAAAAGGGGGAGTAACAGACTTTTCCTTGCAGACAGCTCTGATCTCCAATGAAGTCCTATCTCCGTTTGTGAATGTCTCCACTGTAATCCTGCCAGGAAACTAAATGATCCGACTGCACAGAGCTGGGGAGACATCAGAGACACCCAGAACACCCAGGTTGGAAGGGGGCACACTCCGGAAGAACCTTCTTACTTATAGACAGCAACTCAAGAGGCCACAGTGGATTCAAAGATTCAGCATGACCAGAGCTTGGACATTTTTATTCCTGGGGACATTTCCAGGAATTTCCAGGGGGTATGTTAACTATGCTTCTCCATTTCGATGTCAATTGCTCATAGCCCGGTGCTGTGGCTCAAACCTGTAATCCTAGCTACCCAAGAGGCTGAGATCTGAGGATTGAGGCTCAAAGGCAGCCAGGGCAGGAAACACTGTGAGATGCTCATCTCTGATTAATCACTAAAAAGCCAGAAGTAGAGCTGTGGCTTAAGTGGTATGGTGCCAGCCTTGAGTGAACAAGCTAAGGGATAGCACCCAGACCCTGAGTTCAAGCCCATAACCACACACACCCCCAACCAAAAAAACCTCACGACACAAGTTAAGTTTCCTCCTGTTCCTCTAATGACGGAACTCCCAAAACCAAGCACTTGGTAATTTTCTGTGCAATTTAAGAGCTACTTAGAGGGAGGCACTGGTGGCTCATGCCTGTAATCCTAGCAACTCAAGAGGCTGAGATCTGAGGATTGTGGCTCCAAGTCTGTGAGGAAAGTCTGTGAGATTTTTATCTCCAGTGAACCACCAGAAAACCAGAAGTGGCATATGGCTCAAAGTGGGTAGAGCACTAGCTTTGAACGATAAAAGCTTAGGGATAAAACCCAAACCCTGAGTTCAAGCCCCCAGGGCTGAGAAGAAGAGGAGGAGGAGGATGGAGGAGGAGGATGGAGGAGGATGGAGGAGGAGGAGGAGGAAGAGGAGGAGGAAGAGGAGGAGGAGGAAGAGGAGGAGGAGGAGGAGGAGGAGGAGGAGGAGGAGGAGGAGGAGGAGGAGGAGGAGGAGGAGGAGGAGGAGGAGGAGGAGGAGCTACTTAGAGTTGACATCAGACATCAGACAGGAGCCAACGCTCACTTGTGTAATCTCAGCAACTCAGGCTGAGATCTAGGGATCACAGTTCAAAGCCAGCCCAGGCAGACAAGTCCATGAGACGCTTATCACCAATTAACCACCAAAAAGATGGAAGTGGAGCTGTGGCTCAAGTGGTAGAGCGCTAACTAGCCTTGAGTGAAAAGGCTCAGGGACAGCACCCAGCCCTGATGGCCCAGAGTTCAAGCCTAGGCACAAGGAGGTGGGGGGGGGGGATAAAGAAAAAGAGAGAGGGGAGGAGAGGGAGGGGGAGAGGAGAAGTCTGGGTTACCTGGACGGAGCAAGGGAAGGTAGCAGGAAATGGGGCCTTAAGCAACCAGCACCGTCCATCCATCAGCGGGGAGATGCGAACGCCACGGAGACGCCAGTCAGCGCTCCCAAAGGCCCAGCCTCCCTCCCGGGCTGCTGGCCGACGACCGTCCACTCTGACCTCCCTCGCGAAGGTGGCCTGGGAGGGCAGAGCTGCCCCTGGCCCCCGCCCGGCATGGACTGGGGTGGGTGCGGGAGGCCCCGGTCCGGGCTGGGGACGAGGCTGGGGCCCCGCGCGCCCCGCCCTCCGCGCCGTCTGGGATTCGCCCGCGCCCCTCGCGGCCCCGCGCTGGGCCCCGGGTGACCGCGGCCCGGGTGGGAGGGGCTCCGCGGCCCCGGGCCACGCCCCCGCCGACGGCCGCGCCGGGTCAGCGGCCCAGACCCCCCCCCGGGAGGGGACGGGGGCAGCGTGGGGAGTGCGGGCGTCGCGTACCCCAGCCGCGGGGCGCGCGGCTGTGTCCGGCGGTGGGGCGGGCAGGCCGGGACGGGCACCCCGGACGCTCGCGTCGCCCCGTCCGGGCACCCCGGGGCGCGCGGCCGTCGGGGGCCGCACGGGCGCACGGCGCGACGGCGCTCGTCCCCCGGCCGGGCAGGTGGCTTCCCGGGGGCCCTCGACGGCCGCCGGGGTCCCCCCCCCGCCCCGTCCTCCCCCCCGTCCGGCCGGCGCCCCCTCCCCGCTCCCGCGCGCGGCCTCGGAAAGTTGGGGCGCGGGGCGGGGCGCGCTCACCTGGCCCAGGTTGCGGTAGCCGTGCGCGGCGGCCACGCGGTCGGCGGCCTCGGGGCCCCCGAGCACCCGCACCGCCCAGTGGTTGGTGTAGACGGGGCGCGGCGCGGGCGCGGAGCAGGCGGCGGGCAGCGCCAGCAGCAGCAGCCAGCGCCAGGGGCGCGGCGCGGCGGGCCGGGGCCGGGGCCGCGCGGAGCCCGCGGGGAGCGCGGGGCGCGCGGAGCCCGCGGCGGCGGCGGCGGCGGCGGCGGCCCGGGGCGGCGCGCGCGCAGGCATGGCAGGGGCGGCGGCGGCGGCGGCGGCGGCGGCGGCGGCGGCGGAGCCCGGGCGGCGAGTGCGCAGGGGGCGGGGAGCCGCCTTTTAAAGCCGCTCCGCCGGGAAGCGCCGCCGCCGCCGCCGCCGCCGCCGCCGCCGCCGCGGGCGGGAGGGGAGGAGAGGGGGAGGAGGACGGGGAGGAGGAGATCGGAGAGGGAGGACGAGGAGGAGAGGGGGAGGAGGAGATCGGAGAGGGAGGACGGGGAGGAGGAGATCGGAAAGGGAGGTCGGGGAGGAGAGGGAGGACGGGGAGGAGGAGATCGGAGAGAGAGGACGGGGAGGAGGAGATCGGAGAGGGAGGACGGGGAGGAGGAGATCGGAGAGGGAGGATGGGGAGGAGGAGATCGGAGGGGGAGGATGGGGAGGAGATCGGAGGGGGAGGACGGGGAGGAGGAGATCGGAGAGGGAGGATGGGGAGGAGGAGATCGGAGGGGGAGGACTGAGAGGAGGAGATCGGAGAGGGAGGATGAGGAGGAGATCGGAGGGGGAGGACGGGGAGGAGGAGATCGGAGAGGGAGGATGAGGAGGAGATCGGAGGGGGAGGACGGGGAGGAGGAGATCGGAGAGGGAGGATGGGGAGGAGGAGATCGGAGGGGGAGGATGGGGAGGAGATCGGAGGGGGAGGACGGGGAGGAGGAGATCGGAGAGGGAGGATGGGGAGGAGGAGATCGGAGGGGGAGGACTGAGAGGAGGAGATCGGAGGGGGAGGACGGGGAGGAGGAGATCGGAGGGGGAGGACGGAGAGGAGGAGATCGGAGAGGGAGGATGGGGAGGAGATCGGAGGGGGAGGACGGGGAGGAGGAGATCGGAGGGGGAGGACGAGGAGGAGGAGATCGGAGGAGGAGGACCGGGAGGAGGAGGGGGAGGAAGAGAATGAGGGGACGAGACTTGGATGGGGAGGGGAGGACGAGGGACAAGGAGTTGGGGAGGAGGAGGAGGACGAGGGACCCGACGGGGAGGGGAGGACGGGACGGGGAGCAGGGGAGGCGGATGGGGAGCCGAGGGGACGCGCAGGGGGACACCCGCCCCTCCCCACCCAGGCGCTGCCCGCAGACCCGGCCCGCACCCTACCGCACCGCGCCGGACCGGACCCGACACCCCAGGGGCCCGGGCTTCACCCCGCCCACCGCCCCAGGCCGCGGGCGCACCGCACGCGGGCTTCCGAGCATGTCACCCGCCCAGGGACGCGGGGAGGGGCCGCGCAGAGGCAGCCCGGACGGAGCACCGGTGCAGCCTCCGTCTCCACAGGCGCTAGCGAAAGGTGGGGCAGGACGGGCGGCTCAAGTGGTAGAGCACCAGCGGAGTGGACAAACCGCGCAAGGTCAAGGCTCTGAGTTCACATCCTGGCACTAGCAGGAAGTGAGGGAGGATGGAGGGAAGGAAGAAGGAAAGAAGGAAGAAAGGAGAAAGGGAAGGAAGGAAAGAAGGAAGGAAGAAAACATGGAATGAAGAAAATTAGGGAGAGAGGGAGATAGGAAGAAGAAAGGAAGGAAAGAGGAAGGAAGGGAAAGAGGAGGGAAAGGAGGAAGAGAGGGAGGGGAGGAAGGAAGGAAGGAAGGAAGGAAGGAAGGAAGGAAGGAAGGAAGGAGGGGAAGGAGAGAGGGAGGGAAGAACAGAGGAGAGAAGGGAGGGAGGGAAAGAGGAGGGAAGGGAGGAAGAGAGGGAGGGAGGAAAGAAGGAGGGAAGGAAGGGAGGGAGGGAAGGAGGGAAAGGTAAACGAAGGAAGGAGGGAGGGAGGGAGGGAAGGAAGACTTCCTCCTGATTAACTTAAGCTTAATGGAGGAATCAAATCAAGAGCAGGCAGCGGTGAGGAAGCCGTGGCTCCTCCCGTGTTGTTCGCAGGGACCCCTGTGGTTTCCACACTGGGCAGGGTTCACCTGCTCACCTGCACGGCTTGGCCCATGCTGGTGAGGCCCCCGGGCACCGGCGGGCAGGAGGGCAGGCTGGGCCCCAGGGCTACCCCGAGGCCCCGTCCAGCCCCCCTGTCAGGAGGCCTTGCATTTCGTAACCCACATGATTCACCCTTGCAGGTGTGAGTCACCCAATGCAGGGGGGGGGAGCCCGGGCCATGCTCCCCCCCCACCCCGGGGCCCCACTGGGAATCGGGGGGCATCCGTCCCCTCCACTTTCTGCACCAAATGCTCAGTGCTCTTCTCTTCCCTGGGCCATTGGGGTCAGCTGCCTGGACAATGGCTTCGGGGTTCTCTCTTGGAGACCCTCTCCCCCCCCCAAAGACGGGAGGCCCCTGAGGCAAGCTGTCTTGCTCCAGGGGAGAGCATGCCACACCTGTCGACACAAACAACACCCCCAGCGTGGCCTGTCTCTGCCCGGCAGAGAAGGGGTGCCATGGAGTCAGCGTGGACAGGGAGGCCGGCCCCAGTCCCTTTCCCACCAGTCTTTCTGGGCAAACCAAGGTCCCCTTGTTTTCCCCTGGCACTGGATTTGAACTCTCATCCAGCTGATGCTACAGAACCTGAGCCATGCTCCTACCCTTTTTTCTGCTTCTGTTATCTCCCATATAAGACCGTGACTTTTGCACACGGCCCTGGACTGAAATCCTTCTGACCTCTGCCTCCCTCCTCACCTCTGTCCTCCTGACCTCTGCCACCCTCACAGCTGGGATTACAGGCATGCACTACTCTCTCCACATCTCCGCTTCTGACATAGCTGGGATTAGAGGCATGTACAAACACACATGGCCCATGTCACCTTTCTGGCCCTTGCTGGCCAGCCTGTCTCTCGGATGGACCTTGTGTTCTACTTCCAGTGTGTGTGTGTGTGTGTGTGTGTGTGTGTGTGTGTGTGTCCTGCTTGCAAATACTGATTGCCCACTGCACACAACCTAAGTGATCACAGATGGGGCCCTGCTTCCCTAGAGGGTGCCCCCCACTACAGCAGCGGTTTTGACAGGCAGAGGGAAGATTTTTTCCCCCCATAATAATTTGGTAGATTAAGGGATTCAGCCTACTGATCTGAGAGGAGACAGAGGGGAAAAAAAAATCAGATCTGAATTTTTATTTGGAGGGATTGAATGTTATTAACAAAGCCGGTCCTCCCGAGACTCAACTTTGCATTGGAGGTGAAGGTACCTGGGCCTTCGCGTGGCTTGAGCATCGGAGAGAGACGAGAACTCCCCAGATGAACACCCGAAATCAAATCGCCTGCTATTGATTTACACGGTGACAGGATTAACTCAATCACGGACTATCAGCCCTGTGCATGGCGATCAGATCTGCAATAAAACTGGGCTCGTCTTCCTGCAGGGAGGGAGTGTATTACTCCCACGGGCTCCTGCTCTCCAGATGGCCCAGGAGGGCCGCACAGACTGGGGGTAGGGGGGCCTGCTGTTCCCCAAGATGGAAATAGGCCAGCTGAGGGCGGGACAGGGTATGGACTGGAAAGGTGATTGGAATCTGGCTGTATCTCAGAAGTCAGAAAATGCAGTGGTAGGGGATTGAATTCAGGGCTGGGCATGCTTGCGCTCACCTGTCCTCCCAGCTTCTGGGGAGGTGGAGGCTGCAGGGTCATGACCTCGGCAAAGTTAGTTCCAGATCTCCTATCAAAAGCAGATGAGAGCTGGGTGCTGGTGGCTCACACCTATAATCCTAGCTACTCAGGAGGCTGAGATCTGAGGATCAAGGTTTGAAGCCAGCCTGGGCAGGAAAGTCTGTGAGACTCTTATCTCCAGTTAAATCTCAGAAAAAGCTGGACGTAATGCTGTGACACAAGTGGTAGAGTGCTAGCTTCAAGCAAAAGAGCTCAGGGACAGCTCCAGGCCCTTGAGTTCAAGTTCCAGGACCAGGAAGAAGTAAGAGGAGGAGAAAAAGGAGAAGAAGAGGAGGAAAAAGAAGAAGAGAAAGAGGAAGAAGGAGGAGGAGGAGAGGAAGAGGAGGAGGAGAAGGAGGAAGAGGAGGAGAAGGAGGAGAAAGAGGAGGAGAAGCAGGAGGAAGAGGAGGAGAAGGAGGAGAGGAGAAGGAGGAGGAGGGAGGAGAAGAAGAAGAGGAGGAAGAAGAAGAAAGTAGAAGTGTGTGGCTCAAGTGGTTGAGCAAGAAATCAAAGCAAGAACATGAGGCTCTGAGTTCAAGCTTCAGTCCCGGCGCATACACAAAAGCAAATTAAAAGGAAAAGGAAGCTGGGTGCTGGTGAATCACAGAGAGTAAGAGTGTTCGGATTGTAGTTCAAAGCCAGCTTGGGTAGGAAAGCATCCAGAAGACCCCTTCTCAATGAAGAACTAGATGTGGTGGGACACCTGTTATCCTAGCGACCAGAAAGCCCAACATAGGGGCTTCTCACCCAGATAAGTGCCTAGGCAGGAAGGGAAACCCTAACTGAAAAAAATCACCAGCAAAAACCTGTACTGGAGGTGCGACTCAGCGATAAGAGCACCCGCTTAGGAAGTGTCCAGCCCTGAGTTCAGATCTCAATCATGGAAGGGGTGGGGAGGAAAAGAAAATGCTAATACAGAAATGTGATGCATTAAGGTTGGAAGCGTGGCTCAGTTGGTAGAGCGCCAGTCAATGATCAAAAGTATCAGGCACCAAGTTCAAGTGCAAGTCTCAAACTTAAAAAAAAAAAAAAGGAATGTAATGCTTTTATTTACCTCTTCCTGAAGAAGAAGAAAAGAGGAGGAGCCCCGGGTAGGTGCTAGGGAACTATGTCCTCCTTTGCCCACAGCTGAGCCTCTCCCTGCAAATGCAGGGTTGCTCAGCAAGGCCCAGGGCAAACCAGACGCAGAAGCCTTGGAGCAGCCTCATGGCGGGTTTCCAAACAATTCGATTCACAATTACCTTCACGCATCTCATACGATGATGAAGTTTGCAACCAAGGGTATCTCCCAGCCAGGAGAGGTGGCTCACACCTATAATCCCAGCTACTCAGGAGGTGGCATAGATGGGAACATCTCGTGTTAGTTAGCAAGACCCCATTTCAGTCAGTAAGCTGGGCGTGGTAGCGCACAACTGCGATATCAGCATCTTAAGCGGCAGAGGTAGGAGAATCCAGGTCTGAGGCTTGCCAAAGGCAAGAGAGAAAGAACGAAAGGAAGGAAGGGAGGGAGGGAGGAAGGAAGGGAGGGAGGGAGGGAGGAAGGGAGGGAGGGAGGGAAGGGAAGGAAGGGAAGGAAGGGAAGGGAAGGAAGGGAAGAAGGGAAGGAAGGAAGGAATATCGTATGGTAGTGTGAGTTGGCCTTGAACTCACAATCCTTCTGCTTCCACTTCCCAAGTGCTGGGATTCCAGGCTGGTGCTACCATGCCCAACCCAGTGGCTGGGCGGTTTGCTGTTCAAATCCCCCCTCAGCCAGTTCCTAGAGACTCTGGAGCACCCCCTCCCCGCCCCCGCCCCTTTCTCCAGTGCCCCAGCTCTCAGATACCATGCTCTCCAAGGCCTCCCCAAAGCCGCCCTGGGCCCCACTGTGTGACCCAGCAGTTAGCCCCTCTACTCTCCCTTGGATCTTGGCCTTTCCTGGGTCTCCCCGCCCCTCCAGAACCTTCTCCACCCCTGTGCAGGGCAAAGGAGGAGCACTGCTCTCCCCTCCACTCATCCGCCCAGTGCCTGCACTGTGTAGCAAGGCAGCTGGGAAAGAAACACAACCACCCGGACTGGTCTCGCTGGACATTAGTCATCCCTGGGGGGTGGGTCCCTCTCTAATGAGCTCCACTCAGTGCTGCCCCACCCCCACCCCAGCCCAGCTCGGCCCGCCCCTCCCCACTAGAGTATCTCCATGCATTCACAGAAATCCCAGGGCCAGGCCTGTGGCTCACACCTGTCATCCCAGCTACTCAGGAGGCTGAGATCTGAGGATCAGGGTTTGAAGCCAGCCCAGGAAGCAAAGTCTAGGAGTCTTTTATCTCCAACGAACCACCAGAAAGCCAGGCGTTAAGGTGGGGCACCAAGTGGTCGAGTACTAGCCTTGAGTGAAAAAGATGAGAGACAGCACCCAATCCCCGAGTTCAAGCCCCATGACCAGCACAAAAGAAAAGAAGAAAAAAGGAAAGAGAAGAAAAGAAAAAGACTCCCAGTGGATCCACGTCCCTCTGTCTCTCCCCGTTAGAGCGAACTCCTTCCCCCTCTCCTCAGGCTCCCTGCTGCTGGTACTAAAGGCAGGTTCGTCATGCTCACGCCCAGGGCTCTCCATGGATGGTTTCCCTTCATCCAGTTTTGGGGGTGATCAGCAGATGGCATCCCGGGCCCAGCCCTGGCATTGAATCCTGGTGCCTTTAGGAGAAGAGGAAGGCAGACAGGAAGAGGCAGCCCTTCGGCCTGGAATCTCTGGAGCTGTGAACCAAAATAGACCTCTTTTCTTCATAAAGTGATCCAGCTGCAGGCCTCTCGTGACAGTAACGCAGGGCGGACAGTGCAGGGCAGATGCCCAGCCCCGGCCCCATCTTCCCCATGCGGCAAATGCCAACCCCATCCTTCCGTGGCTCAGACCCATGCCCAGGGCCGCTCTGACCCCCTCTGCCCCGCAGCCCTGCAGCCGTGTCTACTCTAGCCACAGATCCCGTTTTTTCTGCATGTGAATTCCACCCAGAGTCTGACTATTCCCCATCCAGCCACTGCCGCCCCTCAGACCAGGCCATGAGGACATCAGCGGAGTGGGGCAGGGGCACTGATAGAGAGGACGGGGGAGGGGAGAGGCCTACAGGGGCGGGGTGCTGTGGCGAGTCCTCAGCCTTGGAAATGTTCTGCCTGCCGGCCATGGCACCCATGGGCTCAGCTCCTTACCCAGTTTCTCCACCAGCCCTGGCCTCTTCGATCCAGAGTGGCCTGCCAGTAGCCTTGCCCCACCTTGCACTGGGTGGGGTTCCTTGTGGCACCCCAAATGTGCCCCTTGCCAGGCTCTTCCAAAGGGCCCTCAGCTTCCTGACAACTTCTGGCTGGGGCGGGGGGGGGGGGGGGGCCGGCGGGTTTCTCTGGCTCCATCCAGGCCCCCCCAGCCCAGGTCCCCAGCTGGACCCGAGCCCCCCACCCCTGCATGGCACCCAGTCTCCCTGCCAGCAGGGTGGAGCCCCGACGCCTTCTTGTTCTTCCTGCCCCACCCCAGGCCCAGGGCTGCGATAGTCAGACTGGACATTCAGGCCTGGCCACCCTGGCCATTTCCTCCCTGGAGGACAAGGGGCTGACCCCGGCTTCCCATGGGTAACCCAGAGGCCTGGCCACAAGAGAGCCACAGGAGCACCACGGAGTACCACAAGAGCGTGACGAGAGTGCCACAGGAAGGCCACAAGAGTGTGTAGGCGCAGACTTGGCCCCTCCTGGCAGGGGCTTCAGGACAGCAAGAACCTCTGGTGAGGATGAAACTCACCCAGTGGGAGCACCGCCCCCCCTTGCTGCCCACTCCAGCAATACTGGGATTTGAACTCAGGACCTCTCACTCAACTTGCCTGCTTAGCTGGTGCTCTACCCCCTGAACCACACCTCCAACCTGGCTTTTTGCTGCTTAATTAGAGAAGAAGCCTTTTATGGACTTTTCCGCCTGGGCTGGCTGGCTTTGAACCCTGATCCTCTGGATCTCAGCCTCCTGAGTAGTTAGGATGACTGGCGTGAGTCTCAAGGACACATCCCCGTGTCTGCCAGGCCCTCCGTATACATTTAGAAATCAAGCCTTCTCCTGCTAGTGGATAGGGCAGTTGAATGATATCTTTAATAATAATAATAATAAAGGTCTTTTTTCCAGAGCTGCCTTCCTGTGTCTCTGAACTAACTCCACCATCAAATATAACTATTCTCTTAAAAAGGAAAACTGCAGAGCACTCAGCAGCGTGCTGTGTCAGCTCAGCTGATAAGACAACTTATTTCCATCTTCAGAGAGGCAGCAGCTGGCTGGAGCCATTCTCTGGCCAGCAGGAACAAATCCTCTAGTTCCTGATGGCGGGGTCCCCTGGCCGGCCGGCGGGGAGGCCTGGAATCACACGGCCCTGGGGGCTACTCCCCTCGGCTGCCCCTCGACGGATGCACGCCCTTCCAGACAGCCCTGGTCACAGCCCTGAGATGCTGTCCTATGTGTGTGCGTGCGTGAGAGAGTGTGTGTGCATGCACTAGTCCTGGGGCTTGAATGCAAGGCCTGGGCACTGTTTCTGAGCTGTTGGCTCAAGGCTAGCCCTCTACCACTTGAGCCATAGCTTTCGGTGACTTTTCGATGATTCATTGGAGATAAGAGTCTCCAGGACTTTCCTGTCTTGATCTGGCTTTGACTCGAAATCCTCAGATCTCCAGATCCCAGACTCCAGATCTCAGCCTCTGAATCCAGACTCCAGATCCCAGGATTCAGCCAGCAGGAGCAGCTCCAAGTCAGACTCTGACCTCCACCTCTGGCAAAGCTGGGAACTGCCAGACGTCCAGCACCTGGGCAAAGCCACCTGGGCGTTTCACCCCTCTGCAAAGTGCAGTCTGCTCAGCCGGGATGCAGGCACACACCACCATGCACAGTTTTATTCATTGAGATGGGGTTCCCACAAACTTTTTCTCCTGGCTGGCCTTGGACTAAGATCCCCTCCTCATCTCGACCTCCTGGGTAGCCAGGATTATAGGCATGAGCCACTGTGTGATCTTGGGAGGGCTGTCAGCAAAACAAGTAAGCATTTGGCTAATTTTGAATCAATGTGGAGCCCAGGCTACCCTGGAACTGTGATCCTCCTGCTTCTTTCTCCTCAGTACGGGATTACAGGCATGTGCTACCACAGCAAACCCTTTCAACAGACGGTTTCTGAAGTTTTTTATCCTGTAGAAAGTGTACTTCGGAGGTAAATTCTCTGAGTAGTTGGAAACCTAAAACTGTTTTTCCTAAGAATTTCTAGGTAAAGGATTCTGGGATCTCATGACTAGTTCCAGAATTTTTCTCTTGTGCAACGTTCCTGGTAGGAAATCTGAGACCCACACTATTTTTGTTCCTTTGAGGCTGATTTTCTTTTATTCCTGGAAGCTGTTAGGAATTTCTCTTTACGTTTGATGTATTGAACTATCTTGACTCAGTCTCAAAGCCTGAGTCTTTCATGCTTCACTCTGCTCAGGACTTGAAGGGTCTTTTACCTTAGAAAACTTAAAAAAAAAAAAAAAAGAGTTCCCACAAAACTTCTTTCTTTAGTTCTGGGAAACTTTCTTCTGTTACATCTTTGTTCTTGTTTTAATTGAATAAAAGTTATACATTAATATGGTGTAAGAAATCAAATAGTCCTGAGCTAGTCATTGTGATGTATGCTGGAAATCCCAGGTACTCGAAGGGTAGAGATTGGGAGGGTAAAGGTTCTAAGCCAGCCCCCACAAGAAGTTAGCGAGAAACTCCTCTCCAACTCATCTCGAAAGACAGCCTGGGCATGGTGGCTCACATATTTAATCCCAGCTATATGAAGGCTATAAGAAAGAGAATCATGGTTTTAGGCCACTCCTGTGCAAAAAATACAAGATACCAAAAGTAACTAAAGAACAAAAGGCGGAGGCTATGTTTCAAGTGGTTCAAATCCCAGCACTGCAGAAAGAAAGAAAGGAAGGAAGAAAGGGAGGGAGGAGGGAAGGAGGGAGAGAGAGAAAAACAATTGATTCATTCTACAAAGATGTCAGTGAAGTTGGCATGTCCTTTCTTGGTCTTTGGTCTTCAGTAGCAACAACTTTGTGTGTGTGTGTGTGTGTGTGTGTGTGTGTGTGTGTGCTGGGGCTTGAACTCAAGGCTTAGGCACTATCCCTTAGCTTAGTTTGTTCAAGGTTGGTGCTCTAACACTTGAGCCAGACCTCCACTTGGAGATTTTAGCTGGTTAATTGGAAATAAGAGTCGCACAGATTTTTTTGCCTGGATTGGCTTTGAACTGTGATCCTCCAGATCTCAGCCTTCCGAGTAGCTAAGATAAAAGCCATGAGTCACCAGCACCAAGCTTTGTCTGAACCCTGGTTGACTGAAATTTGGGTTCATTCCAGTTTGGGGATATTCTAAATAAACTGGACATGGGTGTTCATGCTAAGATTAAGTGCAGGATTTCTTCCTCTTCAGGAAACTCCAAATGTGAAGAAGCTACATGGTAAGTGTGTGTTCAAACTTTTTTGATTTTAGGAAGTATGGGAGTTCAAACTCAGGGCGTGCTGGGCAGGTGCTCTTCTGCTGAACCATGCTCCCAGCCTTTTTGCACTTTTTTGCCAGTCCTAGGCTTGAACTCAGGGCCTGGGCACTGTCCCTGAGCTTCTTTTGCTCAAGGCTAGCATTCTACCACTTTGAGCCACAGCTCCACTTCCGATTTTTCTGGTGGTTCACTGGAGATAAGAGTCTCATGAACTTTCCTGTCCAGGCTAGCTTGGAACCATGATCCTCAGTTCTCAGCCTCTTGAGTAGCTAGGATGACAGGCATGAGCCACCAGTGCCTGGCTTCCTGAGCTTTTTTGCTCCAGGCTGGCACTCTACCACTTGAGCCACAGCACCACTTCCAGTTTTCTGAGTGGTTTCCTGGAGATAAGAGTCTCATGGACTTTCCTGCCTGGCCTGGCTTTGGACCGTGATCCTCAGAGCTCAGCCTCCTGAGTAGCTAAGATATCAGGCTTCAGCTACCTGCTCTTGGCTTTCAACTTCTATTTATTCATTGCTAAATATAGAAATCAATTTGAATTTTTTTTGCATGTTAGTCTTTAAAAAAGAATCCCAATCCATCGCTCTAGCTCCCTCTCAGTGGGGGACATGGTGTCCATTCTGTCAGGGTTTTCTGCATGGCTCCATAGAGTCTGCAGACAGACAATTTTCTCTTCTCTCTCAACATGAAGCAGGTTTTTTTTTTCTTTCTCATTTCCTTCCTTCCTTCCTTCCTTCCTTCCTTCCTTCCTTCCTTCCTTCCTTCCTTTTTTCCTTTCTTTCTTTCTTTCTTTCTTTCTTTCTTTCTTTCTTTCTTTCTTTCTTTCTTTCTTTCCTTCTTTCCTTCTTTCTTTCTTTTCCTTCTTGAGGAGGTGAGGCCCTGCCGGACGCATGAGGGAAGGGGCTGTAGGAGCTGACGGGTGAGCTGGTTTCTCATCATGGACGAGAGCACGTCGCCATTTTTAATTTAGAAGATCATTTTATTAGAAGCCCGGAGTCATGATGCTGAAAACAATCTTCCAGCGGTTGGATGCAGCCCAGTGTACTAAAGCACTCAACTCCTTTTCCTTTTCTTAATAGACTTTATTTCATTTATCTCTTTAATAGTAAGATGAAAATTATCAGTGAATTTGAGCAGATTAGGGTCCCTAACTTCTTCATCTTCCTTCTCCTCTTCTTTCTCTTCTTCTCCTCCTCCCCCTCTTCCTATTGTGATTATTATTATTATTATTATTACTGGTGTTTGAACTCAGGGCCTTGTACTTGCTAGGCCTATGATCTACCACTTGAGCTACAATCCCCAGCAGATTTTTTTTGTCGGTCGTGGGTCTTGAACTCGGAGCCTGGGCACTGTCCCTGAGGTCTTTTACTCAAGGCTAGAGCTCTACCACTTTGAGCCACAGCACCACTTCCAGTGGAGACTCATTGAAAATGAGTCTCAGGGACTTTCCTGCCTTGGCTGGCTTTGAACTGCGATCTCAGCCTCCTGAGTAGCTAGGATTACAGTTGTGAGCCACTAGACTTATTTTTTTTTTTAAGGAGAGTAGTAGGGGTCCAGACAATATTAATCCGAGAGTCCAGGTAGATCCTATGTGCCTTCTCCTATGTCCACAGGCCTCCCTGCAAGCAGCCTTCTGTACAACAGTGCTGCAATTGGCACGGTCCAAGCCCTTGTGCTCACAACCCCGGGGCCCATAGTTTACATGAAGTGTTTTTTTTTTGTTTTGTTTTGTTTTGTTTTATCCAGTGTTAGGAATTGAATCTAGGGTCTCACTTTTACTAGACAAACCTACCCTTGAGTCACACTCCCTCTTCTCCCGGCTCTTTTTATTTGTTTGTTTGTTTATTCAGTCGTAGGGCTTGAGCTCTGGGCCTGGGCATTGTCCTTGAGCTCTTCAGCTCACAGCAAGCGCTCTACCAGAAGTGGCCACAACGCCACTTCTGGCTTTCTGAGTGGTGTATTGGAGTTAAGAGTCTCACGGCCTTTCCTTCCCCGGGCTGGCTTTGAATTGCAATCCTCAGATCTGTCTCCTGAGTAGATAGGATTGCAGACGTGAGCCACTGGCGCCCGGCATGTATTTTGTTTTTGAGATAGAGACTTCCTAACTTTGCCTGGGCTTGTCTTCAAACTCCTGATCCTCCTGCCTCTGCCTCTTTGTAGCTGGGATTACAGGTGTGCACGGCCACACCCATCTCCATGGGGGTTGGCGTGTAATCTGTGGGTTTGGAAAGCATTTATAGCAACATGCATCTACACAGATGAGGAATTACAACAGTTTCTGAATGTTAAAGCAAGATTCGCATTTTAAGGTGGAAGTGCACTTGATAGCTATGAATTCTTTTTCTCTATGATTATATACCTGGCTCAGGGCCATCCATTTCCCCTCTGCTTTCCATCTATCCCCTGCGCTTGTATATAACCCTTTCTCTGACCTTGTTTGTTTGGGAAGATTATTTCATTTCACACTTTCATTTGGAAGGTGAGCCAGTGAGCTTTCTGCCACTGCGATCAATCAGGTTAGAAGAAGAGAGGTTTATTTGGGATCCGCTTGGGAGATGACAGCCTATGGCCAATTGGTTGCTTCGGGCTTATGTCAGTGTAGAACTGGGCGGCGAAGCAAAGCCATTCCCCTCATCACAGGACTGAGCAGAAAAGGGAGGGGCTGAGAGCCCAGTGTCCCTCAAGGCCACGCCCCCAATGACCTAAAGTCCTTGGGCTGCCTCCCCTCCCCCAGCTTTTTTTTTTTTTTTTTTTGGTGCTGGTACTGTGTCTTGAACTATTAGCCTAGGCTCTGTCCCTCAGGGGTTTTGTTGTTGTTTTGTTGTTGTTTGTTAGTCATAGGGCTTGAAGTCAGGGCCTAGGTGCTGTCCCTGAGCTTTTCTGCTTAAGGCTAGTGCTCTACCACCTTGAGCCACAGCTCCATTTCCAGATTTTAGGTGGTTAATTGGAGATAAGAGTCTTGTGGCTTTTCCTGTCCTGGCTGACTTCGAACCACAATCCTCAGATCTCAGCCTTCTGAGTAGCTAGGATTACAGGTGTGAGCCACTAGGCTAGGCTAGGCCTAACCTTTTAAAAGTTCTACCCCTCTCAATGACACTGAGCTGGAGTCTCAACTTCGCCCTACACATTTTTCTGGGACATTCCATGCCCACACTTCAGGAAAAGGAAAAGGAAAATCCACTACAAAACTCGCCACATCAAACCAGAAGTCTGTTTCTACCTAGACTTTTACAAACTCTTCTGCTCCACAGAACACGCATAAAGTAGTTTATTTCTTAACCTATAGAAACATAAATAAGAACTCAAGGTCTGGGAAGGTGGCTCAGTGGTAGAGTGCTTGTCTTGCATGCATGAAGCCCTGGGTTTGATTCCTCAGCACCACATAAGCAGAAAAAGCTGGAAGTGGCGCTGTGGCTCAAGAGGTAGAGCGCTTGCCTTGAGCTGAAGAGCTGAGGGACAGTGTCCAGGCCCAGAGTTCAGGCCCCAGGACTGACAAAAAAAAAAGGAACTCAAGAGAACCTTCTAGGTTCTTGAATTAGCTCCTACAAAGATAACTGTGTCTGGGGCACACAGGTTTTTGTAGCCAGGAGTTCATGCAAAAATAATACAATCACCTGGGCTGGGGTTAAAGGCACCTGTGTTGCAGCCAGATCTGGACTCTAAATGATCGCCTGTATTGGATTTGTGCAGTGTGGGGCTGGGAACATATCCTGAATTTTTCCTGGGCTGGCCTGGCAGTATTGCTGGTTGGATGTTTGCGGCTGGTGAATAATGCATTAGTTGAGGCTGAGGGGCTGGAGATGGCCTGCCACAATGCATAGCCAAGAGACCTGTTGCCTGGATGCGCACAGCTCTAAGCCACAGCCCTGCCTCTGCTGCTGTTTTATGTATCCCACAGATAACATGTTACACTCTAGGGAGATGCCCTCTAGGAGGAAGTGGAAGATGTGGTAGAAAATTCTGGAATAATTATAGCATAGAAGACAGTCTACCATGCTGTCCATAAAAAGTTCTCTCTCTCTCTCTCTCTCTCTCTCTCTCTCTCTCTCTCTCTCTTTCTCCTAGAAGATAATCAGATCCCAGATTTTCTTCTGCATTTGTCTAACATGTTTGGCTCTTGGTGTGATTCTTCAGATCTACCATCCAATTAAAAAGAAAATTCCTGCTGGTAGCCGGTAGCTCACACCTGTAATTCTAGCTATTCAGGAGGCTGAGATCCAAGAATCATGGTTCAAAGTCAGCCTGGGGAAGAAAGTCTGTGAGATTTTTATCTACGGTTAACCACCAGAAAACTCCAAGTGGTGCTATGGCTCAAAGTGGTAGAGCACTAGCCTGGAGCAAAAAAGCTGAGGGACAACACCCAGGTCCTGAGTTCAAGCCCCACAAGCACCACTACCAGCAAAAACCAAACAGAAAAGAAATTTCCTCCTTCCTTGAGTATCTGAGGATGTCTGCAGATTCAAACACAGAGTTGTGATCCAGTCTTCTTCATGTGGGCTTTGAAATGTCTAGTGTCCTACCAACCTGGAGGTAAATCCAAGCGCAAAAGCGATCTGTCAGGAAGGCTAGTATACACCTCTATAGTCATGCGGCATTCAGCTGCTTATGGAGAGATTTGAAAGAAAATACCATTTAAAGATGAAGGGCAACTTCCTGTTAAACTTAGGATGTAGCAACCATCAAGAAAGATGGTTCCCAGTGGTGAGAGAAAAGAAAATAGTGTCTGTATACAAAGTCCTAACATAATAAACAAACAGAAGTGCTTCCTGATAAATAATGCCAAGCAAATATTCATATCCTTGCCTCTGCTGTCTTCCAAATATTTTTTTTACTAAACCCAGTGCAAAGTGTTATTATGATTAATATGAAGTTGATCCTTCTTGGAATGGATGTAGGCTCCGGTTCTACCCGAAGCTCCTGGTGGGAGCCAAGGGTATGGACATTTATTATGGCAGCGACTTTGCTTTTGATTGTCTTCGTATCCGTGTCGCCAAGCTCCAGCTCCCACAAACATGAGAGCCGTGCCCACAGCCCCGGGCCCGGCAGCCACCCCCGCCCAGGCCAGCGAAGTGGGAAAGCTGGGGCAGTTGAGGCGGCAATCACATCCGGCCATGAGGGCGGCCTGGGCAGAGGTCAGGACAATGACAGAGACACCCAAGGTACCCATTGCCTTCTGCTGTGCTCAGGAAGCCATTCAGGGCAGTTCCAGAACCTTCCCCCCCCCCCCCCCCCCCCGCACGCCCCCCAGGAAAAGGAGGCTCAGGGCACAACTGCTTTGTACTCTTAATTCACAAAGCAGAATGCTAACCTGAGTCCTCTCTTCATTTAAACAACAACAACAAACACTACTTATTTTTAGTTTTAGGTTTGGGACATGGAGCTTGAGCACTGTTCCTGAGCTTCTTCATTCAAAGCTAGTGCTCTCCCACTTTGAGCCACAGCTCCACTTCCGGTTTTCTGGTGGCTCATTGGAGGTAAGAGTCTCACAGACTTTCCTACGTGGGCTGAACCTCAATCCTTAGATCTCAGCCTCTAAGCCTCCAGACCAAGACTCAGAACACTTGCAGCCCACAGCGCCCTTGCCCCCAGCCTGGGTTACCATCCTTCTGGGGTGACAACCTCTACAAGAGACAACTTAAAAGGTGTTTTTTGCTCACACGTGTAATCCCAGCTACTCAGAAGGTCGAGATCTGAGGATCGCAGTTGGAAGCCAGCCTGGGCAGCAAAGACTCTTATCTCAATGAAGGAACAAAAAAAATCCAGCAGTGGCTGTATGGCTCAAATGGTAGAGCATCAGCCCTGAGTGAAAAAGCTAAGGAATAGTGTACCTAGGCCCTGAGTTCAAGCCCCAGTACCGGCGTGCCTGCATGCACACATACACAGAGGAAGCTGACTCTTAATTTGGACCCCTATGTTAACTAGAAGCAACACAGAAGCTTCATGTCACTGTCTCCATTTCCATCGGAGCCGTCCCCACAGAGCTGGTGAGGCCCGAGGGTAGACCAGCGGCTGCATCTGAAGCTGGATGGGGCTCACTTCCTTGCCCGCTCAGAAAGCCAGAAAGATCAGGTGAGCAATGTCTAGGACCAGAGTGCAAATCTGAGAAGTAGATAATAGCTAATGTGGATGACACACAGACTCAAGATAGTGACACAATCCATTCTAGAAACTACCTAGTCCTCGCTTAACCACTCCAGGAAATGGAAAAGCAAAAAATAGAACCCACTGTGTGTAAATACTTTCACAAACCAATAGCAAAGGACACGAACTAGACATGAAACAAAGATATCCTCAAGGCACGGGATAGCTGAGCTCTTCTGGAAATCTTGGAGAAAATGCACTCTTGGGGCAGAGTTCTGCAATTCTTAGATTTGCTTCTGTTTTTTAAAAAATGATCATAATTAAGCTCAATGGGAGAGGTCTTGCCTAGCATGGCCAAGGCCCTGGGTGATTGCATCCTCAGATCTGTGGAAAAAATTAATTATACATCTAGTTAATATGCTTACATAATTACTGATTCATTGGTGATATTTACATAGTATGGATGGACTCTTGCCTGGCACTGTGACTCATACCTGTAATCCCAGATCCTTATCTCTTGGATCGATTCTTTGATTTTGACAAGAACCAGTAACAAGGTAAAGGGAACCGAGGTAAATGCTTATAGGCAGGAAGAAAAAAACAAGAGCGTGGAGACAGCATTTCTTCTTTATCCTGAAGACCCCGGAAGACAGAGGCAGTGACCCTGGTGGATACGACACCCCCCCTGATGACCATAGGTCTGACCCACGCAGGGGACAGGTGCCCCTCCCACTGGGGTGAGGGGAAAGCAAGCCCACCAGATTCCAGAACAGCTGAGACTTGCCAAGAGGGATGGAAAAGGGGGAGCCCACAAGTGTTACCAATTTCTGGGCTCACTTCTCTCTTGAGCGTGCACACACGCACACGCACACACACACACACACACACACATCTTGTCCCCACTTTAATAGGTCTTCTTTGTAATAAGATGACAGGTGATTACAATGGAAAGAATGCCACAGTTCTTGAGTATGTGTGTGCGCACGCATATGTGCATGCGTGTGTGTGTGTGTGTGTGAGAGAGAGAGAGAGAGAGAAAGAGTGGAGAGGGAGAGAGAGGAGAGAGAGTTCTTCTGGTGCTGCGTTAGGTCTGTCTTTTAGTGATCTTGACTCTGGCTTCAGCCTGAGGAGGCCGGAGGCCTACAGGAGGATGGAGTTGGTGTTTCTCTCTCTCTGACCCATTAGACGCTGGTGAATCTCCAGCCAATTAGGTTCAGGCAATGTAGGGTTTTTGAAAATAGGCCATATTAAAACATAGAATGTTCTGGGCCAATTTCAAAATGGTTAGTTTTCCAATCCCCCTGACAGAGACCAGCAAAAAGATTTAAAAAAAAAAAACAAACAGCCAGGTGCCAGTGGCTCACATCTGTAGTCCTATCTACTCAAGAGGCTGAGATCTGAGTTTGAGGCCAGCCTGGGCAGGAAAGTCTATGAGACTATTATCCCAAGGTAATCACCAAGGAGCCAGAATAGAGCTGTGGCTCAAGTGGTAGAATGCGAACTTGGAGCAAAAAAGCTCAGGGCCAGCGCCAAGTCTGCAGTCAAGCCCTAGGATTGGCTGGCACCAAAGCCCAAAACAACAGCAAAATAATCTTCCCTGGAAGGATCTTAGAGTTCAAATTCACAAAACTATGAGCTATCTGTTATACTGTCCCTTCCCCACCTCCAGTGTCAGTCAACTTTGTCCACAAGAACACCCCAAAATCTGTCAATTACTGACATACATATCACACGCATGCACACATTCACCCACATACATACGCCATATGCATATACAAGTACACAGAACACACATATGCACTTCTGTGTGTACCAACACACATGCATTCACACATCCACACACATGCACCTCCCCTCCCCCATACACACAACCCTGATGTGAGAGACTGGTAGGATGCAGGTCCTGGCTGTTCCCATGCGACCACCATGTTGCAGCCACCTGCACCCCAGGGGAGTCTAACCCGGGGCCACACATGATCCCTGGAACAGAAGGTGACCCTCAGTGTCCCCAGAGGTGACCTCGGACAGTCCACTACAGTTTAGAGCACTGACCCCTACGTCAGACAGACAGATGGAGCTGGGAGGGAAGTCAGCATTGATGCTGGACATTTTGCACAACTTGTCCGTCTACCAGGGAGACCGCAGCAGGCCCAGGACAGCTTAAGGCAAAGTCACTCGGGGACAGGAAGAGCAATTACTTAAATATTTAAAGCAGACGCCCTGAGCTCCATGGTGGAGGCGGCTCTTTGTTAATATTTAACACGAGCTGGGCAGCACGAGCAAACAAGTGTTTACAGCAGAGAGAAACAAACCTCAGACCTCCAGAGAGCTCAGAGGCTGGAGTCAGGGGCGCCCTGGAGGCCACGGGGGTGGGGGAGGCCATGGCTGTCCCCAGGGCACCGTGAGGGCAGTAAACACGCAGCCCAAATTCAGCTGCCCAGCCCCACACTCGAGGTTTGCAGGAAACCCAGCCCTGCAGCTGGGCCTGGGCGGTGGCCGCTGGCCGTCCCTGTCCCAGCCAGCTGTGTCCCGCAGCCCCCGCCTGGGCTTCCACTAAGAGTCTTATGCACTGTGCAGACACCCCAAGGGACCCCCTGAATGAAGCCAGGGGCTGGTCCTCCTGGATGGAGGGGCTCTAACTGGTAGAAAGAGTCACAACCCTACTTTTAAACCCCAGCTTACGGGGGGGGGGGGGGGGGAGGACCCTGAGGGAGACACGGCCAGGACTGTCACCCTGCATTGGAAGCTCGGCTTGTTTTCAGGGCCTGGAGGAGAGAGATCTTACTTGAGGCCAGCTTTGGCCTCTCTGCCTTGGTTTTTATCTAGCCAGGGTCAATCAGGCCAAGAGGGAAAACTGGGATTATGTCATGTCTCCCCCCAACCATCCCACCCCCCCACCCCCAGTACCCCCAACACAGGCCTCGTGGAACCCATCATGGTTCACTGGCATCATTGGATGAGAAAGCCCAGTTCAAGACCATGGAGTGCCACCATCTTGGATTCTAATTATGTCTTCACGGTGAGACCCACGTGGGACTCTAAGGAGATTCTTCCTGTGGCCTCCTGGAAGCTGTTAACTGCAAAGTTGCCTAACCCTAGACCACAACCCTAGGCTCCTCCTGGCCTGTGGCTGCCAACTTGACCCAGTTGTTTGCACACCTGGCCATGGACCGCTCAACAGAGTCCTGCTCAGAGGAATCCGTGCAAGAACTGGGTAGACAGGCAAGGCAGTTTTACAGCACAAATCTATTTTTTTTCCCACCTGAGAACAACTGACCCAATAATTGAGAAATTAAAAGAATCATGTTTAACCTTTCTGTATTCACAGCATAGTTTGGAATGCTGGGAATCGAGATGCACTTAGAGAGCTATTGTTGTTGTATGGTTCAATTCAGGGACTTGAACTTAGGGCCTCAAACTCTTGCTTAGCTTTTTTGCTCCAGTCTCAGAATCTCAAAGGCTGCGTCTTCCAGTTCTGACATCACTTGATTGTTCTGCATTACTAAAAAGACATTATCTACAGGTTCCCCTCTTGCAACTCTGCCAGGGCTAAGACAAAAATCTGCAAACTTGTGCTCTTGCCCACTGTGAGTTCTAGAAACATCCTAGCTACAGAGGGAACTGTAGTCACTCCACCCTTTGCCTGCGCCTCTTTCTTGCTGGCCCTACCTGTGACCTCAAGACAGCCCCCCTCAGATTGTCCCCTCCTCTCCAATACCCCAGGGGAGTCACATGAGCATGAGAAAACTTCTAGAAGCTTTCCCATCCATTTCATAAGCCATGGGGCTTTCCTTTTTATTTTCAAGTGCCAGTTCTGGCACTTAAACTCAGGGCCTGGGTGCTGTCCCTTAACTTTTTTTTTTTTTTTAACTCAAGACCAGTGCTCTACCACATGAGCCACAGCTCTACTTCCAGCTTTTGGTAGTTATTTGGAGGTAAGAGTCTCATGGACTTTGGGGCCTAGGCTGGCTTTGAACCCTGCTTGATCCTCCGATCTCAGCCTTCTAAGTAAGTAGGATTATAGGCCTGAGCCACTGGCTCCATGTTTCCCCCTTTCTTCTCCTGTAGCATATTCTTCCTTCCCATTTACACAAGGTTTTCTCTAAGCTTAGGGTTTAGTGGATGGATTCCATTCTCATTTAAACTTAAATTTAAAAAAAAAAAAAGGAATGTCAATTCAACATTCAAATTGGGAATGAAGCTAAAAATGGGAGATGTGAGGACAAGCATTTTTTTTAAGTCAGTACAAATATTTTTGGAATTTAATTTTCCTTAGTTTAAAAAAAAAAAAAGACTTGCAGACAGAACGTCTACATCCTGTGTTTGAACACCAGTGGCCTCGGTGTCTTGATTTGTAAGCCCAAGAGGTTGACACGTGACCCCACAAACCCTCACCCCCCCCCTGCAAGAGCAACAATGGCCCCTCTCATCTGCTCCCAGCCCTCCTCTCTTTCTTCTCTTTCTCAGTCTCTCACTCTCTTTCATTCTCTCCCCCCCTTCTCATCTCTCCTCTTCCCTCCCCTTCCCTCCTTGCATAATTATGGGCAAACAGGTCCACACCTTACGGAAACTACTTAGCACAATTTGACAAGGAGTCCTATTAAAAGCGAGGCATTGGCGCTTGATTCCAAGGCCCATTTGAGCATCAGGATTTTGGAGGTGAGCCAGGCCTAAGAACACAACGGTAAAAGGTGTGGCCAGGACGGCAGCCACTGGGTCTCTGTTCAACCTCTGGCAACTGAGCTTACACCGGAAATGGTGACGGAGATGTAACCTCCCATTTGGGCGTCAACTGGTATGGTCACCGGAGCCACTCTTACTCCTGACCACTGTCCTCTGCTCCCAAAACATGGAGGAGGTGCCAGTGCAGGAGTTCAGACTGTTTTCCCAAGGTGGGCCAAGGGTACATTGGTCAAGGCTTCTGCCCACGATCATTCCATTTTCCTTAGTGAAAATTGCAAAAGCACTAAAGGTCTAGCCACAGGTTATTGGTTAGATAAATTATAATATGCCCATAGCTTTGGGAAGCATGCAGACATTCAAAGTGAAAGCTGACCTAGGAAGCCCTTCATCATATATCTTGGGAAAACACAATATGAAATCTCATCTTTGGCCACAGAGGTTAGGATAGAGGGCATGGGAGGGAGGGAGGGGGAAGCTGTTATTGGTGATCAAGGGGCTCAGGGAATCTTCTACCTTCTGGAGATGCTAGCTGTCCGGACTGCGGGGAAGGAAACAGGAGTGAACAGGTAGTACATGGTTGAGTGTCCTTACTGGTGTGCTTAAGGTAGGGGAAAGACTGTACTGAGTGAATAGAGCTGAATGGATGTAATAAGAGGAAAGATAAAAGATGCTCTTACTGAGACCTATGAATTAACTAAATGTCCCCCAATTTTGAATCTGTGCCTTTTGATCTAAGCTCTTCTCTGCTGCAGTCAGCTTGGCCATCATCCTGGGTTCCAAAGAAGACCAGATTCACAGTAAGCCATTTTGTGTGTGGGAACCTGCCCCTCAAACAGGCAATGCCTTCTTATCATCTTCAAGCAAACAGCCCCAAACTCAGGAGACCATCTTGTTCTTGTTCTGTTCCAGTAATAAAACAATAACAACATCTCTGGAACTCCTCCAAGAATTAAAAACTGAACTAATGATGGTCCACCAGGCCACACCTGTGACCTGGGACTGTTTTAACTCTGCAGAACTTTCTCACCCCTACCCCCAATTACCCTATTTAACCCGAAGCCAATGTCAACACCCCTGAAGATGGCTGCATATGGGGGTGAGTGGCCAGACCTAATTTGGGACTCCTAGACTTTGGGTCTGTGGGAGGGTCAAAAAACCCACTTTCGTGGTCTGTATGACATATTCTTAAAAATTGAACACAGGAAAAAAAAAAACTGAACATGGCAGGTCACATTTTCCCAGAATGGGCATGGTAATAATATTTCTCAATCTCGGGCTGAGAAGGTGGCTCAGTGGTAGAGTGCTTGCCTTGCATGCATGAAGCCCTGGGTTCGATTCCTCAGCACCACATAAGCAAAAAGAAAAAAAGCCGAAAGTGGCGCTATGGCTCAAGTGGTAGAGCGCTAGCCTTGATCTGAAGAGCTGGGGGACAGCGCCCAGGCCCAGAGTTCAGGCCCCACTACTGATGACAAAAAAAAAAATCTCAAATGTTGTTCCAAAACTTTGCCTCTCCCCCTTGATGTCTGTCTCCCCTCAGGAGGTGGGAGGCATCACAGCAGCTCCCCACATTAGCTGATCTTATGGCTCTTTCTTGGCACTCATCCTTGGAGCCAGCGGCCATGTTGTGAGGAAGCCCCAGTCATTTGAAGAAGCCAAGGATGGCATTTGAGACCAGCGCCACCTGCTGGTACTGGAGCAAACAGGCCAATGATTTTGAGCACTCCCATGTTTCTGATTGAAGTTCCAGTCATTAAGGGGCTGCCAAGTGCTTTCCACTGTTCCCTACCCAAAACTAACAAATGGCTGCTTTATGTCACTCAGTTTTGGAGGCAACTTGTTACACAGCAAGTATAACTGGAAGCATGTGGGTTAAGAACAGAAGGTCATGTAACTAGAGGGAAGTTCTGAATATCAGAGCAGAGAAACTAGAGCTAGTTGTTTCCCTATACTTTTTATATTGATATTATAAAACTGAAATGGAAAATAATATAAACTTCTCAAATCGAAAAAGAACAGACTAGTCAGGCACTGGTGGCTCACTGTAATCCTCACCGTAATCCTCACTACTCGGGAGGCTGAAATCTGAGGACTGCAGGTAAATGCCACTCCTGGGGGAAAATCTGTGATACTCTTTTTTTTTTTGGGTCCGGTCGTGGGGCCTGAACTCTGGGCCTGGGTTCAAGCCCCAGTACCTGCACACACACACACACCACACACACACACACACACACACACACACACACACACACAATCCCTATTTCCAGGATGGTCATTGGTTTGATTTCTGTGTTTTTTCCCATATTGGTTCACAAGGCAGATGACCAGGAGTGTCTCTAAGGTATTCTGTCTTCAGGCAAGGGGCCTCAGAGTCATGACATATGCCCTGTATCAGGAAGGTTGTTCACAAGGCACTCAGTGAAGAAGGAAGACAGTCAAACATCTCAGCAGTCTATCAATGGAGTCAGGAGCTGCTGTTATCAGCAACCAGCTCTGCAGGGAACAGGGCTCTGGCCTAGGGAAGAGCAATGTCATAGTTCATTCTCAGGGCTAGCTTGCAGCAGGGGCACAGAGTGACATGTCAGGGACCAGGGCCTCCATGGAAGCGGAACCTGGATCTCACTGTGAGCCCAGGGCTAGGCCAGGGACAAGGGGGCCAGGCTGCAGTAGCCTAGATCTGGACAGGGGTGCTACTTCAGGGCCAGGAACTAGAAAACCAGATGAGGCCTGAGGTGGAATGGGCTGCCCCTGTGTCGGGGAAGGGAAGAGGCTTCTAGAGATACCTAACAGAATTAGCCACCGCTGAGCACTGGAATTCTGAGGATCCTGCATTCCCACTCCCGCCATGTACCTGGGCATGAAAGAGGTCCATGGCCTACCACACAGTGCACTCTTGTGCTAACCCAGGGTCTCTGAGGACAGATGAAAGAGACCCCAAGGATCTAGGTCATTCTTTGGGGACCGAGAGTATGGAGAAGACATCTTCCCTGGCACAAAGGGATCACCAGGCCCCAGGGAGCCTTCACGAATGAGGAAGGTTTGGGGATCCCCAAGAGGAGACTCCCTGAGCAGTGTGCAGAGCCTCTGTGGGGCCCTCATACCCTATCTCCCCTCTCCCCTCTCCTTCTCCTGCCCAGCACTGAAACCTAGCGTCCCAGCGGGCAGGGAGAAGGGAAGGGGTTGGCTTGTGCAAGTCCTTCGCTTGATGGTTGCTATCTGCAGTCCCCCAGCAGGGTGAGGTTCAGAGACTTGGCAATATTCTGGGGGTTCTGCTGGTCACCTGGCCTTGTTATGCATGGCCTCTTGTGCCTCCTAGGAGTATTCATAGCTCTGAATGTGGCCTCCTTCCCAGCTGATACCCAGGTGTGTCCAGGTGCGTATGGGGGTGCACCTCTTCACCCAGCGCCTACCTCATAGCCCCACTCACAGCCATGGGGCTGGGTCCTCCCCCAGCACAGGAGGCTTCACTGGAGCCAAGAGGCATGTCTGGCCAGCTATAGTAGGTTCTAGAAGGACTCTGCCCATGGCAGTGAAGAGAATGGGGACAACCTTCAGCCACAGGGCAGGAGGGATGGGGTGGCCGGGAGTCCAGGAAGCTGATGGGACAGATCAGCCTTTCTCCTCTGCTGTGCTGTGTCTGGACTGCTGCTTATCCTTCCTCCTTCCTCCCCGCTAAGTGCCTTCGAGGCGCTCAGCAAACCAGGCACGTGGTTCCTTACTCTCATCAGGAAATACAATGACAGCAATGGGAGTGTCCCATGCCAGGACTTTCCAAAGCTTCCATTTCCTTCTGAAAGGTGGGCATACGGAGGAAGGGAAGGAACGTAGCCAGCAGGTGAGGGGCAGGGGCATGACCTGAAGCCAGGCTTGCTGGCCCCTGGACCCATCCTCCAAACCAAGACTCCACACTGCCTATTTCTCAGGGCTCCCTATTACTTACTTTCCATACAAAAGAGGACCTGGAGGCCATGAGGAGGGGTCTTCCTTTACATGGTGTACTGAGTGGACGCCCCTCCTGGGTGGAATGGAGGATTCTGGCCCAGACCTGGGATGGAGACTCAGTCACATCCACGTTCCTGATGGAAACAGGGCTGGCTTCCACACAGAACAGTTTCCATGGTAGTGACTTAGCCGGGAAGGACTCCTGGAGACATTCCCAGCCAGCACTTACCAGGCACTACTTAACCTGGGAATTAATCACCCCCCCCCCCCCCGCTTCCTCTGCAAACATGCACACTGCCATGGTTTTCCTTCCAACTCACTTCCCTAGTCCTGTTCATGCCCTTCACGATCCTCTTCCTCCCAGCAGAGCCAAGGGGAGAGCCTGGATCCCAGTGAGGTCTCTGATGCCTTCTCCCCTAACCCCAACTTGTCCCCACCAACCTGCAGCTCCTGGGCCTCACATCCCAGCCACTGTCCTGTGTCATGAACGTCCCTGCTCCCTGGATAGCTGGTTCCTAGTGATCATGCATGCGGGCAGCAAGGAGTCTAAAGGTAAATCCAGCCTCCAAAGAACAATATGGGGGAAGAAGTGCTAATGCAGAATTGTGGCAAATTTCATTCATTAAAATCCCAAGTGGGGGAAACTGGCACAGCAGGAAGGAAAATTACAGGGTATTTCTGGTGAGGGATATACAGGACATCCTTGGAAATTTTTGGGCATAATAAGTTTATTGTTCCTCTTCTTGAAAAAAAAATCTTGCTGCGGCTCACCTGTCCTCCCACCATTCCCAATAAAAGTACAGCTATTTATGGATGTAAAATATTCCCTGTTTCCAACAACTTAAAAGAAAGAAAGGAAGAAAAAAAACAAAAAACAACCCCCCCCCCAAAAAAAAACCCAAAAACCATTGCTGTGTTTCTCCCCTAAGCACACAGAACCTGGCAGGATCTGAGGTTTGGATATCTGTTTACAGCCATTAATTGCTGCATAAAGACTTTGGAAAAAGAAAAAAAGCTCTGTATCTTAGACCCTGCGCTATAAAAGACCTTTCAGAAGCACTGGAAAACTGGTCTTTAAGCTACTGGGGAGGACAGAGACTCTAGTTTCCAACCAAGAATTCCCAATTACACATTTACTAGGTAAAGGTGCTGGGGCTACCTGAGGGGTAATTAAATGTGAAAATCCCAACTATTGTGGGATGTTCAAATCTGGCCACAGAATGATGGCCTTTGTGACCACAGAGGAGTCCAAAGAGAATCACTATGGGATTTAAGGAAAACAGAAAGGATTCTTCTCTCGCTTCTCAATTAAGAATGCTTTGGCCCAGTGCTGGTGTCTCGTGCCTGTAATCCTAGCTACTCAGGGGGCTGAGAACTGAGGATCATGGTTCAAAGCCAGCCTCGGCAGAAAAGGCTGTGAGACTCCTATCTCCAATGAACCTCCAGAAAACCAGAAGTAGAGCTGTGGCTCAAAGTGGTAGAACACTAGCATTGAGTAAAGAGGTCAGGGACAGTGCCCAGGCCCTGAGTTCAAGTACCACAACTGACAAAAAAAAGAAAAAAAAAAGGAAAGAAAAAGAAAAGAAAGTTTTGATCTTCTCTCTTTATTAAAAAAAAATACTGATTACATGTACAAGTACAGTTGCTTTGGCACATGCCAAGGTAACTATTTAGAAAGCAAATACCTAAAATTACCCAGACACAAACGTGTTCCGTGGTTAGGAAGATGCCAGTATACTCTCTCTCAGCATGGTGTGTCTGACGTGACAAATCACAGCCAGGTTGTTTGGCATGTGGTACAGTCAGGGTCCAAAAGAATTGTCTCTCTTGCCCACTCTGAAAAATTGTCTGTGAAATGGAAAGAATCTCCAAGATTGTCTAACTATGCTGGGCACTGGTAGTTCATGTCTGTAATCCAGCTACCCCCTATCTTTACCTCCACCTCAAATATTTTCTTTTCTATATAGTGTCTAATATTTAGTCATATACACATATTTTATGCATATTGTAACATGTATGTACCTTTTCATATACAATGTCTAGCATTCAATAAAAAATAACCAGGTTGAAAAATGATAAAGTTGGAATAAAAGGAAAAATGTATGATAGAGCAGATCCACTGGAGACATTGACATTTAGAAGCCTAGTAATATCAGTTAATCCCAACATTAATTGAGCTTAACATGTACTAAAAATTAAACAAGATGGATGTTTTTAGGATCATCCTCAAAAATGGAAAATGTAGAAGGCAACAACTAGCTGAAGAAAGAAATAATTGTAGGTAGGTTAGGAAAATATCCAGACTGAGAGAGAGAAAAATAATGCATAGAAAAAAATTTTCTTTGTTGGTTGTGGGGCTTGGACTCTGGTTTTAGGCGCTGTCCCTGTGCTTTTCAGCTCAAGGAAAGCATTCTACTGCTTGAGCCACAGAACCACTTCTGGTTTTCTAATGGTTTATTGGAGATAAGAGTCTCGCAGACTTTCCTGCCCGGACTGGCTTTGATCCTTGGATCTCAGCTTCCTGAGTAGCTGGGATTACAGGCATGAGCCATTGGTGCCTGGCTAGGGAAAAAAATTTTGAGAAAAAAAAGAAGTCCCAGAAAGAGTGGGGAGGGAGTAAGAGAACAAGAAGTAAGACTTGAAGAGGTACCGTCTGAGAGCTATCTAAAAATGATCAAAGAAAGAGAACTGCAGATTTAAGAACATTATACATGTTCAAGTAGTGTAAATGAAAACTACAGCTAGACACATCATAGTAAAATTTCTGAAAACCCAAGAGAAAGTCCTAAAAGCTGCCACTGCAATCCACAGATCTTCAAAGGAAACAATGGAAGCTAGAGGATGATGGAACCATAGACCAAAACTCTGGAAGTAAAGGGCTTCCCACCTAGACTTATACTTGCCGTAAGAACACTCTGAAAATGAGGTTGTAAAGACAGGGAAACTAACACAACTTCCCCGTGCCCCAAACCCTGCACTAAGAAATATGTAAGTTCTTTTTGGGGGGAGGGTCCGGTTGTGGGGCCTGAACTCTGGGCCTGGGCGCTGTCCCTCAGCTCTTCAGCTCAAGGCTAGCATTCTACCACTTGAGCCACAGCGCCACTTCCGGCTTTTTTCTTTTTGCTTATGTGGTGCTGAGGAATCGAACCCAGGGCCTTAAGCATGCAAGGCAAGCGCTCTACCACTGAGCCACCTTCCCAGCCCATGTGTGAGTTCTTTAGAGCATAAGCAAATGCCCAGGTACAGGCTTAGCTATGTGGGAGAAGAATGAAGAAAAACATAAAACATAAATACGTCGTTAAACCTAAATGAAGATAGTAAAAAAATCAATTGTAATAATATTTTAGGAACACTGCATGACAATGATAAAGGATCAAGTTACCAGGAAGACATCATAATTCTGAATTAGCTTCAAAGTTGTGAAGCATAAATTGACATAACTAAAAAAAAAGGATGGATCTATCTAACCATCATACTGGAAGATTTTTAACACATCTTTATTAGCTCCTGAAAAAACAGGCAGACAAAAAAGTCAGTAATGATAGAGCATTAGAACAACATATCCATGAGACCTTAATTGATATGTTCATAACTCTGCATCCTCCAAACTTGCAAAATGTCCATTCTTAATTGCACACAGTCTGGATATTGGTGATTCATGCCTGTTATTCAAGCTACTCAGGAGGCCAAGATCTGAGAATCACAGTTTGAATCCAGCCCATGCAGAAGAGTCTCTTTCCAACTAACTGGCAAAAAGCCAAGCTGGACGCATGACTAAGGATATAAGGTTCAGCCATGAGCAAAATTGCTGAGAGAGTTCAAGCCCTGGGACTGGCAATAAATAAATAAATAAATAAATAATCTGTCATCTCTCTCTCTCTCTCTCTCACACACACACACACATTATTCTTTGCTTTTGTGTTTTCAGAAAAAAGTCCTTATTCTCTACATAGAGTTGTGCATTTTCCATCTTTCAGTTACTATCAGAAAAATTCAGTTAATATCATGAAAATTCCATACTACAGCACTATATTCTGGATAATCATAATTAAACAAATATCCTACTATTGTTTGTGCCACAACTGGGGCTTGAACTCAGGGCCTAGGTGCAGTCCTTGAGCTTGTTTTGTACAAGGCTAGTGCCCTAGACTTCAGCCACAGCTCCACTTCTGGCTTCTTTGCTGATTCTCACAGAGGGCTGGGAAGGTGGCTCAGTGGTAGAGCGCTTGCCTTGCATGCATGAGGCCTTGGGTTTGATTCCTCAGCACCACATAAGCAAAAAGAAAAAAGCCGGAAGTGGCGCTGTGGCTCAAGTGGTAGAGCGCTAGCCTTGGGCTGAAGAGCTGAGGGACAGTGCCCAGGCCCAGAGTTCAGGCCCCACGACCGGACCCAGAAAAAAAAAGAGACTCACAGACTTTCTGCCTGGGCTAGCTTCAAACTGTGATCCTCAGATCTCAGCCTCTTGAGTAGATAGGATTACAGGCATGAGAAACTGGTGCTCAGCTATATTGGACATTTAAATTGAAAAATTATTTTGTAAATTCTTTTGTCACTGACAATTATTCTGCTCTTCTTTGTAATATTTATTTCCTAGCTTGAACATTCTGATTACTTCACTTTTTCTGGTATTGCTGCAGCCCCTACACTACTTTATGAAGTTTGTTTTCTTCTTCAGATACATGAATATTATGTGCCTGTGTTCCTCAGAAGATCCAAGAGACAAATAATAACAGTATTGATTTAGAAGAATACAATCCTATTAATAGAGATTTTGACTGTATTCCTATTGAAGCTGTAACAAGTTACCACATAGTTAATGACTCTAAACAAGCACACATTTGTTGCTTTACATTACAATCACAGGTCACACGTGTAATCCTATCTACTCAGGAGGCTGAGATCTGAGGATCTTGGTTTGAAGCCAGCGTGGGCAGGAAAAGTCCTTGGGACTCTTATCCCCAATTAACCACCAAAAAGCTGGAAATGGAGCTGTCCCTCAAGTGGTAGAGCACCAGACCTGAGTGACAACACACAGAGGCTCTGAGTTCAAAGCCCCGTACCAGTACAAAGGACTTTTTGTTTAAAAGCCCAAGCGACTGACTCAGAGCACCTTGGAGGACACCAGCCTCCTCGGTGGAATGCTGCGGGCCTTGGCACAATAGAAATGAACACGGCGCCTCGGGAGAACTGCGCGTGCGCACTCCCTCGGGCCGAGCCGTCCTTCAGCAGTGATCAGGGCGAGATGAAGGGGAGAACTCCCAGCAGCTCGGGGCGGCTCGGGGCGGCTCGGGGCGGCTCGGGGGCAGGTGGACTGCTCTTGTGTCTCAGAGGAGCGAACACCAGGGGCTGGCAGGCTGGAGGGGCCGGGCTGCCAGCGTCAGGAGGGAGAAACCACGGACACCTGGTACAAGCCGACTTGGCCGCACTTCAGATAAACAACGAGTACTTTTCTGAGCCCTGTTTTCGAAATGCACGATCCCACACTTTAGAAGCGAGTCTGTGCGCGGTTACAGCTCGGCGCAGGGCCGGGAGGTGGCTCAGGGCGCCCTGCTCGCCCCGCATGCAAATGGGCCCCACTCCCAGCACTGAAAACATCCATCAATAAAATAACGCTCGCACCCGTCTCCTGTGCTTGATCTGGCAGCCCGACTCAAGGAGGAGGGCAGCCCTCCAATTCAGGCACCTACTTGGGAGAACCCGAAGCCGGTGGGTTAACATCCTGTCACCTCTGCGCTGCCAGTGTCCAGTCTTTTAAGGCCTAACTCGGGTGTTGCCTCCTCCGGGAAGCCTCTCCCGACTGCTCTTCCCAGTGAGCGGGGGCCAGAGGGGAGGCCTCTGCGCCCCGTACGGAGGAGAGGGAGAGGTTGTAATCACAACTGTTTGAAGAACGTGGAATAAATTAAAAATCAAGACTACAAAGGGCGGTGTGTGTATGTGCGTGTGTGTGAGACAGACAGACAGACAGACAGACAGACAGACAGACAGACAGACAGACAGACAGACAGACAGACAGACAGACAGACAGAGAGCGCTCTCCTCCAGCCAGGGCGGGAGGGGCAGGCAGAGCCCGCTGTGCCGCCAGGCGCCTCCAGGGGGCGCGCCGGCCCGGAGCATCCATGGGTGAGGATGCGGCTATCCCGGTCTGCCCGGGCGGCGGGAGGGCGGGGGGGGGGGGGGGGGGGGGGGGGGAGGAGGGGGGGGCAGTGGTGGACGGTGGGGGAGGGAGCTGAGGAAGGCTGGGGGGGCAGAGGGTGGTCCCTGAAGTGAACCCAAGGTGTGATGTTGACTCCCTAGAGAACATCTCAGACAGGAGAAACCATGGTTGTAGGGCAGGGGGCAGAGGACAGAGGGCAGAGGCTGGGAAGCCTATGCTTGGTCAGTGCCTGCAGTAGTGGCCATAGATGGTGGCTGGCTCTAATCACTTACGTCGTTCTGTGTCAGGCGTGGTGCGTTGGGGTGGCAGGTGGTTTGGGGAGGGGCTGTCACATGGAGAGGGGGAGGACAGGTCAATGATGACATAGAGAACTTAACACTGGGTAGTAGTCCTGCTAGAAATTCACCCAGGATGAATAGAATTAAGAGGATTTTTTTTTAAAAAAAAGACTGAGTTGTTGAAATAAAATTTATATTATTTGTCTTTATTTAGGTGTGCTGCTTAATGAGTTTGGGGGCTTGGGGCATTGGTAGAGGACTTACCTAGCATGAGATAGGCTCTTGAATCATAGCACAAGAGAAAAACAAAACAAAAACAAAAAACCAGGCCAGTCGTGGTGGTGCTCACCTGTAATTCCCACTAGCCGGTTAGGTGGGAGAATCACTGGTCAATGCTAGCCCCAGGGCAGGGGTGGGTTGTAGCAGAATGTGAGACTCTATCCCAAAAAATAATCAAAGAAAAAAAAAAAGAATTGGAGGTATGGCTCAAGTGGTGGAGCAGTGGCCCAGTAACATGAGGCCCTGAATTAAAAAACCCCAGCATCACCAAACCCTCTTCCATTTAAGGAGTTTCTCAGTGGTCACTGCCACAAAGCAGGTAAGAGAACATCTCCTCTGGAAGTTCCTCTGTTCTCAGCCAGTCCCCTCTCCTAGAACAGGATCCTACAGTATCCATGCTTTAATCTGGGGTCCTTTGGCTTAGCATAGCCTTTTGAGAGTCATCCATGTTGTGGCACATCAGTGGTTTTACTCTTGTTCATTGTTGGGTAGAATTCCATTGTAAGGATGTATTCTTGTTTGTTACCTTTCATCCACTGATAGACATTTTGATTGTTTCTATTTTGGAGCGATTATGAATAAAGCTGTTAGATGCATTTCCATATGTTTACATGTGCATATAGTTCATTTCTCTTAGGTACGTATCTAGGAGTAGAAATGATGGATCGTATAGGAAGTGTTTTCTAGTTGTTGAAGTCTTTTGCACTCTTGCCAGCAAGCAGCACGGAGCTCTGGTCTGTAAATGTTCTTGTCTGTACTTAGAACAGTCTTCTGAGTTTTAGCCAATCTAATGGATACGCAGTGGTAGCTCATATGCATTTATGTAACCACTAGTCATGTTGAGCATCTTTATTTTCTTATTTGCCATTCATATATCTTCTTTGGTGAAGGGTTTGTTGAAATTCTTTTGTCAGTTTTTTATTAAGTTGTTCATCTTAGTGAGATATGGGAATTCTGTAAGTAATCTGAATATTATAAGAACTTTGTCAGATATACTTTGCAAACAATGTTTCTCATTCGATGGTTTGGCTTTTCATTGATTACAATGAATTTTGAAGAGGAAATATTTTAAATTTTTGATGATTTCCCATTTATCTTTTTTTAAGCTTTGTGCTTCTTTATAATCTTTGCCTACTGCAAGTTCACAGAGATGATCCTGGATGTGTCTTACCATCTCCTATTGTGAGCTTTTACATTTAGCTCTCCCACTCAATTCTAAACTGTATTTTGTGTCTTTAACCTGTTCAGAATTTAGACACTGCCAGAGATTATAGTGAGCTCCTTTCTTCTAAACAAGTGGTGTGGCTTCTGTATGTCTGCAACTAAGAATCCTAATGAATACCTAAGTAAACAATAAATTCAAGAGTAAATTCCTCTTGTGGATGGTTCGACCTGCATGTGTATCAACTGCAAGCAAATCATCATCCTCTGTTGTAAAAGAGTACCTCTGAAATGGATTTAAAAACCTATTTTACCCAAATCAGAGATACCTCCACTTTCCAGCCTTGCTATGATCTTCCCTGCAGTTTGAGATATCATGACATCCTGAATTTCATTTTTATGGAAAGGGAAATGTGTGAGTGCTTCCAGTTAATTGGCTTCTGGGAAATATTGAATAATTGAAATTTCATCAGATAAGTGATTAAAAAACATTTAAAATAAAAATATGCCACCTTTTCGGGTCGTTGATTGTAACATTCTCACTTGAGTCCTGAGGACTCTGGAGCTTACTCCGTGCATTGTTCAAGTACCCGCAGGTAATCAGTAACAGGATTAAAACCAGAAGGCCCATCACTTTAATCTTGTCTTTCTACCATAGCACGGCATCTCCAGAGACCAAGATTTCAGAGCTGGGATTTGGCTAGGAATGGCAACTGAAGAAAAGAGGACATGGTTCCCCAGGAGAGTTCGGATTTGTGACGATACTGGTAGAGTTAGAAACCAGAGGAACTAAGCTGCAAAAGATGTGTTTGGCCAACATCATGTCTGCTGTCCCTTTTCTATGGGAAAAAAGCGTGGGTTCACATAGCTTCTTTGTAGCCAGTGCTTCTCCTGGAAGTAGGAAGGCTTTCATGGAATTAACCAAACAGGAAATGGACAGTGTTTGAAGGAACAGTAGTTCTTAACTGTCTCCAGACTCTAGAACAGTCTCAACAGGGATATAAGTCCTCTGTGATGCACAGAAGAGTGGCCAGGCATCCAACAGCCTGTTAAAGAGGGCTCAGGACAGGGTGTTCTGGAAGCAATGAATATCTCACGTTAGTGTAAACTGGAAACATCTGTCTCTATGAGAAAAACTCTGAGTTGCAGAAACTGAGAGCTTTGTTTTGAATGTGTGGTCACTGATGGATGCTGGTACCCTTGTATAGCCTTTTGTTTGTTTTTAGGATATAAGACTATCTTGTAAGCCTGGTACCTGTAATCCTAGCTACTCAGGAGGCTGAGATCTGAAGAACATGGTTCAAAGCCAGCCCAGGCAGGAAAGTCAAGAGACTCATCTCCAATGAACCACTAAAAAGCTGGTAGTAGAGCTGTGGCTCAAGTAGTAGAGTATTAGATCTAATATATATATATATATATATATATATATATATATATATATTTCTACTATATATAATATATATTACATACACTATTATATATGTAGTAGAAAATGTAGAAATTTAGCATTCAGCAGAAAGCTTGAGAGATCAAGTGGAGAAACAGTCCAAGAAGCATAAAAAGCAAATGTAGGAAGATAGAGGAAAAGAAGCAAATTGAAGCAAGTAGTTAATTGAAAAAATGGCCACAATTCTCTCCCCACCCCTGATCCTGTGCTGTCTTCATGCTTGCAGTGCTGTCTCTATCTCTGCTGTGTCTTCGTGCTTGGTGCTGTTAGATCAAAAGCATCCTAGACCGAGCAGCTTTAAAAATAAGCATTGATTTCTCAGGCATCTGGCGGCTGGAAGCCCAAGTTCAAGGTAGTGGCAGATCCAAGGAATGGTTTACAGAATTGTATCTTCATAGTAACCTGATGTAGGAGAGAATGTGTGGGAATAGAGAGAGGTTAGGAGTGAGGGAGAATGGGGGAGGGGAGAGCTGAGGGAGCTACAGAGCACAGGGAGACCCTCCCTAGAGAGAACTGAAACATTTTTAACAAGAAGAAATGTCCTATTCCTCAACAGACATTTCTTTTCTCTTGTCAGCTCTTCACATTTCTTCAAACATCCCCCAAGACTGGAAGCAAGCATGGTCTAGTCCAATCATGGCTGCTCTGGCCACAGCAGAGAAAAAGCTTGGGTCCTAATTCCAGATAATGAGATACTAGGAAGAAGTCTGTGGCAGAAGTCTTAGGTAAAGCAAGACTCAAGGAAAAGATAGCTTCTCCCCTTCTTCTCTGGATACTGCAAGAATGTGGTGGGTTCCTGGAGTTCCCCACCCTATGTGGACAGTTAACTCTTGGAGGTTGGCAGACAAAGAAGCTGGAAAGACTCTGCACTTCGCCAGCAAGGCTGAGGCACCTGGGACTGGACTGCTCTGGGCTTCTTTGTTTATGAGCCAATAAATCTCCTTATCTCTTAAGTTGCCATAAGGGATGGGTATTCAATTACTTGCAGCTGAAAGCATCCCCAATGACACAGAGATCCACGTCTAAACACACATGATGGACTTTCAGAAGAACTAGGATAAATCTTCAAAAGAAAAGGAAATCCTAAAAAGCTGCCAGAAGGGAAGAAGACAGATGGTCCTCAAAGGAATGAGAATGAGACAAGCAGAAGACTTACAGCATCCCTGGAAGCTACAAGAACACACAGCAGAGGCTGCAAAGACGGAAGGAAGATGGAGTCACTCTGACAGTCCAGACAGAGTGACCGCCAACGTGAGAATGCACTAAGATGAGTCTCAGACACCTATGAGTTAAAAGCTAGCCTCCCATGCATCTTTCCTCTTAGGGAGGAACAAACGAGAACTTTCCAGCAAACCAACACAAGGAACCAAGCAAAGGGAAAAGAAACTCTGGGTAGCAAGAGTTCTAAACCCAAAGAAAGAAGTTAGGAGAAACCCAGGGCAGATGTGAGCAGCAGGCCTAGATATGAAGTATTTCATACTGGAGGAGGCCAGAGACCTCTGAGGGAGGACTATATACTCAGCATGGAAACAGTTATTGCAAAGACAAAGCATGGGTGAAGAATGCAGAAAGGCCTCAGGGTGCTCCATGAGTCATAGTTTATATAGGAAGGACCTGGGCAGAATTAGTGCATTAGGGGTGGGATCAAGAATAAAAATGACATGGCTGCTGACCAATGAGGCCTCACAGGTTGCCAAAAAAACGAGTAGACATGTACTAAGTAGGGCATACTTGTTCTCTACAGAAAAGAAACAAAGAGTATATGAAACGTGATTGATCTAGAACCACACAACCCACACAGTGGGCCAGGATTCAGAGCAGAGTATAAAGTGTGTGAGTCCACAAAGACCACAAAAGTTGAGATAGACACATCAATGAGTATTAAGGTTGGAGAGAAGCAAAAGCTTCTGTGTGCCACTGCACAAGTGGGTGGCTACAGATGACAGCAAAGAGCTAGAAAAAGGACTGCCAATGGTTTCACCATAAAGAAATGATAAATCTTTGAGGACATAGAGATATTTAACTCCAGTCGGGTGTCCTACCACCTGAGAGGCAGAGGAGGGAGGATTTTGAGTTCAAGGCCAGCCTGGGCTACATCTCAACCTCTCTCCCTTGCTAGTCAGGTGCATTACCAATTTAGCCATATCTCTATCACTTTTTGCTTTAGCTATTTTTCAAATAGAACTTTGATTTTTGCCCTGGGCCAGCCTCAGACCCAGGATACTCATACCTATGACCTCTCATGAAGTTAGGATTATAGGCATGAGCCACAGCACCTGGCCTCTCCTTTGTTTTGGTTGTTTTCGAGACAAGATCTTGCTCCGTAACTGATACAGAAGGTGGAAGGGACCTGCTTCTTTCTGTCCACATTGCTCCAAGACCACAAGTGGAAGCCAATATTGATATTCTGAAGAATCCTTAATGCATTTCCAGATTTGCTACTCAAGAGATCATCTATTATTCACGACTCATTTCGTTGCAAGTGATCAAATTCCAACTCAACTAAGTTCAGGAGGAAGGAAAAGAAGAAACTTATTGTCCTGTGTAATGGGAACTTCCAGCGGATTAATGGGCTTCAGGCATAGCTGGAGCCGGAAAATGGACAGTTGGTCATCCATCAGCTCTAATAAAGACTGCTGATTGGCCCAGCTTTGACTGTCCCTCCCCATAGCAAGAAGATGGAGTCCTCTGATTGGCTGCACCTAGATTGAGGGTCAGACCCAACTGAAGGAAGGAGAGGAGAGGTAGTCTAACCACAGCTGGCCAGACAAAACATGCACCTTCTACCTGATACTATACACTAGGGAAGGAAGAAGGGAAGGACAGTTCCTCAGGCTGATACCCCTTCCATGGGGTGGAGGATTCTTCTCCCAAGTCATTTCCCTCTGTAGCCTGAATATCAGACTCAGCAAGTCTGCAGGGACATATTAAAGTATAAAAGTCACAGAAACAATATTGAAAATAAAATTTATGACCCTTTTTTCAAACCAATATCCTAAAGCTGACCAAGACAACCAACCAAATAGTTTCCTAAATTGCAGAAGAGACTTCGCAGGCACTTATATTAAACCGCAAGCACTCAGAGGGAATCTGGTCATTTTCTAGTTCCCCAGGGGAGGGATGAAGAATGTCCCAGACATTGTGCCTGAGATGGAGAGATGAAGTGTCCTTTCTCACAGGACACCGGCTCATTCTTTCCTTAGGCCTGCCCATCTCCCTGATGCCTATCCATTTCAGGGCATTGCCACAGGCTGTCTGGTGCTCTGGCAGATAGGTTCTGATGGCCAAAAACCTTCTGTTTCTCTGCCTCTGAGATGTAGGTGGTAGGGTGCACATCAAACCACATGTCTTTCCAAGGAAGTCCTGCTCTTTTTTTTTTTTTTGATGTAACTGTTCTCCTTTGTCTATATGTAGGTCATCTTCCCACATCTTGATGAATGTATTATTTTTTGATATTTTATACATGGACAATCATATCACCTGCATACAGGGAAAGATTTTTTTCCTTCTGATATGTATGCTTTTATTTCCTCTCATTGTCTTCTTTCACTGGCTAGAACATCCCTATTATGTTAAGTAAAAGCTGGATGAGAGTGGCAAAGAGTAGACATCCTTGTTCCACTCCTGATCTGAGAGAGAACGGGTTCAGTGCTTCTGGGAAGTATTGAATACACTCAGCTGGTAATGTGACAGCAAGTACTGAATGACTAATTGCATAACAAATGTCATCGATTTGGAGACTTCAGATAGGGCACTGCACAACAGACTTGACTAGAAATGCAATAAAACCTCAAGGTTTACCACTGACAGAAACTTGATAAAGGTATCCTCCAAAATGAAACACTCTACAATTTTACATGACATTTCCCTAATGACAAGTTGTGAGGCTGAAAATAACTTCTTAAAAAAACTATCAATAAGAAAATCGAATTTTAATTAACAGTACTAAAGGAAAGCTTTGTCTTTCAACTCTATATAGAAAATGTCATTGTAAAATCATCACCCCCAAACCGAGAAGTTTTTTGGAGGTATCTTATAACAGGAAATTCAATTCTTTTTTTTTTTTTTTTTTTTTTGTTAATAAAGAAGCAACTTTTTTGAGAAGGTTCCTACACTGACCGGCCAGGGCCGCAGCACAGGCTCTGGAGCTGATACTGCGACCAGGAAATTCAATTCTTAAAATTGTGTTTTCAGGATCCTTTAATGTTTGAAACTTCTGTGTTTGGGGGAGGAGGGGGATAGTGGGGCTTGAACTCAGGGTCTGGGTGCTGTCCCTAAGCTCTTTTGCTCAAGGCTATAGCTCTACCACTTTAAGCCACAACAGCATTTTCAGTTTTTGACTGGTTAATTAGGGCTAAGAGTCTCACAGACTTTCCTGCCCAGGCTGGCTTTGAACCATGATCCTCAGATCAGCCTCGTGAATGGCTAGGATTATAGGCATGAGCCACCAGCACCCAGCTAATAATTCACTTTTACATCATTTTTGTTTGTCCAACTGCTACAAAGTGCCCTGAAAGGCCCCTTAGCGCAGGGCTGGTGGCACTGTTGGGAGGTGTGGAACCTTTAAGGGGTGGGACTTGGGAGGTTTTAGGTAATTGAGGCTGTGTCCTTGAAGGGCACTTCATCGTTGAAGGGGACTGTGGGATCCCCCATCATGCGCTCTTGCTTCATCACACACCTCACTACGATGACTTGCTGCACATCACCAACCTCAAAGCAACAGCTTCCATCCATCATGGACTGGATGGTCCAGGGAGTGTGCGATTCTACTGAAAAACAAAGCAAAAAGGGCTGTAGGTGTGGTTCTCATGGTAAGACTACCCAACTAGGAAATGTGAGGCACTAAGTTCAAACCCAGGGCTGCTGAGGAAAAATAAAAGCCATGGGAGATACTGCCCTACTTGGTTAGGGAGAGCTTATATAAATTTAAAATGTGGCAGTTCAAGAATTTCCAAAAAGGAAAAATAATACAGTTCTGAAGTTCTGAAAAAGTTAACTATGAATCTTGCTAATGACTCTGGTTACTAGGTTACAAAATGAGGAGAAAAGATCATTCATAGCTTTTAAACACTGCTAGAAAACTGCTTAAAGTTCACCTTATAAATAGAGAATAATTGAGAAAAAGTTCATGCAATGTTCTTGATGGATAGCTCAGTAGGCAAACGCAGTGTTAGTGATTTTGATGTAAAACATTTCATCTTTGCTCCCATGAAGGACAGCAAAAGTGTTAAGAGAACAATGAGGAAAATCTGAGTCGTGTTCCAAAGTCATAATTTCCTTTTTAGTGTAATGTGGGTGAGATCTGAGGCTGCGAGGCAATTGGAAAAGATGGGTTCCAAGTAGGCACAGGCTTTCCAGGGGAAGCTGGAGGTGAGAGCCCAGGAGACACATGTGTCACCGTTGGTGACAAAGGCATCAGATAACTCTTACTAAGGAATTCAAGGCCACGTCTGGGCTAGAATGCAAGTCTGGGAGGCCTGGGGAGACCCCAGGGCATTTGCACTCACTTGGAGGATCAGAGTAGAAAACATCTGAAACAGGGAGAACAGCCAGCGGGTGCTCTCAATGGCAGTCACGAAGCATACAGTAAAAAACCAGCCGTCCTGGGGAGCAGGCACAGAGCTCATCCTTTCCCCATCTTCCCACCTGCTCCCCTTCTGCGGGAGGGGCAGCAAATGCCCACACTCACCAGGCCTAGGTAAGAGGCATTTCTTTTGAAGAAAGAATACACGCATGATGCATCTCTCTAGGAGAGAGACATGCAACCCAAGCACACAGGAAAATAGAGGTGAGAAGTAAAATCTGACTTCTGCGGAGGGGGGAGGGGGGGGACAAGAAACAGTTATGACTGGACTCCCATAGCAGGCCCAAAGGAGGTCTGCTGCTAGTAGAGGTAAGGGGTGGGAAATGCCTGCCCAGATCAACCAGAGAAATGAGGCAGAGTTTAGCTGCTGGGGAGGGGGGGGGGGGGTTGGGGGCGCGGAAGGAGAGGAGAGCTGAGAGCCCCACACTGAGGTTTAGACCAGGACAACAGGTACCTCTCCTTACACACCATAAGCCAGTGCTAACAAGACGACATGACCAGGAGAGGCAGGAGGTTTGTGAAGAGCCCCTCACTACACACACATGCAAGGATGGCTAAGAGGCAAAGGGCATCTGAAGAATGTTGGGAAAAATCTCCTCACAGCCCAGTCCCCGGCCTAAGGAAAAGGCCGAAGCACCCCTTATTTAGAGAAATCAGAAGCTTTAGCTATACTGAAGGCAGCAACAAGAAACAATGAAACCCAAATCCAGCTCAGCTCTGCAATATGAGGCTGCAGGCCTGAGAGGCCTTTGGGAGCCACGGAGACAAGTTCATATTCAAAGCTGAAAAATCTGGCCTTTAAGCCGGGCGCTGGTGGCTCACGCCTGTAATTCTAGCTACTCAGGAGGCTGAGATCTGAGGATTGTGGTTCAAAGCCAGCCCAGGCAGGAATAATAAACCACTAGAAAACCAGAAGTGACGCTGTGGCTCGAGTGGTAGAGTACTTGCCTTGAGCTGAAGAGCGCAGGGACAGCGCCCAAGCCCAGAGTTCAAGCCCCATGACCAATCAAAACAAAAAAAAAAAAAATCTGGCCTCTGATGTCTACAGGTGATGTCAACAGAAAATGCACTCACTGAAGATCAAACCTCTGCATTTTAGTTATCCCTCCCCCAACCTTTCTATTCCAAGGAGGTCCTAGCCTACAGGGTGGCACGATCCACATCCCCTACCCACGCCACTCCTCCAGCAAATCTTTCCTACTCCATTCACTGACACACATGCCAATCTTCCCTGGACATACCCCGCTTGGAGTTCTACCAGTCCTCTAGGTGGCCATCAGCCCACCATACAGTCAAGCTGACATTCACAGTAAACCAGCACAGGGTATCACTTTTCTTTTGCAATATAATCTGACAGACACAATTTAAGAGATAAACTCTTTGATTTGGCTTGCAGTTTAGCTCGAGGTCTGGACAGAATAGCATGGTGGCAGCAATGTGTGTCAGAGGCTAATCCTCACTGCTTGGCTGACAGGAAGCATCTACAATTCCCCCTTCCCAATTCTTAAAGTTTCCATGCTCTTCCAAAACAGCACCATGAAGTAACACCAAGCATGCAAAACATGAGCCCAAGGACACGCCATCTTCCAACCAGAACACAAGGGAAACTGCATACTAAAAAATACAATAATTGAAATTAAAAACTCATTGGATGGGCTCAGTAATCGATTGGAGATGACAGAGGAAAGATTTAGTCATTTCAAAGACAGATCAATAGTAATTTCCAATCTGAACAACAGAGAGAGAAAATAGGAAGGAAAAAAGGAAAAAGGAGGGGCTGGGAATGTGGCTGAGTGGTAAAGTACTTGCCTAGCAGCAGCATGCATGAAGTTCTAGGTTTGATTCCTCAGTACCACATAAACAGAAAAAGATGGAAGTGGTGCTGTGGCTCAAATGGTAGAGTGCTAGCCTTGAGCAAAAATAGTGCAGGGACAGTGCCCAGACCCTAAGTTCAAGCTCCAGAACTGGTTAAAAAAAAAAAAAATTAAAAGGAAAAAGGAAAGAAAAAAGAGGAGTGAAATTGAAAGTGTAGTCATACAACATGAATGAATTTAATGCCATTGATTATACACTTCAAAGTGGCTAAATAGTTAATGTTGTTACACCTCAATAAAACACACTATAATAAAAAATGTTTACATCAGTAAGAATTTCAAAATACATAAGCAAAAACTAAAACAGAAAGAGAAACCAACAAATTCATCATCATAGTTGAAAACTGCAACACCTCTTTGACAAAACAAAAATATTGGCAAGGATACAGAAATCCTAAAATGTATAATTACTAATTTGATCTTACCAACATGTGCAAAACACGTGACCTGGACGAGCAGAAAATGCATTCTTTAAAGGGAGCATGCGACTCGTTGGGACAGACCATGCTTTGACCCAAACAGCAAAGGAAGCCAGTGTGCGAGCCAGCCTTTGTCACTGCTGAGTAAACACCTGAGAGAAACAACTCAGAGGAAAGATTTATCTTGGCTCATACGTTTCACTCCATGGCAGGAAGGGTGTGGTGGAACAGAGAAGCTCACGTCATGCCAGCTAGGAAGAGAAGAGAGGAGAGCCAAGAGAGGAGAGGGGAGAGGAAGATAAAGGAAGGAAGAAGAGGGGAAAGGGGAGAGGTGAGAGGGGATATAGAGAGAGACCCACTGAGTCCATTCCTGGGTGCTAGCTTATGCAGTTCTCATCAGGGAAAGGTTAGACATTCTCTTCTATATAGAACCAAATAGGACGAGATTCTGGGAAGTTTTTATTATAGTTTTCAAAAGAGCTTCTTCTGGCAGGAAAAGGTCCTTCTCTAAAGAGATAACTGCTCAATCAAGACTCTTGATGTTAAAAAGAAAGGCCAACCCAAACCTCCCTTGGACCTGAATGAACCCCAGGGTGACAAGGTTCTAGGAAATACAAGATGGGCAGTTTCTGCAAATACAAGGAGAAAACAAACATAACAGGGACACGCCATCTAGTGATCTGAAACAGAACTGCTCCCAACTATAGACACCAAACCCCTAATCAGGTTTATGCTTCAAAAGACACATTCTTCAAAGGTAAATTATAACTAAAGTGATTTCATCTCCCTTTCAAGTAACCTATAGTAAGCAAATCCCCTGGAGAAGAAAATAGTTCACCTACTGCATTTATGTATCCTATAGTTTCTAGCTCTTATCTGCTGGTTAAATCATCTGGCTGTTAACACAAACCTTTATCTTTAAGGTAATATTTAAACACAAGTTTGAAAGAAAAGAATAACTGCCTTGTCATCAACCAAAGGTCTACAGAAATCTATAAAGACAAAAATATTTATCACGTAAAAAAATTTTCAACACAACCATGGTGTCAAGAAATCAGCCAATCATAACTGCATGATGGAATGCAGTGAGCTGAAAATGATATTTTAGTTCATCATCATAAACTGTTTTAACTTGGAAAACATACAGAAATTGGTCTTATAAACAATTAAAATAATCTGCAATTTTATTAATTTTTCAGTAGACGACTAATAATTCAAAGCACAGCAACTAGCCACAAGCTTCTGCATTTGACATCATAGACAGAGCTCACAGGAGGGAGGCTCAGGCAGATGCCTCCATTCCTGTTTCTCTCTGTGGTCAGAGCTTGGGTGGTTCCAGGGCAGATGGCAGGGGGTCGGCTGGAGGTACAAGGGCTACGATGTGACCCAAGCAATAGGAAAGGAATTGTACAGGACTTTCATCCACCACAGAAGCTGTTCTCCCAGGTTTAAGAATTTTCAGAGGAAACAAATGTAATTCAGGCAAATGAGAAACAAATTCCAGGTTGGTTCAGTGTTTCATTTTATTTTACCTTCATCGAGGCAAGCAAAGTACAGATGCTGTACATTAAAAACATAATACTTCACACCACATCCGTTCTCACAGGCCAGAGGACTGCTGCTCCCATCAGAAGCACATTTACCACTGCTAAATGTACAACGAGCCATCGGCTGGCCCCACGTACCCAACTCCGATCAACAAGACGTCTATGAGTGTCCAGATTCCCAGGCCGCCGAAACTGAAGAGCTTGCCCAGGCCTTCACGCCACTGGCCTAGGTAGAAGCGGTCTGCGCCAAAGCCCCCAAGGGTGATGCTGCAACAGAACAGCAAAGTGGCTTGGGTTCCACAGTGGGGCCGGCCATGGCTCACCATTACACGGCCCACCGCCACACTGAGTGGAAGGGCTTCAAGTGATCCAAACACCTCATCAGAGCACCACGACCGCTTCACAAAAATCATACCACCAAATAATCACAGGCAACAAGGCCGTGTCCAAAGTAAGTCTATGGCTTTGCATGTGTGAGGCCCTTGGTTTGATTCCTGGCACTAAGAAGAGAATGATCCATTTTTAGCTGAACTGAAATGTTTTTCTCTTCTACAGGAAATGGATGGACGGTACTGCTTTCTAATCCAAGCAGGGACACTTTAGAGGATTTTTCTTTCTTTCTTTTTTACAGTACTGGGGTTTGAGTGAGGGCCTCTCATATATTGGGCTGACCCAGTAAACTGAACCTAGATGAGGGATATATGTCAGGGTTTTGTCGGGGGAGGGGGGTACACTAGTATTGGGATTATTGCTCTTGCTTGGCTTTTTTGCTATGGCTGATGATCTACCACTTGAGGCCTGGTACTGGTTAACTGGAAATGGAGTTTTACAGACTTCTCTGCTTTAAACCTCAGTCCTCCAAGTTTCATACTCCTGAGTAGCTAGAAATATAGACATGAGCCACTGGCATCTGGCTGGGTATCAGTTCTTAGTTTTAATTTGATCCACTTCTGACAAGTGGTATGACCAGTTTAAAAAAAAAATCTTATTTTGTTGTATCTAATTTCCTATCTTGGATTCCTCTTTTGCATTCCAGGTATGCCTTTTGGCCAGGCATGATTCCTCTCTTTGCTCAGGCCAAAACCTAATGCAGTGGCTCTCAACAAGGGACAATTTTGCTTTAGGGGACATCTGGCAATGTCTGGAGACATTCTGATTGACACACAGAGGGGCAGTGTTCTTGGTGCACAACTAGCAGTAGGTAGAGGCCTTTAATGCTGATAAACATTCTGCCACGCTCAGGACAGCTCTGAGAATTACTTGGCCCAAAATGTCAGCAGTGAGAAGGCTGAGAATTCCTGCTCTATGCCACACACGACAGGCCTCAGGGTCCCAAGAGCTGCCTCAGAGTTCAGCTATGGATAGCTGAATTTATGATAGTTTAATTAATGGTTCTACCTGCCTTTCCTGCTGATGGGAAGAACGGATACAATTCTTTTAAAAACTGCTGAAAAGCTGAACACAGCATTCAGATTTTTATGTAAGATATATATGTATAATTGTCTGGATGATAAAATTACAGGTAATTTTTTTAATGTTTCTGCTTTCACTTTTTTCAGTACCATTTTTTTTAAAATAAGAAAAGTTAAAACTTAAAATATGTACTATAAACCCACCTATCTAAGTCAGAAGTTCAGGAGGGAAACTGGCTGGTTCTGTGTCACAATGTCTCTACTCCATCATCCCCAGTGAGTGAAGGATGCCCCTGCCTGCCATGAGACACCGCAAGGTTCTAAGCGGTCATGTGAACTGTTATGTCTCCTGGATGCTGGTGAAGGATGAGCCTGGCCAAGCACAAGGTCGGGAGGATTCCTCTGACCCCAAAGAAATCCAAATGGCATTCAGACATCCACACAGAACCTACCTAAGAGCCAGGGCAGTGGACCACTTGTAGCCTCCAGTCCAGTTGCAGTACAGCATCTTGGGAAAAGTACGATTACCTTAGATAAAGAAGAGAACACTTTATATAAAAATATGGCATAAAAATATTCTCATGGAGACTTTAACTCTGAACAATGACCTTCTCATTCAGAATCTAAACAGTCACCTTTTCTTACAGTAGGAAATGTTATTGCAGGAATGAAAATCCTTGCCATCTGTAAGCCTAGACTTCATGTTTGAATGAGCTGAGTTAGGGTTAGTTAGGGGGAAGTGAAATGCCCTATTAGACAATGAGAGTTGAGGAGTTAAGAGTAAAAGAAAATGATGTGAAATGGTGAAATCACCCACAGGAGAGCAAGCTCAAACTTGACAAGACACAAACCCAGTCACACAGACCAGCTCTCCTGAGGGGAAGAGATATAAAACAGAGTTCTAACTCAACACTTCCCCCCAAATGAAACCCAAATGGGTTGGAGATCTAAATGTAAAAGGCCAAACTTCAAGCTTTGAAAAGAAAATGTCTTTTCTCTCTATCAGCTTGAGGAAGCCTCTGGAGTAGCTAGGATTTATAGGCATGAGCTGCTTGTGTCCTGTGGTGAAATACATCTTAAGACCTCACAGACTTCCCAAAGTCGAATCTGCTTACCCAGGCAATGAATGTGGTCCCGCACTGTGCAGTTGGCCATGTAGCGCTGCCGAGGGCAAGCCACCGTCATGCAGCTGGTGGAATTGGAGCATTCGTAATCTGTGTCAGGAAGCTGCCAGCAAAATCTGCAGGTCATGTTGATGATGAAGTTCTTTTGGAAATTCAGGTCTTGATCCTATGTACAGAGGACACAGTGCTAATTAATTCTAATAGTCGCATGATATTTCATAAGATCACATAATGTGTGGAGCAAAATTCCCAAAACATTTGTATTTAGAATCTAGCAGTAAGTACCAGAACTAGAACACTAGGTACAAATACAATATGGACGCAGAACACTACTGTAATGAACAAAATCTAGACAAATTCACATTATAGTAGTGAAAGCATTTCAAAATGTTAAGCTTATCTCACTACTTTTGTTAAGATCATCATAATAATGAGTGCAGTTGTCTGTAATACAGGAAAAAAACATTTATGCCATAAGGCTGCAGACAACTGGAGGGCACAGAAAGGGCCCTTGGGGAAGGCCCCTGAGTTGGGGGCGAGGTGGAGTCTAGGAGGCTTCCTGAGGCTCCTGTACTACAGCACTGGGCCTCACTCCAGAGTTCAGTGAGGCCCCCGCAGTTTAGAACGACAGGACAAGGGAAATGGCTACACAGCAAGGGGTTCTTCTCAGGTGGGCTGCCTACTGGGCTGGGGTCTGGGAACCAGATGCTTCTCCTCCACGCTCAGGGAGAAGCTCTGCAGCTCTCTGCATTTTAAGTTTGCGAAGCAGGGATTCAGTTCACGATGTCTGCCCACATGAAACCACCTGCTCCCAGCTAAGGAAATCGGCCCCCTCTCATCTCATCCATGTAACACAGAGCCTTGCCCTCCCCACTAGGAACCTGAAGCCCAGCTGAAGGAATCGCCCCTGCTTCAGATACGCAAGGACACAGATCTTCTCCAAGGCCCACAAGGCCCCGTTGCTGTCGTTACATTTCCAATGGACTTCAACCCAATTGCCAGCTACCATTATATTGGAGACAGCTGCAATTGGTAGAAAAGGGAATGCAGGATTTTTAAAGCTAAGGTCCTTTAAGTAAACAAAATATCTTTTGGAAGGGGGAGGGGCAACTGATGGTTAAATTTAGGGTCTCATACATGCTAAACACACTGCTCTACCATGGACCTTAAACCATCCCCTCCCCAGAAATGGGATTTTAAAATTAATTTTTCTTTTCATTAAAAAAAAGTAGTACTGCAGATTGAACCTAGGGCCTTGCATTTGCTAAGCAAGTGCTTTACGACTTGAGCCATATCCCCAGCTGTGTGTGTGTGTGTGATGTGTGTGTGGTGTATGTATGCATGTGCACAGGGCCTGAATTCAAGGCCTGGGTGCTGTCCCTGACCCTTTGTTGTTCAAGGCAAACCCTCTATCCCTTCAGCCATACCACTACTTCTGGCTTTCTGGTGGTTAATTAGAGATAAAGGTCTTAAGGACTTTCCTGCCCAGGCTAGCTTTGAACCTCAATCCTCAGATCTCAGACTCCTGTGTAGCTAGGATTATAAGTGAGAGCCACCAGTGCCCGGCCTAATTTTGTTTCCGAGATAGAGTCTCACTGACTTCAACCTGACTGGCCATCAACTTGTGATCTTCCTGCCTCCACCTCCCAAGTGGCTAGGACTACAGAGGTGTACCACCATTTTATTACAAATCTATTTATATATGTTGCAAGACAATAATAAAAGACTATACAAGTTCTTTCAGACTACGTCCCTTCACAATAGCCACATTGAAATTATACTTTTAACAGGTTTACAGATGTGGTTACTTAGCATAAATAAGCTGCCATACTCACAACACAGGTAACAAACGGTTTCACCGTGCAGTCAAATGTGGCGGGCTTCCCGTAGACACAGGAGAAATTTGTGGCACAGTCCATGCAATCTGCAGGAAGTCTGCTACACAGGCCATTGCTTGGGCACTTGGTTATGTAAGGTGGGATTTCCGTGCTCTCTGTGGGCGGGAGAAAGCTGCTTATTCTCTTAATACTGATCATAGTAATAGAAAAAGGCAGTTTTCCAGGTGAAAAGGCACGAGTGTTAGCAATGAGACACGTTAGAATGAAAAAAAAAAAACATGGAGTTGGGAGTTAAGAGGGAACCCTGCATTGAAAGTGGGGTTCACCACCAGCTAGCCACATGACATGGGAAGCAGGACACTGGTAAAAGCTTTCCATCCACGCCTCCGAGGTGGCTGTGAAAAGCAGAGGTGCTCATGTATAAACAGTGCAGACAAAATGCCTACACGCTGGGGGCTTGAAAACTTAAAAATTTCTTTGAACTTTTCTTGTTATTTAAATTTTTTAAATTAACTCCACTATTTTTAAGGTGAAAAACTAAAGCTCAGACATGGTAGAGGTTCTATACAAGCCCAGAGGGCATCTGTGGTGATCAGAACCATAACAGTAGTCTCTCAATGTCTAATCCAATGCTCTTTTCACTTGAATTCTCTGACTGGGAAATTAAGCCACAGACACATCCCTCACGGCTCCAACTTGGGAAAACATTCTATAATTATTCCACACTGATGTTTCAATATACTATACTGCGCTATTTTTGTATTTGCAGTTTTATGTTACCAGAGTTCCAAATAATTAATTTCCTAGTTGAATAATTCATTAAGTAGTAACTTATTTTCTCCAATTAACCCAACTAGGTGTGCAATATGATTTTGTCAGTTGAAAAGATTAAAAAACCTGCAAGGATGCTTGAGAAGAGGGACTGAAAAATATACAAATGAGGAGAATCTTCTGTTTTCCTAAGAAATACATGTTCTAAATTCAATTATATTGCTGTTGTGGTTTTTTTTTACATCCAAGTAAGAATCAGTATAATATCTATGCCAGTTTCAAGTCACTGAAATAAACATTCAGTTGCTACAGAACAAAGCACAGTAACTTAAAATCGGTTCTTCATTGATAGCTCACTCCTAGTTACATTGTTTGAAGCCAGACAGGGCAGAAAAGTGAGACTCTCATATCCAACTAACCAGCAAGAAGCCATTAATGGAGGGGTGTGTGTGTCAAGCAGTAGAACACCATCCTTGAACAAAAAACCTGGGTCCTGAGTTCAAGACCCAGTATCGGCACAAAAAAATAAACTGGTCTTTCCTGCTGTCATTGTATTAAGTGGCCAATGCTACAAAATACTATTTCCTTTTCTATCATTCCTACTGCTATGTGGCTAGAGGCTGTACACTTTGAATCTCAAAGATGAAATGGCTTTAGGATCAACAGTGAATAATTCATGTCCTCACTCTCTCAGCAGTACCTCCAGACCCAGACTCAATGTCTCTCTCTACCAGTCCCTTTCCTGTTCTGCTAATTCACACAGCACTGGGTGAGGAGTTACTTTCCAACATCACTAACAGGGCTCTAGAAGGTAAACGTGTGTGTGTGTGTGTGTGTGTGTGTGCAGGCGCTAACTGACACAGCACTGGGTGAGGAGTTACTTTCCAACATCACTAACAGGGCTCTAGAAGATAAAAGTGTGTGTGTGTGAATCCTGGGGTTTGAACCTGGGTTCTGTCCCTGAGCATCTTTTTGCTCAAGATTAGCTAGCACTCAGCCACTTGTGCCATAACTCCACTTGCGGCTTTTTTTGGAGGGGTGGTTCTTTGGAGACAAGAGTCTTTGAGACTTTTCCTGCCTGGACTGGCTTCAAACCGCCATCCTTGCAGCTCAGTCTCCTGAATAGTTAGGATTTACAGGCAGGAGCCACTGGTGCTTGGCTGAGGAAAAAAAAAAAATTTGAAAGGTAAGTTGAACTGGTTAAAGGTGCTCCTGATGGAGGAGGTGGAGACATAATAGCAACCAGAGCCAGAAATGAGCGGCAGCAGAGGCTAGGGGGGAGGCAGGACTGCTCAAAAGTACTGTCTCCTGCAAATGGCTGTGTATCTAGCCTTCGGTCCTATACCAGATAATCAAAAATGAAAGGTGACTTCCTACAGCACAAGGAATTTTACGGGCTAGAGAGGAGGGGGGGAGGACGGAGGGAGAAGAGGAGAAAGCACTCGATACAGATAGGCACCTTTACTAGAATAGGAAACGGCCGTACCTGCTGTCCTGGGAACTACGGTGAACGTACGGGCTGGGCCCGGGTCCTTGATTGACTGCGCCAGCGGCTGCGAATGTTCTAGATTTAAGGACCCTACAACAGAGAACCGTGTGATCCCGGGCCTCGAACCCTGTTTGTGGTGACAGGCGCGGGCAGCTCCGGGCCTCCAACGGCAGCAGATCGGACGGAAGGCCGCCAGGGTCGACCCCGGCCACCCGGGAGCGAAGGGCGGACGAGGCCCAGCGCGCGAGCCTCCCTCCGCGACGCCCCGCAGCTGGAGGACCCGGCGGCCGCCGCGCCCGCGCGGGGCCGCCGCCTGCCCGCGATTCCTGGGGTCCCGCGCCCCCGCCACCCGGCTCAAGCCAGCGCGACCCCCGCCGCTGACTCACCCCCGCCGGACAGAATGTAGAACTGCGAGAGGAAGAGCAGCACCCGGCAGAGACAGCAGAGGCCCCGCAGCGCCCCCGCCGCGGCCGCCATCTTGCCGGCGCGCGCACCTCCGGGGGCGGGGCCCAGGGCTCACGCCCGGCGGGGGGCGTGTCCGGCCGCGGGCAGAGGCGTGCAGTGCGCACGCGCGCCGCGGCCGCCGCGGCCGGCTGGGCGCGGTGGCTCGGTTCCCTCTCTCCAGCTCCACGTGGTCCTCTCGTTGGCGTCGCCGTAGCGCAGGCCGGTGCTCGGCCCCCGGCCCACCCACACCTCGCCCTTGGGGTGCCGGAGCCTGGGAAAGGCTCACCCGGGCGAAACCGTAAAGGCGGCTATCCTTTTCCCCGGTAAAATGGCTACTGGGTGCGGGGACGGGTGCGGGGCTCGTCCCGGGAAGTGGCCGAGCGCGGGGTCAGCGGTCACCGCGGGGGTGGCGGAGGGCCCCGGCTCCCCCACGCGCCTCGGGCTGGGACGGGAGCCGGCGTGGGGGGCTGCACCTGGAAGCGGGGTCCCGGGGCGCACAGCCCGCGCGCCTCGCGGCTGGCCCGCGGTGACGCCTCCGTCGCCGTCCGAGCAGGCTCGTGCCTGTCGGCCTCGCTGCGGGGCGGCGGCGGACCAGGTGGCAGAAACGTTTTCAGCACCCCCTCTCAGTCCATAGGTGAGAGCGGTGGCGCGCATCTGTCCTCCCGAAGTATATGGGAGGCCGAAATCAGGAGGATCGCGAGTGCCAGAGAGCCAGGACAGCGGAGTCCGGCAGACTCCTCCGAGGAAGGGAAGCTGGGCTAGCTGCGATGCCAGCTAGAAAGGCGAGCCTAAGTGTAGTGGATCCTGGCAGGGTGGGTGCTGAAGCAGGACCCTCTCCTGAAAGCCAGGCTGTACCCCAGTACCCTGGAGAGATTTGTATCACAATAGCGCCTGCTACACAGGTCTGGTACAGGATAGCTTCCTTCATCAACTGTTTCGTGCCCCCCAGGAAGTCAACTGATGCTCCATTAACATACTTTGATGCATTAATGTTGAATTGTGCAGCAAATAGCCAAATAAAATACTTGTTCGGTACCTGAATTCTCCTTGGGCAGAAGGCCATTTTAATTTTGCTCTCAGCCAGTAATTTTTGTTTCTGTTAAAAATAAAAAATCCATGCTAGGAGCTTGTGGCTCACGCCCGTAATCCCAGCTACTCTGACAGCTGAGATTTGAGGATTGTGGTTTGAAGCCAACTCCCAACAGGAAAGTCTGTGAGACTCTTTTATCTCCAATTAACCACCAGAAAATCAAAAGTGGAGTTGTGGCTCAACAGCACCCAGGTCCTGAATTCAAGCCCCACCACCAAAAACAAAAAACAACAACAAAATTGAAATCCATGACTGAAATGTCAGCCTATCAAAGGGGAACAAGCCCATAGTTGAAATGCTGGAAACAGGAAACACTGTGTGATGCATTTTATTTGGGAAATTATTTTTTCTAGATGCATTAAGACTGCAACTCTTAACCTGCAGTGCAAATAACAGATTCTACAGCACTGAATTTCTTTGAAGTTGTCAGTAATCTAATATTAGTACTAACTTCTCTTATGGTTGCCAATTAAATCAAGTAGGACTCCAACTTTGGACATAAAGTTTCAGTATGAACTTTAGTAAAAACAGTCATAAAAACACCTGAGACGTATTATTAGAAAGTAAGATTTCCTCCCATCCAGAAAGGACTGTGGATGTATATTTGAAGCCTACTTTTGTTTCGTTTTTGCAGTGCTGGAGATCTAGCCCTCACACATACTAGGCAAATGTTCTACCACTGAGCTACACACCCAGGCCTGAAGCCCATCTTTTGAAAAATCACAATTGTAGCAGTAACTTTCAACCATCCTCATTTCTCTCTCTCAGTGAGTAAGTCTTGGGAGGCAATGACTGCTTGAAAATTTCCCAAGCTTGTCTTACCCTCAGAACATACTGAGTTTTTAAACTTGTTGCAATCAGTTAATGGTTCATTGTTCCTTTCCCAACTGAGGCCACAAGAGGACCCCAGCAGTGGGCCTAAATTTCTAAGAAAAACTAACATGTTAACTGGTTAATACATTTAAGTCATCAAAACAAGGCTATGCAGAAGCAAGTGCAAGGAAAGGACTTTAAAAGTCTTCCTCAGCATTTAGTACACGTAATTGCTGAAGATTCTTCAGTTTGTCAATGGCAGAAGCCACTGAAATCTCTCCGTGAATTTTGTTGTCTCTTGTCCGAACATTCACCGCATTGTTTATCTTTTCCTTTTCTCCAACCACTGTAGAAACAAGGAAAACAAACATATAAAATAAACGATTTACCATCATGTCAAGAGTCATTAGCTTCTTCCTTTGACAGTTAAGTGACCTGGGGGCAGGGGGGGGGGGGGATGACCTCTCATCCCATCTCCCTACTGTCCACTTGAGAGAACAGGATTGTGGTCTTGGGGTGCAAAGAGGAGCAGAGAGCTCTTACAGCCATGCCACAATTTCCCAAATTGGGGGGGGGGGTCCATATTGTGAGATAATTAGGAATCTGCACCCATGCTTGTTGACACATAGAAGAAACTGATACATACAACAAAGCAGATATTGAAGAGAAGACCAAAGGGCTAGAGCAGAACAGGAAGAATAGTGCTGCTGAGTGCTCCTGGCGACTCTTCCAATGGTGTGACTAGTGAATCATTCTACCTTTTATATCATCTTTTTTCTAATCTAATTTTTGATTTCTTACACCACAGCAAGCCTGACAAAAGCATCACAATTACTACTACAAAGTCAATGGACAGTTTGGTAGGACAGCTCACTATACGTTCATTTTGCTTTCTGCTGACTCTTTCAGCTTACAGGAGGTATAGCAGTACCAGGCCTGTAGGCATCTGAATGCTAGTTTCTCTTGACTTCAAAATTATTACTTTTATATCTTTGATGTTTTTGTGGCTATACTGGGTTTGAATCAGTGAGGGCTTTGTGCTTGCTAGGGAGGTAGTCTATAACTTGACCATGCCTCTAGCCCTTCATAATTATTCTTGAAGCCCAAATTTAGGATTTTATATCCAGTTACTCATGTGCATCGTGGGATGTTTTATTTTTTTCACTTTTTAAAATTTTTTGATTATTTTTAACTTGGAATCTTTTCCACCCATTAATCTTCAAGGTTTCTAATTAAACCAGAAAAACATGGGGGAAACAGTTTAGGCCTGCCTCATGGCTCAAACATAAACATTATAAGTCTACTGAAGAGGTCATTGTCACATTCTTTTTTCATTTGACTTAAGATGTTAACAATTACTAAAAACACTCTATCATAGGACTCATGTGCAACTTGAGTTATATAAACCTTGCACATAACATTAGTACTTAGGAACAGCTAAGCCAGGATTCTTCTTTGTGTATAAGTAAACATGAAGTTGTGATAATCAGCAGGGGCATATTTCTCATTTTACTTTTTGAGTCAAAGCCAAAAAACAGACGTTTGGAAAAAGAGAACAACAAATTACCCAAAATAAAATTATACTGAGCCAGCTGTGCATTCCGTATTTTCTTATTTAATGTACAACTGTCATCTAAATCCACATCAGCCATGAATCCTTCCTCAAAAAATTCATTGGATACCTGGAAGAAAATAATAGGTTCATCGTGTTACTTGTAGCCAGATTCTACATCAAGCTTTGCAGTCCCCATCTCCAGGCCAGCACGCCCCTGTGACCCATGACAAGCTTTACGAGACACTATACCCCAAGCAACCAGCTAAGCTGCCCCCAGACTTTTGACTCAGAAACTGTGAGATAATCTCTGAGATAATATTTGTTTTTGCAGACTGCCAAGTCTTAGGGTAATTTGTTATGTAGTAATATATAAGAAGATGCTTTTTCTTAATAGAGACAAGTGGAAAAAATGTTTCAATATGCAAATTTTCAAAACCAATAAAAATAGTTCTGACACAGCTACATAAACATGATTCATGTGTTACTCCCAATTACTGAACATATTAGTTGTTGAAATAAAATGATGATGATGTAATATTTTAAAGCATGAAGTCAGTGACCTACACATAATACATGGCAAGGTGGTTATTGACTTTGTACCTGAAAGGCGTATTTTTCACACGTTGGTCCCACGGGGATGACCATTACCTGACGCGGGGACAGCCAGAAAGGCCTGAAAAATACGTCAGACAAGCATTTTCAAACAATTAAAATTTACAGACAGAATTCCAGGTGTGAGCCACAGCACCCAACCCAAGACTTCTCATATGTGAATGCTGAAAACCTCAGCAATGAAGGCCTTGTGCTGGGCAGAACAGGCTGCCTCAGTAGGCCACTCTGAGAGATCAATCGCCTTCTTCCCCTAATCTATCTGTTGGGTTTTTATTTTCCAGTCTAGTTACTTCTAAATCTCTGAATTGGTTATCAAAGCAGTAAGGCTAGCCCTGCATTAGTATGATTCCACACCTCTAGCCAGCTTCCAGCAGGCCTCCTTGGTGGGGCTGGGCTGCTGGAGCTGACCTCTCAGATCATTGTTCAGGCCACTGGAGGGTCAGGTTTGCTGGTTTTCCTCAGTTACAGGCCAAGGCAGTCTATGCTGTTTACAATGGAGGTTGAAGAGGTGGGAGTGTGGCAGGATGCAGTCTCCCAGGGGGCAGGATATATGTTTTTTCCACATAGCAACTACTTGGAAAGAGCCTGAAATAGATGAACAAACTAACACCACTGAGCTCCTCCTCTAAGGGTAATGGGCTGTGTAGATACTTGCCGATAGAAAGCATAAGCTGCCAATGTTTTTCATATCCATTTACTCTTACTAGAAGTGTGGTTTTCCTTTCCATCACTTACCATTTCCCTGCGTAGTTTTCTGCGAGAATGGCTATCATCCTTTCCACGGACCCCAGCACAGCTCGGTGAATGATCACCGGTCTTTTCTTATCATCCCCATCCTTGCTGAAAAATGAAAATTACTTATGTTAGTGTTTTCATAAGGTTGGGCAGTAACTTTACTTCTCATATTGAGCTTTGTCTAGATTTAGACTAGTGTTTTGGTTGTGTCTTCTTTAACAGATTGTTTTGTTTGGAGGCCATATTTTCTCCCCCAAAGATGGCTTTACTTGCTAATCTTTTCTCACTTGCTTTTAAGAAGTTTTATTACAGGACATTGGAAATACATTCAAAAGCAGAGAATAGTGTAATGAACTCCCACACCCTCTCTCAGTTTCCACCACCTGTGTGCACAGCCACGCTTGCTGCATCCAATGCACACACTCTTGACACTACCACGTCCCTGAGTTTTGTTCTGCAAAACCATCGGCAGACCTGAAACCCTTTGACACTCATCCTTCTCCCCTGTATAAAAGAACAGAGCTAGAAATTATGATTAGTAATGAGGTAAGTTCCCCAAGACTTGTGTACATGTTTCTTAGAAAGATAAAATAGCACCTTATTGCAACAAAGGTAACCTGTGCACTTATAACCATGAGGATATACCCAACAGCTCAGCAAAGGGTAGGTCTTTAAGAGGCAAGGCCTAGTAGATGATTATTTAGGTCTAGGGACATTAACCTCAGAAGGGAGCCACAATATGGCTTTCTCAGAGCTGGGATGGTTCTCAAGAGAGTGGGTTGTTAAAATGGAAAGCCACTCCATATCTTCATCTCCTTCAACATGCAGCTGTTTCCCTTACTGTTTCTCTGCCATGTTGAGATACAATTAAGGGGACCTTGACAGATTCCAGTGCCATACTGGATGGACTTGTCAGCTATCAGAATGATGAACTAAATAAACCTCTTTTCTTTATGAAGTATCCAGCCTCAGATATTTTGGCATAGAACACAAAATGGATGAAGAAAAGCTCCAGCTAGACTATAAGCAGGTGTGTGTATGTGTGTGTGTGCAGAGAGAGAGAGAGGAGAGAGGTTCACTAATATTTAAGTTTGCATTATTCATACTCAGATGACAAATAATAAGGATACTCTTACTGTAGCATTTATCATGTCTAATTACTCACCTAACATACGTAAGATTAAATCTAATAGGCAACTGGAAGTCCAATTGAATGGTAGCACACTGATGGTATCTGCCAATAGCATCGTTGATTTTTATATCAATCTGTAAGTTAAAAAATTTGCTTAAAAAGGTTTTTTTTAATCATTTAAAAATTTTTATTTGGAAGCCTATGATCTACTTACTTTAGGGCCATAAAATGCTCCATCACCTGGGTTCATTTTCCATGGTTTTCCAAATTCCACCAAGCTATTTTGTAGTTGCTATTTTATTGTTAAAGAAGAAAATGTTTTAAAAAAGTGCCTGCTTTATTGTATACTTATCTATTTTTTTGTTGCTCTAGACCTGATGAAAGTAAGTTCAATAAGTATGTCATTGCATTCTTTGTTTAACATATACTTTTTTTTTTTTGTCGGTCGTCGGGCTTGAACTCTGGGCCTGGGTGCTGTCCCTCAGCTCTTCAGCTCAAGGCAAACCTTCTACCACTTGAGCCACAGCGCCACTTCTAGTTTTCTGGTGGTTTTTTAACTGGACGTAAGAGTTTTATGGGCTTTCCTGCTTGGGCTGGCTTTGAACCACAATCTTCAGATCTCAGCCTCCTGAGTAGCTAGGATTACAGGTGTGAGCCACCAGCACCCAGCCAACATATACTTCTTGCACATCTTCTACACTCAATTAACTGTTGAGCAGGGAAGACATGACGGTGAGTAAGATGGTTCTGCCTCTTAAGAAATGTATGCAGGTATCAATAAGGAAGTTTACTAAGCTGTCCCAAGGAATTCCAGGTAAGAGTTTAGGGCAGAGACGCTTGGGTCCTACTTCCAGTGCAGGCCCCTCTGCTCACTGCACTGGCAGCTTCATTTCTTGGCTCAAAGTTCAAGACGCATTTGTCCTTGTGGGTGAAGCCTCTCACATGAGAAGGAGGAAGCGTGAGGGCCTTGGCTCTGGCTTCCACAGTGGGAAGGCTAAGACCATGGGCCTTGTCAGAACTTCTCTTTTGCCTTTCCTCTACCTCTGCTGAGGCCTGGGGAACATCTTTATGATTTACAAGGGTAGGAGTCTCCCTTTGGTCTTAGGCCACTAAGTAATTTCTGTGTGGCTTGTGATTAAGGTGCTTGGGTCTGATGCTGAGTACCAACAGAAGGGGCCTTTAGTCTCCCAATATACCTTTGAATGGGTTGCCCCTGGGAAGAAAACTGTCAAAACTCCACCCAGCCGGGCGCTGGTGGCTCATGCTTGTAATCCTAGCTACTCAGGAGGCTGAGATCTGAGGATCGCGGTTCAAAGCCAGCCCAGGCAGGAAAGACCATGAGACTCCTATCTCCAGAAAACTGGAAGTGGCACTGTGGCTCAAGTAGTAGAAAGCTCCCCTTGAGCTGAAGAGCTGAGGGACAGTGCCCAGGCCCATGACCAAAACAACAACAACAAAAAACAAACAACAACAACAACAAAAAACTCCACCCAAACTCTGGAGGTAAGGAGGTAAGATCCCTCCTGCAGGAGGGAGCTGACACAGAAAAATAAATCAGAGTGGAAATCTGATGTAAATGTGCAGCAGATACAAGATGTAGCCTCTGGGTTGGTGTCCCAGTTACTCGAGTGTTTGAAGGACAGGCACTGGGTTCCTCCTCACCTTTTCAGCTTCATCCCATAGCTCAGTGTCTCCTAGGAAGTTTTCAGGCCTTGTTGACAGGTTTAATTGAAAGGAGAAACCAAACGTTGAGTAAACAGATTGCAAAAACTGCAAACACCCCATTATTTCTTCTTCTATCTGAAACCAGAGCAACAATTTTACATAGGTGACATGAGCAACTACAAATTAAATTCCTTTATAGCATCTTTATTTTCAGTTTCTAATGATTCTCTGCTAGTATGCAAAAATGCAATTAATTTTATATATTGATATTCCATGCTACCATGTTAAAAAAAACTCAGTTCTGGGGACTTTTTTGTAGATGACATTCATGTCACAGATGATTATGACCTCTGCTTTTTATTTGTTGTGCATCATCATTATTATTATTGTTGTTGTTGTTCAGTATTGGGGTTTGAACTCAGGAGTTTTATATTTGCTCAGCTTGTTTGTTTGGCTGGCACTTTACAATTTGAGCCATACCTCCAGCCTTGCTTTCTGCTGGTTATTTTGGATTAAGATTCACCGACTTTTCTGCCTGGGCTGGCTTTGAACCTCAGCACTTCAGAAGCCAGCCTCCTGGGTAACTAGAATAACAGGGAGCCAGGAGCACCTGGCTGTCTTGCTTTATTTTATTATAGAGCTTCTCTAGTACAGTAATTACTAGTAGAAGTAACAAGAAGTTACATCCTTATCTTGCTTCTGACCCTTGGGATAAAGCATACTTTCACTACTAAGTACGAAATTAGCTTTAAGTTTTTGATTTTTATTTGTTTTGTTTTGAACTCAGGGCCTTGCACTTACTAGTCAGAGTCAGGTATTCAATCCCTGGAGCCATGCCCTCGGCCCTTTTCTTTCTTTCATTAATTTTTAAAACATGGTCTGGGCTGGGATGTAGCTCAGTGGCAAAGCACTTGCCTAGCAAGTGCAACGTCCTGGGTTCGATCCCCAGTACCAAAAAAAAAAAAAGAAAAGACAAAAAAAAGAAAAGAAAAGAAAACATGGTCTTACTTTTTTGCTCAAGCAAGCCTGAACAGTGATTCTATTTATGCTTCTGGCATAGCTGGTATAACAGGCGCCTGCCACTCAGGTGTTTTGTCAGTTGAGCCAGGGCTGGTCTCAAATCAGTATCTTCCTGAGCTCAGCCTCCCAAGTACATGGAATTTCAGATGTGAGCTACCATGCTCTGCTACCTTTAGATTTTCATAAATGTCTTTAGGTTGAAGTTCTTTTCCATTCTTAATCTGAATTTTTATGGAAAATAACTATTAGATTTTGCTTACTGATTTTTCTTGCATATATTAATATGGGCAATAAGATGTAGCATGGCTGGAAGTATGGCTCAAGTAGTAGAGTTGCAGCTGTGAACAAGAAAGCCAAACCTTGAGTTTAAACTCTAGTCCCCAGGTCCAGGGCCAGGATGAACATGTTTTCTTTCTTTCATTTGCTAAGATGGTAAGTTACAATACTTTCCTTTCTAGCATTAAACCCATCTTCTATTCTTAGGACGGCACCTACTTGATCAAGATCCATTATACTTCTAAAAAATAGCTGGTAGATTCAATCTGTTAAATTTTGGTTAAGACATGTTGACTTTGTGTTCGTGATCATGCTGTGTAGTTTGTGTGTTTTGGGTTTTTGTGTGTGTGCGTGTGTGTTGTTGTTGTTGTTTGGTTTTAGGTAGCCTTTCACTATGTAGTCATCCTGGCCTCTATCTGGCAATCCTGCCTCATCCTCGCAGGTACTGGGATTGTAGGCATGTGCCACTATGCCCAGCTTCTTGTTTCTGAAGTAGAAGCAGAGATGACCGATTTGAAAGTGCCTCCCTTTCTCACTGAGGTAGGTAGCATCTATGCTGTTTCAGTGGGATCCCACAAGTTGCCATGTGTTGTGCTTTCACTACATACATGTTTTCTTGCTTTCTTCGTGTTTCTTCTTTATTTATTTAGAAGCATGCTATTTATCTTTCAAACATCTGAAAGTTTTCCAAATAGCTTGCTGTTATTGATTTCTACTGTAAGCTGACTGTAGCAAAGAATTTGTTCAGTAAACTTTGTTTAGTAAATCCTTTTACATTTGTTGAGACCTGGGGTATCTTGGTAAACATTCCACATGCATGTTCAAAGAACATGTTCTGTTGTTGTTCTATCTGCCCATCAGGACAAAGCGTTGGCCAGTGTTTGTTTGGTGGTGACCTTTTGCATGATGGTTTTGAAACTCTTTCAGTTCTAGGCAATTATGAAAAACAAAACACCTCCAAATCCTTTAAATTCACTCAACATAATAGAATTTAAGTTAATAAAATAAGCGAAGATTTCCAAAGGAAAAGACTAATAAATGTTATGGTAGGAAATTAGTGACCTGTTGACTGACATTAAAGAACCACTGATACTGGAGCCACATACATCCAGGACAAACACTTTCACAGCAATTCTGAGAGACTGAGGCATGTGAACTTGTCACAGCCATGCCTCTCCTGGACCATGGTCTACCTGCTCCACCGTGCAGAAGATGTGAGCGTCGTCCTGCTGAAAGCGCCTGACTCGGGTTAAGCCGCTCAAAGTCCCCGACAGTTCATTTCTATGAAGGACTCCAAAGTCCGCCAATCGAAGAGGCATTTCCCTCCACGACCGTGGACGATGGGCAAACATGAGACTAGAAAAGATGCAGAAACACAGTTTCATGCAATATATAAAGAAGTAGTTATAGTTAAGCCTCCAGTTTCAAAAATTCCTGGTTCTGGTTTATAGGCCTAAGAATTATTATTTTTTACTTTTTTTGGGTCTAGGAGTCAAGCCCAGGGTGGTACACAGGTTAAGCATGCACTTTACCCCTGAGCTATAGACCATAGCCCTCTCCTAGAAATGGCTGAACCTTAAGCTTCCATCACTGCAGCACCCTGAGAAAGAAGCCTGTTAGCTTTCTCAGCCAGAAATCTGTTCCCTGTGTTTGTCCACACAGTGAGTCTTGGGTGAAGCCCCTTGGATGGGGCTGTCTGTCTTCACGGGCTCCAGAAATAACTGAACAAGTTCCTGGCAGGAGACTGGTCTAACCTTTGTATAACCAACTGTCCAACACATGTGCTCCTGGCTTCTTTTGTTATAATCTCTCATAGAATCTAAGACATTCTATAAGAAAATGTGTCATTATGTGCCACCAAGACAGAAAATAACATATGGTTTACAATGTGATATAATCTTAAAGTGTCATCAATTATAAAATGTATCCCAGTTTCAGGGATGAAAGGAAAGGAACATTGGAATCACCATATCCACTAGCCTATTGGCCATCAATTTCTGTTTGTTTTATAGTAACCCACAGTATGGAATTCCTATATGCAACTATGCATACTTGAGGTATATTGCCATTAGGAGGACATGTAATAATTTGTAAAATGTACATTATGTCCTCTGAGAAAAATAAAATTAAATCACCCCCAGCTAACATTCCACACATACTAAAGATCAAATACATTTCAAGAAGTAAATTTGCTCTCAGGAATAAATCACTTGGTAAGTGGACAAAAGGAATCACTTAGCTCTACAAAGCAAATCAGTAATAGTAAAACCTACGATGAAGGGTATATTACATTCAGGCAAAATCTGCTTCCCCTTGAATACTCACCAGTGTCCTGGACAATTCATGGGCTTGAGAGCAAATGTGTCCTTTTCGATGTCAAAGGTAAACATGTTCTCGCTGTAATGCTGCCAGTGGCCTGAGGCCTCCCAGAGTTTACTGTTGTATATGTTGGGGGAGAGCACTTCGGTGAAGTCGCGCTTGTGATATTCCTCCTTCAAGATAAATGTGTTTAGATTTAGTATCTGCCAAAGCAGATCACCAATTCCACAAGCTATTCCTCCTTCCAGACAAATGCATTTAGTGTTAATATCTGAGAAGACAGATCACAATTCCATGCAAGGCAGTACTCAGAGCAATTATTTTAAAAGACTGTGTCTTCTATTTTAATTCATGATTCATGTTTGTGAACCAGAACACGATTTACATATGCTCAGTAAAAACTGCATGCATATACTTATTGTATAACATGTAACAGTGCTATAGTTGAGATGAAGTTTCCCTCAAAAGGCTCATGGGTTGAAGGCCTGGTCTCTGGCTGGTGGAGGACATCAGTTCTGACATGATAAGTAGAGTAATCCAATGACAGACTCATAATCGAGTGGCATTACTGGAAGATGGTAGGGACATTCAGAGGTGGGCCTTACTGGAGGAAGAAGGTCATTGGTGTTCTTGAGGACCTTGTCTTATCCTGGGCTCCTCTCCCTTTTTCTTTCTTCCTTCCTTTTCCTCCAGTACTGGGGTTTGAACTCAGGTCCTCACATTTGTTCAGTGTGCTTGCTTGACTGACATTACCACTTGAGCCACACCTTTGGTTGACATTTTACTGGTTCATTAGATCTGAAGGTTTCATAGACTTTTTTGCTCAGCCTGGCTTTGAACCTTAGTCCTTAGATCTTAGTCTCCTGAGTAGCTAGGATTACAGGAATGAGCCACAGGTGCCCAGCTCCCCCTTTCTTTTTGTGCTTTCTAGACACCACAAGGGGAGAACTTTGCTTAGCCATGCCCTTCCGCCGTAATAATCTGCTTCACCATGGCCCAGAACCAACAGTGCCAGTTGACCATGGACCAATACCTCTGAAAACCTGATCTTAAGAAATTCCCCTTTAGAATGGTTTCTTGTCTTTTCAGAGCAAAAAAACAAAAGCCCATTAACATCAACAGCATATAGTATGAAGTAGTTTAATTCTTTGAAAACTACTAAATTGAAATACAATATAATAAACAGCAGAATGTTTTTCCTGATCTCTTAGAAAGAGAATAATTGTATAATTTAGTAAATCTCATTGCCATGTTGCATGCTATAGTCTTGATGCATTTAGTTTTAAATAGAAAATGCACACTCACTATGCTTTAACTTTTCTGTAGATTTGAATGTTTCAGACGAAAAGTTGGGGGAAAGTATATCTAATGCTATGCCATCAACTTCTTTCTCTGGAGAGCGGAGGTAATCAAGGCTAGGAAAAGCAAGCTCTCAGTCAATGGCTCAGTCTAGCCTCCTGAAGGAACCTGGAAAATGACTCTGAACATGAAGGCAATGTACTTTGTCGCCCAGGGACAATTTCAGGCAACCTCAGGTACCACAAGGCCTGGTGATCTGAACACACCCCATGAGCTCCTATACATCAAGTGAATAAAAAATCTTCAAATACTTTCTCATTACAAAAGCTAATGTAATCCTACAGAAACAACTGCTCTCTCAAGCCCATTAAAATAAAGAATGTCCACCTACAGAGAGAGAATGGAGGAGTGCTACACAACTCAGGGACCCACTCCTTCCCAACCAGTGTCCTTACCTTAGCATTAGACTACTAGGGTTGTATATTTAAATGCCTTTACAATTCAGCAACCCACACAACCAGACCTTGGGCCTGATCATCAGCCATGTCTGTCTTGCATCTATAAAAGATAAGAGAGCCCTTTAAGGCCACCATAAAGCCTTTCTGTTTCATCTCCACCTTTCCCCTCCAGAGTTCTAGGCACCGGGTGGTGTGTTGATTTTTCAGCAAGGATAATACAACCAAAGTAGCAACTGATCTCCACCCTTCTCCTTAGGAGTTGTAGGTACTGGGTGGTGTGCTGATTTTTAGCAAGGATGATATAACCGAAGTAGCAACTGTGATTGGTCATCACCATCTACCAAAATCTCTAACAACTTTCAGGGACACTTCAACTTCCCTGACCTCTGCCTTCCACCTGCCTCTCTCTGGCCACTTTTCCTGGAATGTGTGTTGGCCAGTGACAGAGTCTGTAGAGATCACTCTCAGGATCCAGGCACATGCAAGGCAAGGAAGGAAAAAAAGACTAGTGAAGCCACAGACAATAACCAGTGCATCCCATGTACTTTTCCTCAGAAAGTTACTGAAGGAAGTGCTCCCCAAATGTGAGTTATAGATTAGCAAAGAGGAAGAAGACAAGGACCAGGAAAGAAGCAATCCAAAACAGGAAAGCTATAGGGGAATAGCCAGGATGATAATGCAAAGAAGTTCTAAGATACCAGCTCATACAAATCTTGGCATCAAATTGATTCTAAAGTAAGAGAACCAAATTTGAAAGAAAGGTTAAATAGGCAACTACTCAAACCACTACAGAATAAGCTGCAAGTAGTTTTATAGTTTGTAAGAGAATCTCTGAGGGTCAGTTAGTAATAGTTGCTACATAAAAATCAACTTATTGAAGATTGTAGCTTGGTGTGGTGGTGCATATCAAGAGGCTAAAGTAAGAGGATCGTGAGTTCCAGTCCATCCTAGGCTACATAATGAGTTCAAGGCCAGCCTGGACTATACCTTGAGACCTTGTCTCAGTTATTAACAAGGATGGATCTTGAGAATGTTGTTATTAAGCAAATTCATCATGAGAATGTTCAACAGTGACTTACCCTACCTAAGACAGCTACAACCACATAATCTGACAGGGCAATGAGACTGCCTGATACATTATGGGTTCTCCATTACATAGATGGTCTGTCATTGACTGAAACATCACTACACCGTGGATTGTTGTAGCTACTACTTACAGGAAAGACAAAATGAAGTGAGAATGGACAGGAACCCCAGCAGTCCATGTGAATCACCTCTGAACAATGTCTCTGTCGTCCTAACCATGCAGACACAGAAGACTTTCCCATCTATGAACTTGTACCACTGGTAGGAATTTGATGTAAGTGCTTTTCATTCTTTTCTATGGGACTCATAAATCACCAGGAAGTCAGGCCGCAGACAACAAAAGAGCTTCCTAACTGAACATTTTGTACCAGAGAAGACACTTTCTCTTTTTTCCTCTCCTACAGAGATATCCACACTCATTTTTATATTCTACATGCTCTAGAGAGGCACATTTTATTAAATCCAAGAAAAAAATCATCTCCAGGTTTTTATTAGAAGACACAATCCATAGAACTACTTGACTACTCAATTATGAGAAAAAATAATAAAATGTAAAATGCAGTTCAATAACAATTTTAAAAAATATTTAACTAACTTACTCGTATAAAATCCATGAGTGTATTATAAATGAAGGCTCCTCTAGGAAGAAAAAAACAGCTTCCTGGACTCAGGTCATGGAAAAAGAAAAGTTCTTGTTCCTAGATGGAAACAGTAATTACATTTCAAACATTACCTCTTATCACTCAATAGTCAGCACACACGTGACCTACTAGGATCAGAACATGCCATGCTCAGTGATTTCTCCATCTTCTAATACCAGCCATTCCCAAGCCCTCAGTACTTCCCCTAACCATACATTATAGGGCACACTCATGGAGACCTGGCCTTGAGGCTGGCCTGTCATCACACGCTCTTCACTGTGAACACTTTCATGACATACTCAGAAGATCTCACGAGGAGAAAATGTGACAGAAAACACCATAGAAGGGCTGGGAAGGTGGCTCAGTGGTAGAGTGCTTGCCTTGCATGCATGAGGCCCTGGGTTCGATTCCTCAGCACCACATAAGCAAACAGAAAAAAGCCAGAAGTGGTGCTGTGGCTCAAGTGGTAGAGCGCTAGCCTTGAGCTGAAGAGCTGAGGGACAGCGCCCAGGCCCAGAGTTCACGCCCCACGACTGGACCCAAAAAAAAAAAAAAAAAAAAGAAAATACCATAGAAGTCCACTGTAAAAGGTGGGCTTTAAGTGATGATGACCATTCTCATAATTGTCACTTCCTGAGAGCCTTCCCTGTGTGGGCAACCCGGTGATCCCATCAGATGCTCGGCAGGAGGGATGAGGGCAGTGAGTTTCCTAAGTTAACACCTTAGCCACCACATGACACAGCTCAATCCTGGCCTGGAAGGACTGAGATTAAAACCCAGAATCCATCCATTTTCAAATATCATTCCTTCTTTCTATACAGTATCTTACCTCCTTAGTAAATAGTATGCTATCAAGTGTATATCATTTAAAAAAAAGAGCTTTATTTTTATATCATGATACATATCATGATAAAAAAATTATAAAGGTGCAATTTAAAGAAACTAATAAAAGACATAGGAAAGGGAGAGGTTAAAAGATAATTCAGGTTATGAGTACCAGGAAAATAGCAGTTTTGTTGTATGAAATGCAATCATAAGGAAACAAAGACAGGCTTATATTTCCATGGCTCCAGGAAAGTGGGGCATACCTTCCCAATTTTCCTGTGGTCTCGGTTCTTGGCTTCCTCTTGGAATTTTTCCCAGGTCTTCATCATTTTATTATCAGGGAAAGATATCCCATAGATTCTCTGCAGGATTTCCATTTCGGAATTGCCTTCCCAATATGTCGAGGAATTCTATACATTGCACAAGATTTTGATAAACATTTTACATACTGGGTATCAACATCTCTGCTGTTGAATATAGTCATGGTTTTCCCTCGCAGTATCTGCATTGCTTGTTTCAAAAAGACTTTTTTATGTTGCTAGAGAGAATCTAAAATTAATTCTAATTAAATCTGGAAAGCTCTAATTACAAGTATGATTTTCCAAATTATAGCACCTCAGTGAATTATGTGAAGAGTAGGAATGAAATGTGAGGGAATGGAAAGGAAGAATATTGAAGAGCAATCAAGTAGAAGAAAAAGAGGCAGGCAGTCCGAGAAAGGGAAGATGAGCCCCAGTGAGCAATGGCTCAGGGACTAAGAACATAAATGGGCAGGGCTGACAGCCCATGTTGCTTTTTTTAATATATCATTTTAAGTATATATTAATTGTACAGAGGGTGATTTCACCACAGTAGTTCACCAAAAGTTTTTTTGAGAAAGCCAAAGGCCCAGAAAAGTTTGGACTACAAAGTCATTGCTACATCTCTTGATTCCCAGAGCCATGTTTTCTCTATTAAATCACCTTTTTCCTTTGTCCTTTTTCCTGCAGTACTTTATTTTACATGGAGATAAATATTCTTGCTTGCACTAGGCAACTGAAGAAAGCCCTAGTACAATCAATCCTTGCTATCTGGAGGGAAATTATTTCCAGAACCTTCCATAAGTATGAAAATTCTTATTTTCTCACCTTATATAAAATGGCATAGTATTTCTATATAACATACACGATCCTTCTATAGGCTTTAAATCATCTCTAAATGCTTAAATTGCATATACTAAATACTATGGAAATATCTGTTATCCTCTATTGATTAGGAAATCTATTACCTGAAAAAAGTCTGCACACATCTGTATCGACGAAATTTTTTCAAATATTTTAATTTGCAGTTTGTTAACTCTACAGATGCAAAACCTATGACTATGGGAGGTCAGCTACATAAAGGACAGAATTATCCAAAATATATGAAACAGAAATGTATTCTGATACAATAACATTAAATAAAATTAAAGTCATATGTAGTTTTCTAACGGATCAATACTCTAAAATACATATTACTTTCAGCCAAATGAGAACAAGTGTTTAAAATATCATATTCAGAGTTCAGATATATAATTGAAATCCCTTATCATCTAGTTTACCTTAAGTTTGCTGTATTTATAAGTTAAAAAATCAATTCTTACCTTGAAAAGTTTTATGGTTTTAATTTTCCCTGTGTGTCTAACATGGGGGCCTTTACAAAGGTCAATTAGTGGACCACACCTATAAAGAGATATTTAGGACACTTTTACAGATTTTTTTCCGATTATTCTAACCATATCTTCATATGTCTGTGTGTATATACACACACATGCACACGCACACACATTTTTTTTGTGATGCTACGATTTGAACTCAGGGCCTCCCACTTCCCAAGAAGTGCTGTTTCCACTGAGCCATGCTTGGCAGTTCTTATTTTTGGTTGTTATCTTTGAGATATAGTCTTACTTCCCACCCAGGTACATACCTGGGTGTAATTCACTTGTCAGATTTCTCAGTAGCTAGAATAACAGGTGTGGGCCACCATATTCAATTCTTCATTGAGAAAGAGGCTCTGAAATTGTTCCTGTCCAGGCTGGTATTGAACCCCAAGCCTAACAATCTCAACTTCCCAACTAGCTAGGATGCCTGGCTCTCTGTATGTGTTAAGTAAATGGTCTATTTCTCTCTTCTGGATTCTAAATTAAGAATTAAGATTCTATATGAAATTATAACTCCTTTGTACAACTACTTAACAATAACAACTTAAAAAAATGTAAAAGTCCAGGAGAAAAACCACTCATCTAGCCTCTGAACTCAATATTCTGTCTTTTCCTCAAATTCAAACACCACAGAACACCTTCTGAAAGAAATTATATAAGAGAGATGCTACTTTTAACGGTCATGGCTCTCAAAAGCTGCCATTGTCATAAAATTGAAAAGTCAAATATTCCCTGGTCTATACCAGTTTTCAGGACTGCAATTATCTGGTTTCTTACAAAATGAACTACCTCGATATCTTAGTTTAAAAAATAAATGTCAAAAGCAAAAAGAGGCTGGGATCCAGTAGCCCATGTAATCCCAGCTACTCAGAAAAAAGCCAGCCTAGGCAGCCGTGTAATCCCAGCTACTCAGAAAGCTGAGATCTGGAGGATAACAGTTCAAAGCCAGCCTAGGCAGGAAAAGTCTTCAAGACTCCATCTTCAATGAACCAGCAAAAAAAAACTGAATTAGGGGTATGGCTGAAGTGGTACAGTGCCAACTGTGAGTGAAAAAGCAGAGCAAGAGTGCAAGGTCCTGAGTTCAAGCCCCACTATCAGCACGCACGCACACACACAGAATGAAGCTCTACATGTAAAAATGTCAATTCACATGATTAGTATTTTTATTACCACATATTAGTTGTACAGGGATTCCATAGTGATATGTCCATACAAACATACAACGGGCCTCATCAAATTTACTACTCTATCATTCTCCCTCATCCCTCACCTCCTTTGCTTCAAATGCCTAAATGATATCTTCAACTCATTGCAGAGAAGAAAGGCTTTTTTGGGGGGAGGGAGTGTCAAAAATTAAATGAAGTCACATAAACTAACGGGAACAGGAAGGCCAATGTTGGCAAACCTAGTCTCCCTCCTAATGGTAACAAGTTCATGTAATATAAGAGATGTACTGGGCAGAGCCTGCACAAAGAGACACAACTTTCCTGTCTACTTTATTGACACCAGAGAACCACAGCACTTAACTGTGGAAAAGCAGTTCCCTGCTGGTGCATATTGATGGTCAAAACAATATAAATATTCACTCTCTATATAGAACCATGACGGTCCCAGCAGTACCTAAAGAGCAGGAACATAAAAAAGAGGGAAGGACAATAGACAAATAACAGCAGGGTGCAGTAGGTCATGCCTATAAACCTAGCTCCTTGGGAGGTTGAGTTTAGGAAGATCACAGTTTCAGGATAGCCCAAGAAGAAAAGTTTGAAAGACATTTTTCAGATGACAGCTGGGTACAGTGATACATGCCTATCATCTCCAGCTACATGGGAGGATAAGATGGGAAGGATCATGGTTCCAAGCCAGCTCAGGCAGAAAAATCTGTGAGAAAAAGTCTATGGAGGGAAGCTGGGTGTGGTGGTATGCCCCTGTGATCACAGCCAGGATGGGAAGCCTAGAGTAGACAAATGAAGGCTTGAGGATGTGTCTGGGTTAAGGAAGACACTAGCCTAAAAATAACTAATGACAAACAGCTGGAGGCACAGATCAGCAGTATAGCACCAATCTAGCAAGTAAGAGACCCTGAACTTGAATCCTAGTATCGCAAAAAAAAAAAAAAAAAAAAAAAAAATTAGTCTTAGTACCATCCTAATAGCTATGAAGGAGAAAATAAGTGGCAATATTTTTGGGCTCCTAACTGAAATCATTTATCAGCTATACGACAGACTACCCTCTAGAAAACATGCTCTGCTCAACCTCTCAGATCTTCAGGTTTGCCATTGAGAAGTGTTAAAATGTATGCATACAAACCTGTAAACTGTGGTGGTTGGAGTGTTGACCTTCTCCTTCAGAATGCGGCACTTAAATTTATTATACTACAAAGAAAAATGTATTTGCAAATTAGTACTCATGCCTCTTTCAAAAGCAGTGCCAGAGGGCTGGGAAGGTGGCTCAGCGGTAGAGCGCTTGCCTTGCATGCATGAGGCCCTGGGTTCGATTCCTCAGTACCACATAAGCAAAAAGAAAAAAGCCGGAAGTGGCGCTATGGCTCAAGTGGTAGAGCGCTAGCCTTGAGCTGAAGAGCTGAGGGACAGCGCCCAGGCCCAGAGTTCAGGCCCCACGACCAGACCCAAAAACAAAAACAACAACAAAAAATAAAGCAGTGCCAGAGCAGGCACTAGGGTCCAGGTGCTGAGCTACTTGACACAAAGAGCTCACAGCCTAGAGCTATACCTTCTGACCCGGGCCCTGGACCATCCCTTACAGCCAGGCAATCTGACATGAGAGGCTACAAGCAGAAAACATGCAGGACCTCATTTGGCTATGTATTGAAATGACATTTTTGACATATTGGTTTAAATAAAATTATTTTCTACAAAATCTAAGATTATACATGGTGATCTGATTTGTGGATTCCATTATATTTCTGCTGGGTAATATTGTTCTAGAAAACCAAATTCAACAACTTTTACAGATGATAATTATTTATTCATTTATTTATGCCCTTCTGGAGATCAAACCCAAAGCCTTCCACAAAGCTATATCCCCAGCTACAAGTTAAAATCGTTTTTCTTTTCAATTTTAACAGAAACTACTTCCAAAAAGATGGCCATAATGTGTATACAAGTACAGATATTGTTGAATTTAATGCTCTTGACTTTATTTCCAATTCTAGAATCAAACTTCTTTATTCAAGAATACAGAATTCAGTTTTCCCACTAGACAGCTATTAATACTGCTCAGATTTTGTCAGATTTATAAATATATACTTGAAAAATTTTCACCTGGCCTTTTACCTACACAGCTGTTTGAAAATTTCCTGGAAAAGCAGAAATGTCACAGCAAGTGGCTATGAGCCACCACACGATCAGTGCAAGGCTGGGGATACTGTGGGGAGCAATAGAGGACTTTTTTTTTTAGCAGTGGGGAGGGAAGGGAAAAAGTTAGCCCACATTAATTGCTTTTCGTGTTCCTAGTAAAAGGCTTTTGTTCTGTTTTCCCAGTTACCTTGAACATTTCCAGGAGGGTTTCCTTGCTGACTTCTAGTCTTTCAAAAGGCTGCTTCTCTTTTATGATGGTTTTACACATGCTCTCCAGGGCTGCCAGCTCCGTGCTGGACACTGCTCTAAAAGAAAGAACCATGTACGTCACTATAGACCTTCTGACACTCTAATGTTTCTCTGGCCTCTGACCTGTGGCCTTCCTCACCAGTGACTCCCCGTGAAAACTGGCCTGAGGCTTTACTACACTGGGCAGTGGGGAGTCCAGCACTCCATACTACTACTCCTGAGAGGAATATGGGCCTAGACAGATGCTGCAGGATCTCATCATCTCTCCTCTGCCCTGCTAGGAGCCTCCCTGGCCAGGCTGCGGGCTCCTTGGAAGCCTGCTCTTCTGTGTGCTCTTCCCTATGGACCTGGCATTTACGCTTTTGTTCCATAGATCTGCAGTAAGGGCTCACCATGTCCCTGCTGCCAGTGGCTGTGAGGACATGCCTGAGAGGAAGATGTATGTGAATTGAGATCTGCACTAGCAGGTCTCACATTAGACAGCTAGCATATACTATTTTTCTGGGAAAAAGAGATAAAACATCAAAAATTTCCCTAGAATCGAAACTCATGAAAAAACCAATTTTTACAAATGGTTCACCAATCTACCTAACTCACAGTATCCAACATGTAATGAGTGAGCAAAGATGAAGCCATCATAAAACAATGGGGAATAAGCACACGGCCTTTGGAAAGCCAGTGTTCAGGGGTGTTACCTGTCCTCGATGAACATGTCGTAATAAAATCCATTTTCAATAGGCGGGCCATAGCACAGGTGGCCTCCGTAGTAAAGTTCCATGGCCTCTCCCAGGATGTGCGCACTGGAGTGCCAGTACACCTGTGTGGGCAGGACAGAAGCCAGAGCCATAGACATTTATAGGAAGATCCACAAATGAGCCAAGTGGGTGAGTTTTGAGGGGATACAGGCAATGTGTCTACAATGTCCATGTGAGAGCTGTGCTCTCCCTGGCATTCACCAGAGCCTGGCAAAAGCTGAGAAAAGCTGCTGCCTCGTTCCTTTTGAGCACATAGGTGTGGGGTGAGAATGTCCACTTGGAACACACACAGAGGAGGCGTGGAAATCTGGTGTAGATCAGGAGAGAGGAAAAGCAGAGTAGCTGCAGCTCTGGGCTGGGTATATAGACAGCCAACATGGCTCCCTGGGATAATGCCAAAGTCAAGGGCATTTTATATCTCTGTCAGAATGAAGGCTGGGGAGAATGAGATGCTGCCAAGAATGCCTGCTGGCAACCTTACATTCTACAAGTTTAGAAAGCTGATCTGGTTCCAAATTCCCAAGGAATTCACTTTAGTTTATGGGTTACTAAAATTCACTTACATAGCTTAGTCTAGAGATAAGGAATTAAATTTCAATTTACCCATAAATTAAAATTAAATCACCAAATAAATGCAGGTACAGGTTAATGAAGCCCCTGCTGGCACTTTTTTTTCCCTTTCATTAAACAGGAACCCCAGAACAGTCAGAAAGCTGATTATAATGGGATCGGCTGACTGAGCAGCTATGTGCAGTCCTGACCCAGGTCACTAGGCTGGGCTCACGCTGAGAAGCAACCCAGAGGGTCATCCTTGGGGCACAGCGTCTACTAAATGTTGCCAGGATCGTGGCTGATAGCCAACATCAGCCCAACACCCCTTTTGGGGCATTGTGTTGACCCCAAACACTGTGTTTGGTGCTGGGAAAACAACCAGAACAGAAATGGAGTTGCAGCCCTCATGCAATTAGTCTACTGTAGGAGAGGTGGGCAATGGAGAGAACCAGGAGAGGATCCATAGGATAAGAAGGGCTCTGTGAAAAAGAATCATAACAAAGGCCCCACAAGCACAGGGTTCAGAAAGGCCTGAGTGGCCAGCACTCAGGTTATAAACAGAAGAGCAGAAAGGAAGAGCCAGCCACCATGCAGCCCTGGGAAGGGGCTGAGCTTTACTCCAATTGCAATGGACACATTAGTGAGCACTAAGCAGAAACCATTCCATTTACGTTTTGTTTGGTTTTGGTTTTGGTTTCTTCCAAGCAGAGTCTCACTATGTAGCCAGGCTGGCCTCAAATTCATGATCTTTCTGCCTTAGACTCCCAAGTGCTGGAATTACAGGCCTGGGCCATCCAGCTTGGCTACTATACGTTTTGATCACAGTTTGATAGCAGTATGGGGATGGGTTTCAAGGGAAGAGAACAGGAAGCAGGCAGTTTTAGGGGTGGTAGTACAAAAGGATGAGTGGAAATTCATTGGTAGAGCCTGTGGAGATGGAGAGAGGTCAGCACCTTCCAGATACTCTACAAAAGCGCAATCCGCCAAGGACTCCTGATAAACTGAGGACTAGAGTTGAGGATGTGGGGCTGAACACATGTAACCTCCAAGATACTGGACTAGGGAAACAGTGAGGAAACACTGAGATGGATAAACAGGGAAGAAATAAGCCAGGGTTAGGATCAAAAATTTCATGGTGAGCTAGCTGGGTGCCGGTGGTTCATGCCTATAATCTTAGCTACTCGGGAAGCTGAGATATGAGAATCATGATTGGGAGCTAGCCTTTAACAAGGTTAGCCTGGCCTACACATCATGTTTGAGGCCAACCTGGGCTATAAAACAAGACCTATCTCAAAAAATTATGAGTTTTGATGACTTTTTTCTGTTTCCTTCACCTATTAATGAACTACTTCTAAGGAGCCTGAAAAGTGAAAGTGACAATGTGTATCAAAAACCTACATATAAAAATGTGGAGGGCTGGGAAGGTGGCTCAGTGGTAGAGTGTTTGCCTTGCATGCCTGAGGCCCTGGGTTCCATTCCTCAGCACCACATAAGCAAAAAGAAAAAAAGCCAGAAGTGGCGCTGTGGCTCAGGTGGTAGAGCGCTAGCCTTGAGCTGAAGAGCTGAGGGATAGTGCCCAGGCCCAGAGTTCAGGCCCCACGACCGGACCCCAAAAAAAAAAAAAAATGTGGAGGCAGGTGCTGGTGGCTCACACCTGTAATCCTAGCTATTCAGGAGGATGAGATCTGAGGATCTCGGTTCAAAGCCAGCCTGGGCAGGGAAGGCCGTGAGACTCCTTTTTTTTTTTTTTGGTCCGATCATGGGGTCTGAACTCTGGGCCTGGGCGCTGTCCCTCAGCTCTTCAGCTCAAGGCTAGCACTCTACCACTTGAGCCACAGCGCCACTTCCGGCTTTTTTCTTTTTGCTTATGTGGTGCTGAGGAATCAAACCCAGGGCCTAAGGCATGCAAGGCAAGCGCTCTACCACTGAGCCACCTTCCCAGCCCAAGGCCGTGAGACTCTTATCTCCAATAAACCACTCAGAAAACCAGAAGCAGCACTGTGGTAGAGCACTAGCCTTGAGTTGAAGAGCTGAGGGACAGCACCTGGGCCCAGAGTTCAAGCCCCACAACCAACCAAAAATAAAAGTGGCATTTTTATTTTAATGAAATTAAGAAAATTTAAGAAAATTGCATTTATAAGTATCTAAAAGATACTGGAGTTTTTGTAATTGTTCCAGTTCTCCCACACATATTAAAATTATATAAAGTACATGCACTTTTGATATAATAGGAAAATTAGGAAAACAATTATTTTAAGGAAATAAATACGAGCTACTTAAAAAACTATGTGTTGGGCTGGGAAGGTGGCTCAGTGGTAGAGCGCTTGCCTTGCATGCATGAGGTCCTGGGTTCAATTCCTCAGCACCACACAAGCAGAAAAAAAAAAAAAAGCCGGAAATGGCGCTGTGGTTCAAGTGGTAGAGCGCTAGCCTTGAGCTGAAGAGCTAAAGGACAGCGTCCAGGCCCAGAGTTCAGGCCCACAACCAGACCCAAAAACAAAAACAAAACCATGTGTTTATTCATTCCAAAAAATTTCAGGAGATACCTGTTAAACATCATATTGTAATTGTGAACCTTAAATGGCTCAAGTTCCACCACCTGGGTTTTAAATACTTACAGCTTGAGCCTCCTCACTGTCAAACGTCAGTAGCTCCAGGGTGGAATCCCCTTCCAGAGGCCGATCCAGGTCCCACAATTCTCCATTGACCTTGGCAATCACCATGCTTTCAGCCACTTCCTGACTAGGGAGGAAAAAGCCATAATTACCACATGTTCTACTTCTGGCTTTTTGGTAGTTTATTGGAAATTAGAGTCTCATGGACTTTCCTGCCTGGGTTGACTTCAAACTGAGATACTCAGATCTCAGTCTCCTAAATAACTAGGATTATAGGCATGAATCACCGGTGCCCATTGCAAATTATTGAGAAAAATAAGCAAGAGAAGAAACCTAGAAAGCATAAAGAAAACAAGAATCATCCTCAGTCTCACCACTCTGAATTTGATATTACATACCCTTCCACATTTTTCTATACATACCAACATAAAAAATTAATACTATTATATGTATATCTATATGTATATCTTATTTTGTTTTTTTGTGTTTGTTTGGTCCAGTAGTGGGGCCTGAACTCTGGGCCTGGGCGCTGTCCCTCAGCTCTTCAGCTCAAGGCTAGCGCTCTACCACTTGAGCCACAGCACCACCTCTGGCCTTTTTTTCTTTTTGCTTATGTGGTGCTGGGGAATTGAACCCAGGGCCTCAGGCATGCAAGGCAAGCGCTCTACCACTGAGCCACCTTCCCAGCCCCTGTATATCTTATTTTGTAACCCACTTCTTACAATTAACAATAAACCACAGCACTTTCCCTAACCTTAAATAGCCTCTTAATCATGCTATTTAGTAACAGAGAACCAAGACTTGCTGGGCATTTTGCTTACTTCTTTTTAGGTTTTAATCTGCTTTATTTTGGCAATTAAATATTCCTATGAATGGGGTGTGTGTGTGCTTGTACTGGAGCTCGAGCTCAGTGCCTGAGAATTGTCCCTTAGTTTTTTTTGCTCCAAGCTAGAGTTCTATCACCTGAGCCACACTTCCAACTTCCGGCTTTCTGGTGGTTATTGGAGATAAGTCTTATAGCCTCTTCTGCCTGGGGTGACTTCATAACTGCAAGCTTCAGATCTCAGTCTTCTGAGTAGTTAGAATTATAGGTGTTAGTCACCAATGCCCAGCTCACTACTATATTTTTATTAGAACTTTAAATTTTAGACCTTTAGAAGAGATCACATTCTGATATTCAATTATGTATTTAAATGGCCTTTTCAATTTATTCAATTGAATAAAAAAAAAAAGATTTTCTCCAGGCAGAAAACATTTTCTCCAGACTCAGGTATAATAACTGAATCTATCAAACTGATTTCTCAGTCTCTGTCTCTGTCTCTCTCTTTGTCTCTATGTGTCTCTGTATCTCTGTGTCTCTCTCTCTCTTTCTCTTTCTGATAGAGAAATGTAGATATTGACATAGATGGCCTACCTGATCCCAGAAGCCACGTGATAAGGTGTTGTTTTCCACATTTGTCCTTCCACCGTCTTCCCATCAGGCATTTTTACTGTAATCACACCACTTGTATTCTTTTCTTCAGTAGCTAATAAGAGTTGATGCTCTTTCTTCAATGTTTCAAAAAGCTTCAACCTTTCTTTTATAAAATGTGGTTGCTTCACCTAAAAATCATTAGGATACACTGGGATAAATACACACAGCCCTTATACACTTACTTATAAAACCCAATCATGCCCTACTGCACAGCTCTGAATTCATTTCACACCTCAAGGTCTGCTCAGTATACACAGGGAGAGCCTCACCTGTACTTTCCTCCACAGAAGACCCTGCCCCACATATCCAACTGCTTCCTAGCTCTAGGGGTCCAGTTAAAGCCTGCCCCTTCAAACAACTCCACTTGCCACACCTGCCTTTCCTACTGTTTCTAGCACACATACAGAGTGACACAACACTTACTTATACACAGCCATCCTTCAGCATCCAGGGGGGATTTGGTCCAGAAGCCCCATGGATACCAAAGTCTGTGGATGCTCACGTCCCTCAAATAAAGTGGCCTAGTGTGCGTATATAACCCGTGCATATTTCCCTGTACCCTTAAAAGTCATCGGTAGATGCTTATGACCAAAAGACTAGGTAAACAGGGAATAATGACTCTAAAAGTCCCTAAATGGACTGCTTCCAAACATTTTTTCAACTTGTAGTTTGCTGAACTATGGATGAAGAAGAGGGTTGACTCTTCATCTCACTTTCTTCTCAAGTTGTTTCTCCTAGCTGATCTGAAGTCCAGACTACACTGATATCTTTGACATCAGATTGTCCTCCTTTGTCCAAATGTACCAAATGCTGATACACAATGAATACATTCAGGCTGTTATAATGATTTTTATTTAAAAAATAAAAATAAAAAGCAGAGTCACTAGTTTCCTTAATACAAAGAAGAGATCTGCTATCTCACCTTTAAGAAACTGAGAAGTACTTCTAATAGAACTGGGTGACTAGCTCATCTTTAACTAAAGACGTATTTATATGACCCAAATAATAATTTAATTAGTAACTCGGTTTGTGTCAAAACTCCTGCATACCCATCTTTAAAATTTCAGGGGGTATTTTATATTATTCCCATTGTAATGGCTTACCTCACCATCTGGCTCACTTTCTTTCAGTTTCTTCTTTTTAGAATCTTTTTCCTGACTTTTACTAGAAGGAGGCTGAAAGATAATAATAAAGGCAAGTAACAGCTACACATCTGAAGCCTGAGGAAGGAGGAGATGTGCCTTATAAACAACTGTCACTGTAACTGTCACCAGAGACTTTTCACCCATCATCTCATTAAGATGTTGCTAGAGGTGGGGCGTAGTGGTGGCACCCCTATAAAACCCCAGCTGCTCAGACAGATCAGGATCAGACTCTCTTGCCTCACAAGCGTTAAGGCCCTGATTTAAAAAACAAAAAAACAAAAACTCCAGTAGAGCAAAACCAAACAAACTATGTTGCTAGTGCACCACAGTTATCCTTGGCAAAGAACATCTCAATCGGACAAGTCTTAACGTTGGAGACACACTTGCCCGTCCTGGGCGCTGTGCTGTGGGCACCGAGCTGGGCCAGTGGGGTTGGGGACCCAGATGTCAGTGGGGGTAGCGGGGCTGGGGACACTGGTACCGTGTGGGGCACCAGGCAGGGAAACGGGCTTGGGGCCACAGATGCCACCCTGACCACCTGCTGCAGAGCACCAGACGGGATCACGGGGCTGGGGACACCTCTGATGCCATGTGGGGCACGGGGCAGGCACGGAGGTGGGGACGCGCGTGCCGTGCTGGACACGCGCTGCGGGCGGCCGCCCGGCTGGACGGAGCCCAGCGCGCGCCCGGCAGGCCGCCCCGGCCCGACCCGCGCGGCCCGGGCTCCCCGCGGGTCCCGTTACCTGCGCGGCCGGGGCGGAGCTCCCGGCCTCCCGGCCTCGCGAGGCCCCGTGGCTCAGCCCCTCGGCCCGGCACAGCCGCAGGCGGTAGAGGCGGTGGCGCAGCTCGCGGTTCTCAGCCCGGAGCCGCGCCACCTCGCGCGTGAGGCTCGGCCCCGCGGCCTGGCTCGGGTCGGGCGGCTGCAGCTGCTCGTCCCGCAGCCGCTGGACCTCGGCCCACAGCCAGCGGATGTCCTCCTCCTGCCGCTCCAGGCGCGAGGCCACGGCCTCCACCGCGAGGGCCTCGACCGCCATGGCGTCCGCCTCCCTCAGAAACCCACGTCCCGCGGGCGTCGGCCGAGGCGAGGGCGACGCGACTCTGCCAAGGGCGCGCGACCCGGCGGCAGGGCGGGGCCGAGGCTGCACGCGCCGCGGGGGCGTGGCCACGGGCGGAGAGCCGGGCCCAGGGCGGGGCGAGGGTGGGGCCGAAGATGAAGCAGGGGGCGGGGCGCCCAGGGCGGACCCGTAGCTTCCTACTCCGCTAGGGACGTGACAGGGTAGGGGCAGGACGAGGGCGGGGCAACGAAGTGAGTAAGGGCGGAGCTTCGCGCACGGTGAGGGCCATGGCTAGAAGCTGGGCACAGGCCCGGGGGCGGAGGTAGGGGTGGGGCCGAAGGTGATTTACTGCAAGGGGCGGGGCTGGTGGGCGGGGCCTCGGGGAATGGCTAGGACGCTGCCCAGCCTTGATGCGCTGGGCCTGGACAGTGGCCCTGGGCGGACGTCCTAGGCCTGGGCAGTGGCCCACCAGCGATCACTGAGAGGCCTCCTTTAGCGTCCAGAGGCGTGTCATGGTACTACTAGCGCCCTTGATGTGATGAAACTACTGCATCTGTTTATAGCTAAGGAAACTGAAACAGAGAGGCTTTGCCCTTGACCAAAGTGACTCAGGACCCACTTGCATGACAGATCTGGGATTCACACCCAGGCGTACCATGCTGGCATGTTCTCATGGAGACTGTGGTGACTTTCAGACTTGGTAAACTTCAGTCAAACATTCCTTAGGATATGATGATTCAGGTAATAAGTTCCATAAGGATTCTGACTTGACTTCCTATTGATAAAGAAAGGGAGGACTTGCTCTGGAAAATAAAGGCTGGGCGGTATCAGAAACATGGAAAGGTGGGCACCTGCCAGCCTCCGCAGGATCCAAGTGGATGAAGAGGGTGGATGATGCAAGCTCAATCAGATGAAATTAACTGTAATCACAAACGGCCCCTGGGAAGAAACTCCATAACCTTCCATGTGGACACTCCCCGCCCCGCTCCCCCTCGTGGGACCTGAACTCAGAGCGCTGCCCCAGAGCTCTTTCACTCAAGACAAGCACTCTACCATTTTGAGCCACATCGCCACTTCCGGTTTTCTCGTGATTCGTTGGAGATGAGAGTCCCACAGACTTTCCTGCCCGGGCTGGCTTTGAACCCTAGTCCTCAGATCTTAGCCTCTTGAGAAGCTAGGATCACAGGTGTGAGCCACCAGCACCGGGCATGTAGATGCTTTTAAACCATCTATTAAACAACTTTGTATTTGGAAAAAAAAAAACAAACTAAAGAGGGTGTTTAAAATTTCTTTAAGGAACATGAAAATACTGCAAATCTGTGGAATACATGGACCTGAGAAGAATTCATAACACCTATATTGATTTTTTAAAAGAATGAAAATAATCAATTCAGGGGCTGGGAAGTTGGCTCAGTGGTAGAGCGCTTGCCTTGTATGCATGAGGCCCTGGGTTGGATTCCTCAGTACCACATAAGCAAAAAGAAAAAAAGCCAGAAGTGGCGCTGTGGCTCAAGTGGTAGAGTGATAGCTAGCCTTGAGCTGAAGAGCTGAGGGACAGCGCCCAGGCCCAGAGTTCAGGCCCCACGACCGGACCCCCCACTCCCCCCCGAAAAAAAGAAAAAAAGAAAATAATTCAAAAATCTCCAAAAAGGGAGAATGTTAATATAAGCCAATGCCAATATCTATTAAGACTACACATAAGTAGTCAACACTGTCAGATTAGTGTTTCCCCTGTTTCATGGGGGGTTGATTCCAGGGCCCTCCTGCACTGATATCTCATGGATGCTCATGAATATAATATATGAATATTATATTAATATGTAAATGGGTAACATTTGCATATAGTCTATATATCCCTCCTTTACCTTTTAAATCATCTCTAGATGATTTATAATACCTAAAACAATGTATATGCTATATAAAGAGTGGTACTAGATAGGAATTCATGACAGGATAAAAGTTCACATAGGTAATGATACAATTTTCCCTCAAATACTTTCAAGCTAAGATCTGTATACCCATAGACACCAATTGCACAGCTATGAAAGGCCTCCTATATACATTTCCTCTTCATCTCAGTAATCTCAATTCTGAAATTTATTCTCAAGATGCGTCACCAAGAATGCAGCCAAAAAATCCACTTGTCCACAGACCTAATGCAGGATTATTTCTAAGTATAAAATACCACATAGGAGACTGGTTTGATTGCTTATACCAAGGAGGGTTGTGTAGATCTCTATGAAGTGATGTAGAATGACTTCCCGAATGCATTCTAAAGGCAAAAAAAAAGGTGAATGAAATTCAAGAGGAATCTATCTTGTGTTACATGCTAGGTAAGAGAAAAAATAGGGAAACACACAGATAATCTGTTTATCATTACAAACAGAAACAGAAGTGTCAACTGCCAAACCTGGTTATCTCTAAGGAGTCAGCAGAGTAGAAATGAGGGAAACAGACAATGGAAAGAAGAGTAACTTCTCTCAGTATATCCTTGTGAACTGACCTAACTTTTGAAAGCAACACATGTTCCACCTATTTTAAAACTAAATCAGAAGACATGAAAAGGGCGCAGCATTAACTGGAAAGCAGATGGAAACAAATGTAATTTTCATTCAAATGACCATCATAAACTAAAGGAGGGTACAGGATAAAGAATGATGGATAGTAGGATACTGCCTTGGGCAGGTAAGGGTAGAAATGTGAACTATACTTGTTCCATCCCTGTACAGTTATTGTGAAGCTTTGTAGGGGTGAAAGAATTCTGTGATAACTTTTGATGTTGTCATGGCAACTATGAGATGAGTTGTTACCAGGGGAACCTGAATAGACAAAGCACAGGGGATTTCTAGGGTGGCAAATCCATTCTTCATGGTGCTGCAATGATGGATAGATACATGTCACTACACATTTCCAAACTCCTAGAACATAGGACATCAGGAGTGGAACCATAAGTAGATCAGAGCTGTGCATGACAATGATGTATCAGTGTAGATTTACCCACATTGGGGAAGGGAGGCAATCCCCCACCTCTAGTGGAGGATGTTCATATTAGGCTGGAAGCAGTTCTTGTATGGAAGAAATCGCTGTCCTTTCTGCTCAACTTTGCTGTGAGCCTAAACAAGCTCTCAAAATTAATCAAGATGCATGGCACTCAAATATTGATAGGATGAATCAAAATCCCTTTGTAGAACTATTTAACAATAATGAAAATATCACCAGGCACCGGTGGCTCACATCGGTAATCCTAGCTATTTAGGAGGCTGAGATCTGAGGATCACGGTTCAAAGCTAGCCTGGGCAGAAAAGTTCCTGAGACTCTTTATCTCCAATTAGCCACTGGAAAACCACTAGTGGCCTTGTGGCTCAAGTGGTAGAGGGCTAGCCTTAAAGAAAAAGAAGCACAGGGATAGTGCATAGACCCTGAGTTCAAGCCTCAGGATCGGCAAAAAAGATAATTAAAGATTATAAATAAATATTCAAACAGATTGCAGAGGAAAAAATAAAGATCATTAGAATAAAGTATAAATAAATAAATAATATGTTCTAAGAGACCACAAGGTACCAGAAGATGGCGCTATTTCTCTCAGAATTTACAATGCTGGGCCCATGTTGGGAGTTGCTGGTGCTAAGAAGGTCACAGGGATTCAATGCCTCCTTTGTCCCAGTTCTTCCCAAATCTCAGAGCGCTTCTCCAGATTGTCACAGCAGTGCCCCCGCCTTGCACTTTCCACAGGTGTTTGTAAAGGTTACATTTTATGATTACTTTACTATTGCTGCTGTGATTATCAGTCCATCATTTGGAAGACCGTTTGTTACTCACAGTTCCCAAGATGAGGGGCACCGGGTCCCTCAGGAGGCAGAGTGGGTAGGAATGTGGGTAGGAATCCCCAGACACAGACACAGACACACGCAGGCACACACACACACACACACACACACACACACACATACACTCTACAACAATACAAAAAACAAGGGTTCTTTGCTGTCTCTAGGAATTGAATAGAGCCAGTAAGTTTTCAAAACATGGAAGTCTCACAACTATGTGGTTAGGTCAAAGGATTATGGTGGCACCAAGTTGATTCTGAGCCATATGTTTGGTCAGAAGCCAAAACAGGACAAGTCTTTCCTTGTTGCTTCCTGAAAAGTGATTTTTCTACCCAGGTGCTATAGAAAAAGATTGAGTCTAGCACCAGCAGTACACATCTGTAATCCTAGCTACTGAGGAGGCTGGCATCTGAGGATCCTGGCTTGAAGCCAGTTCAGCTAAGAAAGTCGATGAGATTATCTCCAACTAATCACCAAAAAGGCCAGAAGTAAAGGTGTGGCTCAAGCAGTAGAGTGCCACATCTTGAGAGGAAAAAAAAAAAAAGCTAAAGAACAGAGCCCAGGCCCTGAGTTTAAGCCCCAGGACTAGCAAAAAAAAAAAAAAAATCATTCTTTTTCTTCAATAAACCAAACTGACAAGAGTATTACAACAACCACAGATTTTGTTTGCTAGTTTCCTACTGGAAAAAAAAAGTCAAAACCTTTGAAGCTCCTTAAAATCACTCTATAACTTCCTAGCATGGACAAGCAAAGAGAACCTAAACAAAATGAATCTGAGAGAAGAAATGGCCACGTGCCTCCTACACAGGAAAATGTCCTGAAGCAACCACAGAGTCTGAATGATTCCAGGCAGGTGTAAATAGGAGAGCCAGCTTGAAGAGATTGCATTATAGCAGCCTGCCACACCTACCCCCAGCCCCAGCTACCAAATAATCCCTTCTAATCTGGTTCTATTAAGTGGATACAGGTCTGGACTCGGGGTGAGGGATCCTTTATGGAATTGCAGCATTTAACAAGCGGGGGGGGGGGGGGGGGGGGGGGGGAGAGGGGAGGATTGGGTGGGGAGGTAGGGGGGAGGTAGGGAAGGGATGTGAAGGGTAAACAAAGGAGGAGGTTGCAATGCTTGATAAGAAATGTACGCATTATCCTGCCCATGTAATTGTAACCCCTCTGTACAGTATGTTCACAAAAAAATTAAATTAAGAAAGAAAACAACAACAACAACAAAAAAAAGCGAGAGTATTTCCAAATTTTATTTATTTATTGTGTGCTGGTACTGGGCCTTGAACAGGGCCTGGGCACTATCCCTTAGCTTTTTCCACTCAAGGCTGGTGTTCTACCACTTGAGCCACAGCTTCATTTGGTGCCTTTTGGTGGTTCATTGGAGATAACACTCACCGATTTTTCTGTCTGGGCTGGCTTCAAACCATGATCCTCAGATTTCAGCCTCTTGAGTAGCTAGGATTTTATAGAGCCCCTGGCCCTCAGCATTTCAAAGTTTTGTGTTTTCTATTTTAAGGACTTAAAAAAAAGATCAGTGTGTTTAAGAAATAACAGTTCTTCCTGGAAAGTTGAACAAGGACAGAGATACTATGTTGCAATACTGGCTTTGGCTCTGTCCTTTTCTGTCCCTCTTTTTTGCTATACTCCAAGAAGATTTCTAGCCCCAGTCCTGGGAAGTCCCAGGAGAGCTGAACTTCATAAATCCTGACACCAATTCCTATATTTCCATTGTGAGCATGGGTATACATTTCGGGGGTGAAGGTTAAGGGAAAAGATTCTGGGAGGGTGAAAGGAAGAATTTATATTGATTTTCGGGGTCAATCAGGCTGAGCGTCTTATTCATCATGTTGAAAGTTCTCTGCTCCAAGGGGTTAAAGAATGTAGTTCAATCCTCTTGGGTTGAGCGAGTCAGCAGTGAGTTTCTCCCAGGGTGTTTAATCCGATGCTGTCTTCCCTCTGCAGCTCTGTCACAACTCCACACAGCACCATGGCCTTGCATCCAGGTGTCCGAGCAGAACGGACACCGCCAGCAGGAGCCACAGATGGGAGAGAGTCTTCCAGCTGTGCCCAAGCCCAGATGTTGGCCAGAGGAGCCAAGTCTTGGTTTTATTCCTGCGAGAGCAGGACTCAGCGAGAGAAGCAGGAGAGGAAGCAGTGGCTCTCAGAGATACTCACGACCTACCACGAACTGATCCTGAAGCAATTTAACCTGGGCAGCGTGCTTCCTTACCTGGTGTACGATGGCGTGTTCTCTCTGCAGGAGTGCAGGCAGGTCCTCTCCCAGGACTGCTATCCCAAGCGAGTGGAGTCCTTTTTCCTGAAGCTTTTTGCCAAAGGTCCAAGCGCTCTCTGTGTCTTCTGCTCTCACCTAGAGGAATTCTGCCCTTACCTGCTCACCTCCCTCTTTCTTTATTACCAAGGTAAGAATATTTGCTTGCTCTGATAGGGGCTCAGTTTATTATTCTTCATTGATTAATTAATTTTTATCTATTTATTATGAAGGCTTACACCCAAGGACTTATGCTATTATTGAGCTTTTATGCTCAAGGCTAGTGCTCTACCACTTGAGCCACAGCTCCACTTCCAACTTTTTGGTGCTTCATTGGAGATAAGAGTCACATGGATTTGTCTGTGTGGATTGCCTCTGAACCACGATCCTTAAGATCTCAACCTCCCGAGTAGCTAGCATTACAGGAGAGAGCTACAGGTGCCCAGATGTAAAGTAGTTAAGTCTAAAGATGGCCTAATCAAAATATCACACACAGCAGACACACTATGTAACAATGTTTCAATATAGCATTGATGCTTTCCTTCCTTTCTCCCTTCCTTTCTTCCCTCCTGTCTCTCTCTTCCTTCTTTCCTTCCTTTCTTCCTTTGTGTCAGACCTGGGGCTGACACACTGTCCTAGATACACTGTCCTTTAGCTTTTTTTACTCAAGGCTAGCACTTTACCACTTGAACTACAACTTCACTTCACTAGCTATTTGCTGGTTACTTGAAGATAAAAGTCTCATTGATTTGTCTGCCATTTGGCTGGCATTGAACCAAGATCCTCAGATCTCAGCCTCCTGAGTAGCTAAGATTACAGGTGTGAGCCACCAGCCCCTAGGCCTAGCATGCAATTTCACGGAATGGCATTTCATTCCTTGCCAAGAGAAGCAACTATTTTCAACAAACTAAGGTGTATTTCTTGGAGAAAAAAAAGTGAACCAAATAACATTTTTATATACAATTTAGGACAGTCAAATCCCTGGTGACACATAGTTATAATTTTAGAGACTAAAAGGGAAGCCACGAATGGGTGGACATACACTCTAGCAGAAATGTTATAACCATTTTTGTCACAATGCAGAACAAATGCACAGGATCTTACAAGAGGCATTCACTGAGGAACAAGCAAGAGTTGAAGTTGAAAGTGACCCTAGCCATGCCCTTGACACTGAAGAGCAAGAACCAAGCTTTCAACTGTTTAACAAGTAGGTTAACATTCCCAGTGTTTGCAACCTTTAAAGAAGAAAGTCTTCATCTATTTTTCCTTTTCTTCCGTCTCTTAGAAATCGCCTTTCTCTATTCTCTTTAGAAATGGTGCTCTTTTTTTTCCCCCTGGTTTGCAAGTGTCTCTGGTCTCTGGGGTTTTTTCAAAGCACAGATTTTTTTTTTCTTTTCTTTTCTTTTTTTTTTTTTTTTTTGTCGGATGTGGGGTTGAACTCTGGGCCCAGGCGCTGTCCCTCAGCTCTTCAGCTCAAGGCTAGCGCTCTACCACTTGAGCCACAGCGCCACTTCTGGTTTTCTGGTGGTTTATTGGAGATAAGAGTCTCATGGATTTTCCTGCCCTGGCTGGCTTTGAACTGCAATCTTCAGATCTCAGTCTCCTTTGACTATGTCTCTCTCTCTGTGTGTGTGTGTGTGTGTGAGAGAGAGAGAGAGAGAGAGAGAGAGAGAAAGAGAGAGAAAGAGAGAGAAAGAGAGAGAGAGTATGTTAAGGAATCAGTGCACACAATAGCTATTCTAAAATTTTTTAGCCTGGAAGTCACATAAGAGTTGATGTTGTATTCTGAACCCCAGAGTCTGGAAACAATAGTTTCCATTTGGCAATTGTGTATGTGATGGGAGAGAGGGGAGCTGTACTGGAACTCAGGGCCTGGGTACTGTCCTTAGCTTTTTGCTCAAGGCTAGTGCTTTACCACTTGAGCCATAACTCCAGTGGTGGTGGTTGGTGGTTAATTAAAGATGATCCTCAGATCTCAGTTTCCTGAGTAGCTAGGATGACAGGTATGAGCCAACGGCGCCTATTTCCATGTGGCAACGTTGGGAAGAATGTCTTCTTAGCAGATCTTACCCTCTATGGTTTTGTTTTGGTTTGGTTTTTGGTTTTTTGTCAGTCATGGGGCTTGAAGTCAGGGCTTGGGCATGTCCCTGAGCTTTTGTGCTTCATGCTAGTGCTCTATTACTTTGAGCCATGGTTCCACTTCTGGTCTTTTGGTGGTTCATTGGAGATAAGAGTCTCATGGACTTTCCTACCCAGGCCAGCATTGAACGTGATCCTCATATCTCAGCCTCCTGAGGAGGATTACAGTGTGAGCCATTCTGGAAGCCTTTGGTTGATTGGATAAGGCCCACCCACACGCTGGAGGGCAATCTATTTTACCTAAAATCTGTTGGTTGAAATATTAGTCACACCAAAAACAACAACAACAACAACAATAACAAACCAACAGCCACTTCTACGCTGCTGTTTGAGTCAACACCTAGGCCCCACAGTCCGGCCAGTAGACCCATAAAAATTAAACATCACAAGTACCGTGTAACTGTATAATCTTTGTCATCTCAGATTCCCATCCAGAAAGTGAGCATCATGGATTGCATCTACCACATCAAGTTTCTGTAAGGTTTAAATGCACAGAACCATAGGTAGCAGCCTCCCTGATCCGTCCATCCCTCTCTGTGCCCCCTAGCAACTCCAGGCCTGGCATATCATTGGCATTCAAAGCCTGCCAAGCAGTGACTGCCAGTTTCCATACACGTGGCCTTCCTCTGCTCAGCTCCTTTTACTCTGATAATCGAGACAACAGTGGTTCAGTCCAAGATTTCCAGCATTTTTTCTGGTTCATGCGAGGCCTTCTGGTTAAGTATGGTCAACCACAACCTCCACACCTTCAGTCTGCCCAGGCCTACCCCACACACCCCACCCCCCCAGACACCACAGACACACACTGACTTACCACAAGCAGCAGATCTTCCTAGATGTGGACATTCCATTTTGGGTGGAAACATCTGAATGGTTTCTCCTTGGCAGATCTCATATATCCTTGGTTCTAGATCCTTCTTCCTCTCTCTTTTCTCTTTCAGCTCTACCCAAAAGATAACATAAAGGATCCTAATGATGCCTTGCCAACTTGGATAGATCCAAGGGGCCTCAGATATTGGATCAAACATTGTTTTGGATGTTTCTGTCATGTGTGTTCAGGCTCAGATGGACATTTAAGTGGGTGGCATTTCAGTGAAAGAAGATAAACTCCCAGAATGTGATCAGACCTTAATCAAATCACCGGATATCCTTAACAGATCAAAGTCTACCCTTCCTTGAGAAAAGACAAAGAAGTTTGTCAGCAGACTCCATTTTCTCTCTGTCTCTGTCTCTGCCCCCCCCCCCCCTCGCTGTCTCAGTTCTGTTGCTCAAACCTCGGGCCTTGCATTTGTTCAGCAAGCACCATATCACTGAGCTACACCCCCAGCCCTACACTTCTACTTTATCTAGAACCCTTCTCTGATCCTCTCTCTGCCCTCTCCCAAGAGGATCGACATCTGGGCTACAACTGCAGTCCCCTTTGCTTTAGGCTTTCTTTATCTAAGGTTTCTAACTCTTCTGATTCTTTTCCTCTGTTCCCAAGACCCACCACTGTTTCCCTCAGAGTCTGTGTTATCAGAGCCCCTCATGGATTAAAAGGTGTACTGAAGGAGTCTAGAGACTTAACGTTCACCCGGTCCCCTGCGCCCAGCCTAATCCCACAGCTGTTTCCCCTTCTGAGTGTTAACATAAAGCCATCAGTATTCTTGCACTCCCATTTACCAAGAGAATGCTCTAGCCCCTCTGCCTGATCCCCTAGGCTGGACCTTTTCCCCACATCTTTCCTGTATCTCTGTTCTCATCCAAGTCTCCCCATCCATTCTTCTGTTTCTGCTCACGCATATCTTCTGACTTGATTGTCTTTCACTAACTTCTAATTCTACACAGAATGTCCCAACCCTGCTGAAGAACTTGTCCTGTCCAGGCCACAGCTGGACATTCTGTTTGTATTTGTTTTATCTTTCCATTTATTAGCTCCAAGTTCACTATCCATGCAAACAATGGCTGCATACTTTCCTGAACGCACCCACTGTAACCTGCCGTGAGTCAAGGAAGTGTACTGAAAATTACCCTACCTACTGGAGAAATTCTAGGACCATACTTGAGTCTGTTAGGTTAACTTACAATGCTCATAATATAAGCCCCAATTCACATACAACCTGTAAATTTTGTTTCTGCACCAGTGAAACTTTGGTCTAAACTTATAATTAACATAATCATCTCATGCTCAAGTTGAAATGCATTTTGGGGGGAAGGGGTTGCATCTTATTATTTTAATCACACTGGAAATGGTAGTATAGTAGTCATGAATACCTAAATGGGCATCTATTAAATACACCTTGTGAAAAGAGCAATAATAGGGGTAATGCAAAATAAAATATGTATGTATTCATCTGTCTATCTTTGAGAGGGAAGGGGAGGGCACAGAACTCTAAGGGAAAACGGTGGAAAAGTGCAGCAGGAAAGCTCACTGGACACTGATGAAAATGAACTGTATAACTTGTGGGTGGAGACGGGAGATAGGAAGTAGGAAGAGAACGAGGGAACAGAAGACACTGTCCGAAAGGAAATGTACTCATGACCTGACTCATGTAATTGAAATCCCTTTGTACATCACCTCCATAATAACATAAACATATTAATTATAAAGAATTGGATTCTGAACTAATGAACAGCTTGGGCATGCTCTATATGGAAGAGATAGATAAAGTTTCTTTCCTGAATCCATTGTACCACACTAACATCTAAATTGTCTTTGATCCTGCCGGCTGTTAGAGGACATAGCTTCCATCGTAAGAACAATGTGAGACTTCATAATGTCCCCTTTGCCTGAGCTCACCATGAGACTAGGAGGAATGGAATATGGCATCTAACACGACACTGTCGTAAAAGTCAGGCCAGAAAGTGGTTTCCTCCCACTAAACCATTGAGACCTGAATTTAGAAAAGTTTCTTTGGTTGTTTGGTGATTTTTCTCCATCTCTTTCATGAAGGGCTAGAGAGTTAACTGGGACACAGCAGACCTTTGCTTTTCTTCCTTTTTCTGCTCATTCACCTGTCAAAATAGCCTGGTTTGCCAGGTGCTGGTGTCTCATGCCTGTAATCCTAGCTACTCAGAAAGCTGAGATCTGAGATCTGATTCAAAGCCAGACAGAACAAACAAATGGAGAGACTCTTCCTTCCAAGTAAGCAGTAAAGAGGCCAGAAGTGGAGGCATGACTCAAGTAGTAAAGCACCAGCCTAGAGCAGAAGAAAATTAAGTGGGAGTGAGAGGCCCTGAGCTCAAGCCCCAGTACCGGCACCAAACAACATTAAACTTATATGCTCTCAAAAGCATACACAGAAGAAAAATAAAGCAGGAGAAAGCCATAACTGATGTTAAGCTTCCTCAGGGAATAAGCACAACTCTTAAGAGCAAAGAATAAATCAGGAAGAATTCAGTCCCTACCCACACATTTTGTTACAGATTTCTCCAAGGCAACAGTATCCAGGCCCTAAGATCCACCAATAAGAAGCCAGTGCCAGCAGTCCTGAGGACAGCTGGGTGGCAGCTGGTGACACAGGCGCTAGGCCTCATGTAGACAAGGCTGCAGCATGAGGGATAAGGCAAGCTCTCTCAGGATTTCAGCTTCCAGATACTTAATGCATTGACAAAGAAACCCTAGCAAACAAGGGGAAAGCAATGGTCGTGATACAGTTTGGCTATGAAATGCCCCCCAAAAGGCTCATGGGTTAAAGACACAGTTTCCAATTCTGCATCACTGAAAGGAGGGGCTCTGGGGGAAGTGACTGGATCATGATGTCATCGATGGTTTAGTCCATTCATGGGAATGTGGTTTGATAGCCTGACAGTTACCTGGTATCACATACCTGTCCCAGAAGGTTGCTCCTCTACATATCCCCAGCTCACAGCTGAAGATACTGAGTGGCTGTGTGGCCTACCCCAGAATGAGGAAGAGGCAGGATTTGAACTCAAGCATTGTATGGGCTACAGAGCTTGATTCACACTCCTGACAACCACTGCCTTGCTCAGGGCTCTTCCTTGTGTCTTGCTTTGCATTGCATTCTGGGAGGGCTACTTCACTCTCAAGTCTGACTAGACCTTCAGTTAGGCCCATTCTCTTGCAAAAATGCTCACTCTATTGTTTTTTTTTTTGTTTGTTTGTTGTTTTGGTGGGTCACAAGGCTTGAACTCAGGGCCTGGGCACTATCCCTAAACTTTTTTTTTTTTGACTCAAGGCTAGTGCTCTACCACTTTGAGCCACAGCACCATTTCTAGTTTTCTGCTGGTTAACTGGAATCTCGCAGACTTCAGGCTGACTTTGGACCTCGAACTTCAGATCTCAACCTCCTGAGTAGCTAGGATTGCAGGTGTAAGCCACCAGCACCCAGCAACTTGACTTTTTCTTTTAATTTAAGAATTTGTAATTAATTTTCCAGGACTTTAGGGCTTTTCTGATAGATGAACCTGCTAAATTTTAGCAGGACATGTCATTAGATATGACAGTTTCTGTGAGTCACTTGACTTCTTTTCTATTTTATTTCTGTGCCCATACAAGGACTTGACCTCAGGTCCCTGAGCTTTTTTGGCTTGCTTACTCATGGCTTGTGCTTTACTGGTTGAATCATACCTTCAGTCCAGATTTTTGCTGGTTAATTGGAGATAGACTCTTGAGGATTGTCTGCTCGGGGTGGTTTTGAACGATGGTCCTGATATGTTGGCCTCCTGAGTCTTTAGGATTACAGGAATGAGCCTTGAGTTGACCTTTTGGTATGTATCAATGTTGGCACCCCCTCAAAAAAAACAACCACCATTAAATTAAAAAAAAAAAAAAAAAAAAAAAAAAACAACCACCACCTGTCTCTGGTGCTCGCCCTTTCCTACAGCCTTAACACCCACTCTTGATACTTCCTTTAGCACAACTTCTTTCAGAGAAATGCTAACTGATTTATTTTGGACACAAATTCTAGAACTGCCACCAACCTGATTCCATCTGCTGTACATCTTCAAGAATACTTTGTACCTTCTGGTCTCTCTTCAAAACATTCTTCTCAGTTTTCTAATATATCTCCCCACTTATTCTCCTTTGAAAAAGAATATCTCATAGGGTGCTGGTGGCTCATGCTTATAATCCTAGCTACTCAGGAGGCTGAGATCTGAGAACTGAGGTTCAAAGCCAGACTGGCTAGGAAAAGTCTGTGAGACTTTTATCTCTAATGAACCACCAGAAAACCAGAAATGGAGCTGTGGCTCAAAGTGGGAGAGCACTAGCCTTGAGTGAAAGAGCTCAGGGACAGCCCAGGCCTTATGTCTGACAAAACAACAATCTCTTTGGTGATTACAGTAAGACTTAGAAGAGAGAGAGGTGGCCATGTGTGTGGCCAGTTATCTTCAACTGGAAACGCTTTCCAGCCCTTCTTGTTCACTAGTTACAGATGCTGTGAACTCAGCAAGGGCCATGCTCTTTTCCTATGGTGGATGGAGACCATGGAGACCATGGAGACTGCCACCAGAGGCAGCCGGGCTTCAGACTCCAAGTAATGGTGAGCAACTGGACCGCAGGTCAAAACATCTGCAAGTATGAAGTGAGAGAAATCTCCTCCTTTTGTTGTACCCTCACCATCTCCTCTCCCCCCCACCCCATGAGAACCCAACTCACACAGCACCAGGTCACTGAGAATAGGAAGAAGGATGCCTTGCCTTCTCAGCAGATTGGCATGACAAGAGCCAAGCCAAGGAGGCTGGTGGGTCCATCCTGTGACCCAGGCTCCTTCCACCTCAAGATGTTTGCTTGTTTGCTTGCTTCCCTCCTTCCTTGCTTGCTTTATGATGCTGGTCCTGGGCCTTGAACTTAGAACCTGAGCACTGTCTCTGAGCTTTTAAATGCTCAAGGCTAGTGCTCTACCATTTGAGCCAGAGCTCTACTTCTGCCTTTTTGGTAGTTAATTGGAGATAAGAATCTGATGGACTTTCTAGCCTGCGCTGGCTTCGAATCATGATCCTCAGATCTCAGCCTCCTGAGTAGTAAGATGGCAGGTATGAGCCCCACTGGTGCCTGGCTGAGATGTATCTTCTTCTTCCTTCCTCCTCCTCCTCTTCATCCTCCTCTTCTTTTTCTTCTTCCTCCTCTTCTCCTTCTCCTTCATCTTCCTCCTCCTCCTCTTGTTGTTGTTATTCTTCTTCTTCTTCTTCCTCTTCCTCCTCCTCCACCCCATTTCTTCGTCTGTGTTTAGACACAGGGCCTTTTCCCCCATGCCTGGGGAAGACAGCCTGGAGGAGCCCATGATCTTAGCCTCCTGGGACTGAAGTTGCTGTCCTTCTTCTGATGGCCAAACCTATCACAGGACCACCTAGGCACACACACACACACACAAACCTATCCCCTTGTGTACCTGGAGGAGAGCTAAGGGCTGGACATGAATGCTAGGGCGTCACTCACCACCAGCAGACTGAACAGTCAAGTATGAGAGTAAACTAAGGAAACCGGTCATAGTATCACAGGTCATCTTCTCCTGAGAAGTGAACAGAGAGGACAGTCTCTGCCAAAACGATGGAGTCCGCAGGGGAAGCGGAATGCATGGGATGAAGAAACAAAGACTTGAACCCGAGACTGCACGGAAGAGCATTTCCATGATGAAATGAAGGTGACCCAGCATCACAGTGGGACTTGAACTGAGGGCACGGAAGTTGCTGTGTGCAAAGGAGCCCATGGGAAGGAAGCTAACCGAGCTTGGAAGAGCAGCACCAGGGCCAGGGGCAGGGGCAGGGCAGGGAGCAGCCTGAGCTAGCTCTACCTGATGCTGGCCCTGTCTGAAGAATTACACCAGCCAACAATGTTGCCTTTCCACCTTCAGCAATGGCGTCTGGAGTTCTGTCACATTCATACATGTATGTGTTACATGCATTCCACAGGGAGTTTAGGAAATAACAGGAACAGGAAAGAAAGCACGAGGAATTGTAAACCCTGTTAGGGAAATCGTATCTGGCACTAGCCACCATGTACTAACTGCTACTGTGTCTCCTCCAGGACTTTGGTTTTGGGCTAATGGTCTTGAAAGCAATGGGTCCTTAGATGTAAATGAGGTAATTTTAGAAATTAAAACTGTATCACTGACAGGGCTGTTTGTATATAGAGGCATTGAATGGTATTTTTTCTAATTTTTCTCTCTTTATGGAAATTATGATTGCATGTGAGAATTGCTCCTATGGGATAATAAATGTGGACATTCCCAAAGACTCCTCAGCAAGGAGGTTTATCAGTGCATGGTTGATTACATATTGAAATCCTGGGAGCAATTTAAGACAATAACATTACAGACCTGACTGGGAAAAAAGGAAGTCATAAACTTGCACTTGGGAAAGGGAATAATTTCATAACGGTATATTTTCTGACATGGAAAAGCCTTCAAAGCTTCTTACTAAGTGGGAATAATTCTTGTGGCAAGCTAATTTGCTAGTTGTAAAGGATGTATTTAGTTGGGGGTTTTGTGTGTGTGTGTGTGTGTGTGTGTGTGTGTGTCCTGGTCCTGGGGCTTGAACTCAGGGCCTGGGCTGTCCCTTTGCCCTTCTTTTTTTGCTCAAGGCACTCTACCACTTGAGCCACACTCCATTTAGTCCAGGTTTTGTTGTTTTGCTTTTTTTTTTTCCCCCTGGTTAAGTGGAGATACAGTCAGACTTTTCCACCTGAGTTGACATCAAATCAAAATCCTTCGGGCTTCAGCTTCCTGAGTAGCTAGGATTACAGAAGTGAGCTACTGGAGTCTTGCTTACTTTATCTTAAACAGTGTTGGAATAAAAGATACCATTCCCTTTTGTTCCTCTTCTAGCATTTTACAGTGGGTGGGTAAGGGAGGGAGGGAAGAAAGGAGGAAGGGAGAGGAGGAGAGAAAGGGAGGTAGGGAAGGGAAGGAGGGAAAGAGAAAGGGGGTGGGATGTGGACCAGAATTTGCAATTTCAGGCTAAAGAAATCTGTCACTTGAACGCAAGGCTGGAGATATCACCACTAGATGGTACTATGAAGTAGTTGTTAGTTGTTAAACTTGGCATTGAGAGTGATTTTCTTTTTTAAATAAGAAATAAAACACTTTGGATACATTCTTGCCATCCCCATTTTCACTATCTTCTCCTCTTCAACCTTAATTTGCTACATCACTCTATTATGAAACAATAAAAGCCTTGATTCAGAACAAAAATCTCTGGTCAAGTTCTCAAGTTTAAATAAAATGTGGGCATCAAAGAATGGATAGTAGTTCTCCATTTTCTTTCACAATTACCTTCACCCTAGACAACAGTATCAAGGAACACAGACAACAGCTTTCAGAGAGAGCTGAGCAAATCTAAAGAAAAGACAAAATAGCATCAACTCAGTCAGGCACTGGTGGCTCATGCCTGTAGTCCTAGCTACTCAGGAGGCTGAGATCTGAGGATCATAGTTCAAAAGCCAGCACGGGTAGGAACATCCATGATACTCTTATCTCTAATCAGCCACTAAAAAGGCCAGAAGTGGAGCTGTGGCTCAAGTGATAGAGCACTAGCTTTGAGCAACAAGGCTCAGGGACAGTGCCCAGGCCCTAAGTTCAGGCCCCAGGACTGGCACAATAGCAAAAAAAAAAAAGCAAAATAAAACATAGCATCAACCCCTAAACGTTGTCATTGTTTAGGATAGAATGCACTCTGCAGCACAGGTGGGTTTTTTTGTTCTCCTTGTTAAGTCTTGCATGGGAAGAATGTGTACGTTTTGTCTTTATCAATGCATTCATTCCAAGCCAGTAGTGAATCCTCATTCAATCAAAGCATTGCTGTTCCAACAACCTCTCTGATGGGGATTAATCCCAGAATTGGTCACCCAGGGGAATCATCATTTCAGTTGGGAGAACACTGGGGACCAATGCTACTTGGCATGATTAATTTTGTCATTTTTCATTGGGAAAAAAAATTCCCTATTATTTACATGGGAAGGTCATTTGATTCTGGTTTGTAATAGATAACAAACCTCTTAATGTCATTGTGTGTGTGTGTGTGTGTGTGTGTCAGTCCTAGGGCTTAAACTCAGGGCCTGAGTGCTATCTTTTAAGCATTTTTTGCTCAAGGCTGTCGCTCTACCACTTGAGCCACAGATCCATTTCCAGCTTTTTGGTCATTTATTGGAGATAAGAATCTCACAGGCTTTCCTACCCTGGGCTGGCTTTGAATTACAGTCCTCCGATCTCAGCCTCCTGAGTAGCTAGGATTACAGGTGTGAGCCAGCAGAGCCCAGCTTTTCTCTGTCAATCTGGTAATTCTGGTAATAATCTAGCTCTCAGAAGCTCTATAAAGGCTTTGCCTTCAACTATCCCAGCACCTCTGCAATTTGCGTCAGGTCACAGATGGTTGCAGAACCTCTCACAGATTCTCAGATACACAGATAATTGTCTCTTATATAAAGTGACATTACATTTGCCTGAATCTGGTGCTCAGCCTCCTGTATCTTTACATCATCTCTAGATAGCTTGCAATATCTATGAATGTAAAATGCTAAGTGAGTAATTGTTATATTGTATTCTTAGAAAATGATAAGAAAAGATCTGTGTGTACTTGGTATACCCGAATTTTTTTTACTTCTATTATCTTGAATCTATAGAAGTAAAACCCAGGAATATGGAGAGCTGATTTCCACCTAAGAATCGGTTTGGGGGCTGGAAATGTGGCTTAGTGGTAGAGTGCTTGCCTAGCATGTATGAAGCCTTGGGTTCAATTCCTCAGGACCACATAAACAGAGAAAGCTAGAAGTGGCGCTGTAGCTCAAGTGCTAGCCTTAAGTAAAAGAAGCTCAGGGACAGTGCCCAGGCCCTGAGTTCAAGATCCAGGACTGGCAAAAAAAAAAAAAGAAAAAAAAAGAATCTGTTGATTGGATACTAGTGGCTCATGCCTGTAATCCTAGCTACTCAGGAAGCTGAGATTGGAGACTCTCCATTCAAAGCCAGCCTAGGTACAAAAGGTCTGTGAGACTCTTATCTCCAACAAACCAGTAAAAAGCCAGAAGTGGAAGTGTGGCTCAAGTGGTAGAGCACTAGCCTTGAGTGAGAGCTCAAGCCCCGGTCTCACACACACACACACACACACACACACACACACACACACACACACACACCATACATACTCAATATCATAAAAATGAAGCATACAGTATTTACTTTTTTGTGCAAAGATTATTTTCATCCATATACTGTCTGTGTAGTTTAACCACTAGATAAGGTGGTTTTTTTTTTTTCAGTAAATAGTTCTGGACTAGAAAGCAGAGAGCTCCTCGCAAGGAACAGATTGGACAGGGAAGTTGGCACAATCAGCGTGGAAGCCCTTGGAAGCCAGGAAAAGGAACATTTATTCTGTTTTCCTGGCTCCAAATCAATCGTCTGCCTCATCTCTGCCAAGGAGGGCCTGGGAACAGATTCTCAGCCCCGCATCACTCTCCCTGCTGGGCTCTGATGGCGGTGCCTGCTGACAATTCTACTTGGAGCTGGTGCGTTCACATCTTCCCCCAGAAGATCTGGCACATCCACAAGTCCCATCCACTGCCCCCTGGAAATATAAGAAGATGAGCTCAGAACTTGGCACACGTCTTTGAGAGATTGATTGCTCATATCTCCTTCAAGATGTAGAAGAACAGCCAAAGAGCCATGAACCAGGGATGAGCATCAGGAGTGGTCAACCTTATACTACTGGGACATGAAATTGAACCACCTTACAGGACTCACTGTCAAGGTTGTCTTGATTTGCTTGATGTAGGTTCAGTGCAAAGGCCAAGAAATATTATAAATTGTACATCAAATACAGCTGCAATTAAGAAATAAGTCAACAAGATCAGCTAGAACATGGAGCAATCTGGCTCTGTTGTAGGAATCCAGATCAGGGTACAGAAGAATATAGGCTAGACCTATGCCAAGTTTGGAAGCTCAAGAACAACTCCAAGCCGGGCAACCGTGGCTCACACCTGTCATCCTAGCTACTCAGGAGGCTGAGATTTGAGCATCACGGTTCAAAGCCAGCCTGGGCAGGAAAGTCTGTGAGACTCTTTATCTCCAACAAACTACTCAGAAAAGGCTGAAAATGGTGCTGTGGTTCAAGTGGTAGAGCACTAACCTTGAGCAAAAGCAGCTCAGGGAGAGAACCCAGGCCCTGAGTTCAAGCCCCAGGATGGGCAAAAAGCAAACACAATAAACGCACAGAAAAACCCAACTTTAAGGCAGAGGGTGAGGGGAATCTCTCTTCCAGAGAATAGGGAGCAGGATGAGACTGAGGAAAAAAAAATGTCTGGCACAGGAAAAGGTATCTGGAGACAGTGCATTCCCTTAAGTATTTCCCTCAAACTCCAGGAAAGCATCAATTTAGAAGAGTTTAGGAAGACTTCTCTTTATCATGGCAGTCAATTTACCATCAAAGCCTTAGCAACTGGGTATCTTTGTTATCTATGGCAGCACCCCAACTTAGGGATTTAGCAAGCATGTGTTGCCTCCCGGTTTCTGTGGGTGAGACATCTGGGCACAGCTTACTGGCGTTATCCAGCTCAAGACACAGTCTAGGTGTCATTCAGGGCTGCGATCTCATCCGAAGGGTCATTTGGAGAGAGATCCACTTGCGAGCTCACTTGCATGGCTGCTGTCAGGATTCAGTTCCTCAGGAGATATTAGGAGGAACGTCCTGATGCTTCTCGGTGTGTCGTCATGGGAACGGCTCCAGCTTTGCCGTATCAGCTCTGCAAACATCTGGGAAGAATCAGAAAAAAAAGACAGAGATTGTGATCTTTCATAACCTGATCTCAGAAGTGACATCTCATGCCCTTTGCTGTAGTTTCTTCGTTGAAATCAAGTCATCAGATCCATCCTAGACATACAAGGACTACACAGGGCACAAACCGGGAGGTGAGGAATCCCATGTTGATCACTGGATAAGGGTAGCAATGTCGTGGAACAAAATAGGACAACAGCGTGGAACTACTTAGGGCCCAAGGATTTTCAGTTGTAGGCATGACGAGTGTGAGATATCCAAGACCACACTGTATAGGCATCTGAGATACAGGCAATTCAAGAAAGAGGACAAGGGCATTGGAGACGTGGCTCAGGAGGTAGAGCGCCAGCTGATGAAAGAGAGCATCAGATACCAAGTTCAAGTCCCAGTTTTGGGGAAAACAAACAAACTAAAGGAAAAACAAGAGGGCAGGCTGGAGACAGCAGAAAGGCTCACACTTGAGCTGTTGGTTTTTCTCCCCATTCCACTGCATGTGTCTGCTACCTGGACCATGGGGCAAGTTCCCCAGGATTCCAAGAGAACTCATTGATCACACTGTCTTGACCTTGGTTTCAAACCACCTAGAGGACAGGAGCCCCTTAACTGTCTTTTTTTTTTGAGAGAAAGAAAATAAAGTTTAGCAATTAATTTTCTTGTATCATAGTTGTCGATTTCCTAGAAATAATCTGTAGTCTACTTTTAAGCCCGCAAAAAAGCAGCATCTACCTGTCTTATTTCGCTTGCTGGAAGCAAGCCAGCTAATACTCATGAAGGCATGTTGAAAAAGATGTTTAACCAGAGACAAGGGGTGACACTTCCAAAGCATAGGCTGTTCTATCATTGCTGTTTGGAACAACTGCTTTTCGTAAGAGATAGGAGCTTTTCCAGGCACTTTTGGCTTTTCCCACTTTTGTTTCTGGCATCACCCATCCCCACTTTGTATAGAAGACTTCTTTTTGGTGGCTCAGAAACTCACATCTCTGCATTTCACCTGCTGCCTGGGTTCATACCCCACTCCGCTCAGACCAGTGGTACCCAGGGTTCTTCTCATACTTCTTGTCCCATCTCTTAGGTTGTCAATTTTCCTCCTAGAATATTTCTTGTCATTCTCCCTGTGAGGCACAGAGCTCTCAGATTACCCTTAGGGATCTGCCACTCAGGTACTACTGCCCACTGCTCGCCCCTCCCCCCACCCCTCTCAGCCCCATCATGGACCCCCATCCCGCACTCAGTGCCCTGTTGAGCCTTGTTTTTCCCTTCTCCATGCAGGAAGGCTGTGTGCAGCTCCTCAGCTCTGAAGCCTCAGCTCCACCAGGATCATTCTCCATTTCCTTTCCTCAGCAAGGCTGTCCTTGATGTATCGCATGCCCTGCTGCTTGTTCTTAACTACTGACTTGAAATTACAATCTAGTCATTTCCTATCATAGATGCCACTTGCTGGAGATGAATTTAATCTGCACGACTGCAATGCAACATAGATATAATGCTTCTCATTTTTCTGGTTAAGGAAACTGGAATTCAAGGCTACACGGCTAATGAGGATCAGAGCCAGTCGGGTGCCAGTGGCTCACGCCTGTCATCCTAGCTACTCAGGAGGCTGAGAGCTGAGGATCACAGTTCAAAACCAGAGTCTGTGAAACTCTTATCTTCAATGAACCACCAGAAAACAGGAAGTGATGCTGTGGCTCAAAGTAGCCTTGAGCAAAAGAACTCAGAAACAGTGCCTAGGCCCACGTTCAAGCCCCATGCGGACAAAAACAAACCAATAAATAAAAACAAAATGTAAGAACGAGGGATTTGGACCTGGAATAGAGAATCAAGTGATGTATACCAACTTTTGACTGACAGGTATACTTCTGCATGTTTATTAAATATTAATGAGTAAATATTAACATAATTATAGTATGAGTATAAATAAGTGAATAGAACTGTTAACTCACATTTTATCAATAGATTTTAATTTTTTGAAGAGTGTGATGTTTCTGATACCGTTCCATGTCCAAAATACACATGAACACTGGCATGTTCCCATATCTGGTCCCATATCTGACTCTATTCCATTAAATACCTATGTTAAATGAAGTGCCATACTTAAGATTTATGCATTGACATTAATAGGCTCTAGGGTATAATGTTTTAATCTATAAAAAGTACCAACCAAATGAATCATTACCATGGCAACCTACCGCCTGCATTAGTAGCTTCCCAAGGCAAGGCCCTTCGGAGATGAACATTTACTGAGTAACATCCACACTAATGGAAACTCCTCAGGAAGGATCTGCAATGACTTCTTGGAGTCAGGATTTACAGTTATTTTTTGCAAATCCCTTACATTCGAAGTTTCATTCCTAGGTTCAAAAGGACATCACAGATCTTGTTTCATTCAAGTACAAATCTGTGTGTCTGTGTGTGGTGTGTGTGTGTGCGTGTGCGTGCACGTGTGCGCGCACTATTGGATTTGAACTCAGGACCTTTCACTTTCTAGATCTAGGGATCTACCACTTGAGCTGTGCGCCCCCAACCTTATGTTTGTGCTGGCTCATTGGAGATAGAGTCTAGATACCTTTTTCTTTCCCAGCTGGCTTTGAACTGCGATCATCCTAATCTCAGTCTCCTGAACAGCTATAGGTATGAGCCACCAGAACCCGGTTGATGTATTAATCTTTTTTTTTTAACCAGTCTGGGGTTTGAACTCAGGGCCTGGCCATTGTCCCTGAGCTTCTTTTGCTCAAGGTTAGCACTCTACCACTTGAGACACAGCTCAACTTGAGCACTTTACCACTAAACCACATTCCCAGCCGAATGTATTGTTAATCAAAGGAGAGTCATTACTGAATCATCATTGATTTTATATTGTATAAAGACATAACAAAGCTCCAATCATATCATTTTTTTTATACTACATTCTTTTCATATTTTATTTTATACCATGCATTTCAAATTCTTAAGACAAAAATGGATTATTTGATTTCAAATAAAATCTGCAACTGTATTTAAAAAAAAGATTTAAATTAATGGAAAAATAGCCCACATTCATGGATTGGAAGACTTACTACTGCTAATATTTCAATATTACTTAATATTTCTTGCACTTCAATATTTGATAGAGATTCCATTAAATGTGTAGAATCTCATGAAATTTTGTTTTGCAGAAATTATTTTTAAACCTACCCTCTAGTTCATTTGGAATCTCAAATCATCCTTAGTAGCCAACACAATCTTGTTAAATAAAAACCAAGTTGGAAATAACACACTTCCCCATTTCAAAACTTATTAGAAAATTATACTAATCAAAACAGTGCAGTAAAAAAAAAAACATAGCTGGATTAAAGGGTAATCCTAGCTACTCAGGAGGCTGAGATCTGAGGATCATAGTTTGAAGCCAGCATGGGCAGGAAAGTCAGTGAAACTCTTCTCTCCAACTGATCACCAAAGAGCTGGAATTGGAACTTTAGTTCAAGTGGTAGAACTCCAGCCTTGAGCAGTAAAGCTCAGGGACAGTGCCCAGGCCCTGAGCTCAAGCCTCAGGACTGGCATAAATAAATAAAAATAAAAGAACAGTTGGGTACTGGTGGCTCACGCCTATAATCCTAGCTACTCAGGAGGCTGAGATCTGAGTATTACGATTCAAAGCCAGCCCAGGTACAAAAGTCCATGAGACTCACATCTCTAATGAGCCACCAGAAAACTGGAATTGGAGCTGTGGTTCAAAGTGGTAGAACACTAGCCTTGAGCAAAAAGCTCAGAGACAGTGCCCAGGTCCTGAATTCAAGTCCCACAACCAAAAATAAATAAAATAGACTAGTGGTATAGAATGAACAGAAACTGAAGACATAAACACAGCCATATATTAAAACATATGCTCACGGATTTTTTTTTCTAGTTCTAGAGTGACCTTGATATTTACGTTCTAAGGATCCAGGCTCAGGAGACCATGGTTTTTTGTTTTTTTTTTAATTCCCTTCTTTTCAGGCCTTTTTTGAAATTCAAAGGGGAACTGGACTTTAAATTTATTTCAGGGCAAAGTTTTTAATGTGCTTATTAGCGCCTTTCCTAGCTTCTGGAAAGAGGATTTCTTTAAAAAAAAAAAAATCTTTAACATGAGTGTGCTCCATTTGTATCTTTGAAGAAATGATTTTTCTCTGGCATGCAATACAGAGGGAACACATGGGAGTTGCTATCAGAGATTCAATAACCCACTCGTAATGTGGCAACTTTCCTCTCCAATCTGTTGTTTGCTTAGAGACAAAAATAGAGATTTCAACCTCAGAGCAAAGAGCTGCTTATTGTATTTATTTAGTGTGTTAAAATTAAAACTGTTGTGAATTCGGCAGCTTCGTTTTGCAGAGGTGGAGAAAAGCTTTTTTTTTTTTTTTTTTTTCAGGTTGGTTCAAGTAAATTCACACTTCCCGAGTTCCATTTTGTGTTTCAGGATCTAAAAATGAACTTAAGATTAAAAACAAAATGCCAACCACATTCCCTTCTCCTCCCCTTCCCCGTGGTGGCATGTTTGAGTATAGTGCCCAGCAAATATCCAAAATGACACCTTCAACCCCGGCTGCAGCCTGGGAGATGCATCTCCCACCGAGCATTGTTCACATCTGCTTTCATGTATTTTTTTTCTCTCAACTTTGGATTATTGAGGTCATTCATCCTCAACTCCATTCTCGCCTTTGGAATTGATTTCCTTTTTCTTTTTTTTTGAAATTGAAGCATTAAAAGAGAGAAGGAAAACATCTTAAGCAAGAGAAGGTCACTGAGGAGAATTCACGTTATTTACCACCCAAGTCTCTTTACATCTTGGAGGACCCCTCATCCTTAGGGATGGATGGTTTAGCAGAGACCATTTGCCATAGCTTGTATGTGTTCCCCCAAAGTGTAGGTCATAGACACTTAATTCCTAAAATCACACACGCATGTGTTATATTTGGAGGTGGGATCTTTGCAGAGCAATTAGGATCCAATGACATCATAAGGGTGGAGCCCCTGGAATATCATTAGTGGCTTTATAAGAAGTGAGTTAGCAGGCTCATTCCCTCTACCATGTCATGAGACAACCTGTGGTACTCACCAAATGCCACACCAATGCTGTAGCCTTGCTGTTGGGCCTCCCAGCCTCTAGAACTCTGGGCAAAATTAACCTTTATGCGTTAGAAATGAACCTGCTCATGGCATTCACTTATAGAAGCAGAAAATAGATGAAGACACCCCCTCAATCTCTGTGTTAGCCATTTGGTAACGTGGACTGAATCATACAGATAATGATTTGTTCAAAAATAATAATAGCAGGGCTGGGAAGGTGGCTCAGTGGTAGAGTGCTTGCCTTGCATGCATGAGGCCCTGGGTTCATCCTCAGCACCACATAAGCAGAAAACCAGAAGTAGCACTGTGGTAGTGCGCTTGCCTTGAGCTGAAGAGCTGAAGGACAGCATCCAGGCCCCAGAGTTCAGGCCCCACGAACGACAAAATAAATAAATAATAATACTAATAGCAGCTGGGTGCCCAAGGCTCATGCTTGTAATCCTAGCTACTCAAGACGCTGAGATCTGAGAATCATGGGTCAAAGCCAGACTGGGCAGAAAAGTCCCCATGAGACTCTTATCTCCAATTAACCATGCAAAAACCAGAAGTGGGGCTGTGACTCAAAGTGGTAGAACCGTAGCCTTGAGTAAAAGCTTGAATACAGAGACCAGGCCCTGACTTCAAGCTGCACAACTGACAATAATTATAATTGCAACAAAATACTCGATGATGACATGAATAACATTGTAAGTGGCTGGTGGGGGAGCTGGTTTCTTTCTCTATCACCAACCACAACCCCAAAAAGCTCCTCGATCTTTGGACAGCCTTGCTAAGCAAGCCAGAAGCCAAGCTGGCTGCTTTTCCTAGATGCAAAATCAAGCCAGGAATCACATAGACTTGAAAGGCCCTTTCAAATTCTATTATTCCGATTGCCTTAAAATAGACCTGGGAAAAACTTTCCTTCATGTGATTATTTAGTGTTAGATTTTTTTTTTTAATGCTATGAAACTGACAGCATATCTTACATATGTTTTCTGATAGATCTAGGGCAGTGAACCCCTTCTGGATATTTTTTCCTCCTCTGAAATCACAGGGAAAGAAATAAACAGCTGTCAGGAAGAGGAAAGCTAAACCGGTGGAGTGCTGACTCAGTGTTCTGTAAGTTCTGAGTTGTCCCACAGTGCAAGTCACTGGCTCTGACATGCAAGTTCTGGTTTTCCTTGTTCTAGGTCAACAGAAATTAGGTGTGTGAGGCTGAAAAGAAGTAGAGAGCAGAAATGGCAAATGTAAATATGTAGAAAGTGTTGAAACATGTAAAAAAAAAAAAGTTAAAGAATATAAATTTCACAACCAGCAATTCTAGGCATTCAGGCATATTCAAATACAAATACATATTTAATATATGACTACTACCTGATTCTTTTTTTTTTTTTGTCAGTCGTGGGACTTGAACTCTGGGCCTGGGCGCTGTCCCTCAGCTCTTCAGCCCAAGGTGAGCGCTCTACCACTTGAGCCATAGCACCACTTCTAGTTTTTTGAGTATTTTATTGGAGATGAGTTTTACAGAGTTTTCTGCCGGGGCTAGCTTTGAACTATGATCCTCGAATCTCAGCCTCTTGAGTAGTTAGGATTACAGGCATGAGCCACCAGCTCCTGGCCACCTGATTCTTATAATTGGGAAAGCTTATCAGCCTAATAAGGATTTCTCTTTATGGCAGCTATTGAATGATGCAATTGTCCATTGCTTTGTCTTTTTCTCTTCAACACTCAATACAATGTTTGCAAGGGAGACAGTATTTTACAAATATCTTTTACAAGTATTTTACAAGTATTTCATACATTTTATCTCTAAGTCATATTTCATTACCTTGAAGACTCTTATCTGGAAGTAGAGTCTGGGTTCCAACAATATCTAGGGTTTTATCATAATTGTGGAAAAGCAAGTATATCTGTGAGGTGATCTTAACAATTTCTTTTTGTTATTCCTATTAACCAATGACCATCCAAGACTGGAATGGTGTCATCTCTCTCAGCTTTTAGGATAAAAGCTAGAAGCATTTGCTGGGAGCTGTAATGCTTTAAATTGTCCAATTGTCTTATCTGTTGTTATGATATTTTTATTATTTATTTTAATTTTGTGCCAGTACTGGGGCTTGAACTCAGAGCTTATACACTGTCCCTAAGCTTTTATTTGCTCAAGGCTGGTGCTCTACTACTTGAGCCACACAGCTCAAGTGGTTAATTGGAGATAAGAGCCTCACTGACTTTCCTGCTCTGGCTGGCTTTGAACCCATGATTCTCAGATGTCAGCCTCTTGAGTAGCTAGGATGACAGGTGTGAACCACTGGCATCCAGCATAATTTTATTTTTAGCCAGGAGCTTTTTTCTTACCCTAAAGAAAACTCTACTTTTAACAACCATCTACCCATTGTTTTTTGTCATCTTCAGTAGCAAAAGAGAGAAAGAAAAAAACCAAAAGGCCCCCAGATGACAAATGTCCTAAAGGAACAAAGAAAGGGGGATTGTGTTTTGGTGCCACCCGCAGGGCTCTAGCTAGAATAAAGGGCTGCTTGTGAAAGTCCTGGCGGGGACCAGCTGACTGTTGGAAAGTATCAACAGCTCTTGAACCTGCCTGCTTCTGTCTGCAGCTGGCTCAACAGAGAACTGAGCCCAGCTCACTGTCTGAGAGTTTCCCGAGCACCACTAGGCCTGAGTATGGCTTCCCTTCCTTTTCTGCCCACTGAACTTGTATTTGCCCAGAAGTTAACCAAGAGTTTGCTGACTGTCATCAAAAGGAAAGATAACCAAACCCAGCAAATTCAATTTACACTGACCCATTTTCCACTCCAACCTCAGGTTTTAGGTTCTTGGCCCAGTAGATTTTCTGGCATAAAGACATGAGCTATGTCTCACTTGCCTTGGGATCAAACCCAAGGATTTCCTTTCTTTAAACATTTTCATTTAAGCCAGGCACTAGTGGCTAATGACTCTAATCCTACCTTCTTAGGAGGCTGAGATCTGTGGATCACAGTTCAAAGCCAGTCCAGGTAGGAAAGTCTGTGAGACTCTTTATCTCCAATTAACCAGCAGAAAAATGGAAGTGGTGCTGTGGCTCACAGTGGTAGAGCGCTAGCCTTGAGCAAAAAGCTCAGGGACAGTGCCCAGGCCCAGAGTTCAAGCCCCATGACAGACTAAATAAATACGCAAATAAATAAAATAATAATAATTATTATTTATATTCTCTTGCTTTTAGTTATACAAGGGAGATTTCACTGTTACATTTCCATACACGTTTACAATGTGTTCCAATCAATCACCCTGCCCCCATCTCTCTTCCAGCCCTCCTTTCCTGTTTCCCTAACAATTTCAACAAGTTTCATTGTTCTGTTTTCACAGTTGCAAATAGTCTGGATCAGGCTCCTTTAGAAATGCCCTTTTTAAAGATCAGTTGTTGTTTTTGGTGGCAAAAAATATATAACACACATGCCATAAATGTTGCCATTCTGATTTGGAGGCATTTGGTAATTCCTGTGCCTAAGCTGTACACACCATCAGCTCTCTTCAGAATCAATTTTGAAAAATACTTCTGCACCAGGTGCTGGTGGCTCACATCTATAATCCTAGCTACTCAGGAGGCTGAGGTCTGAAAATCTCAGTTTGAAGCCAGTCAATGTAGGAAAAGTCCATGAGACTCTTATCTCCAATTAATCTGCAAAAAGCCAGAAGTGGCTCAAGTGGTAGAGTACCAGCTTTGAGTGGAAAAGCTCAAGGACAGCACTCAGGCCCTGAGTTCAAGCCCCAAGAATGGCACACACACACACACACACACACACTAATAAGAAGAAGAAGAAAAAAGAAAGCAAAGAGAAAAACACTTCTGCAATTCCAACCATCTATTCTTCATTTTATATTTAGGAAAATTACACTGTTCTACCTTTTCTTGTGTGTTCAACCAGGATAAATTTGATTTATCTAATTTTGAAGGACTTGTCCCATTTATTGATTAATGTAAGAGAATCATTTAAAGTTACATTCAAACTAAATATATGCAAAGGATTATTTTCAGTTTAGTAATAACCCACATAATTTCTTTATCATTACGTACTCACATTGTTTTCTACTATTTCTAGCCTTTTTATTAAGTCTGGGGGGAAAAAAGCTTTAACCAAGTATAATATAACCCAAGAGGAAAGTCATTAATTAAATATGTGACTCTTCATAAATTCAAAAGCAACTGTACCATTTAATGTTTTAGTGAACTTTATATGACAATGGGTCTTTTTAAAGTTCTTAACTGTGGGTGAAATACATATTTTGCTACTTTCATGCATTTTCAAATGCATTGCTATTTATAAACCCAATACAGACACATACACATGTTAAAGTTGTTTAACTTATGAGGAAGACTGCACTTAAAGGCAAAAGGCCAAAAGATTGTCCTTTCCACCCTCGCAAATTGCTGTCAGGAAAATTTGGGGTTGCTTAACAATATAAGACACAGTAAGGCTTATTTGCAGCTTCTTGCCTTAAGTTGGTCAGGCTGTGAGTTGCCATTCTTTTTATTTTATTTTATTGTCGGTCGTGGGGCCTGAACTCTGGGCCTGGGCGCTGTCCCTCAGCTCTTCAGCTCAAGGCTAGCGCTCTACCACTTGAGCCACAACAACACTAGTGGCTTTTTCTGCTTATGTGGTTCTTAGGAATCGAACTCAGGGCCTCATGCATGCAAGGCAAGCACTCTACCACTGAGCCACCTTCCCAGCCCATTCTTTTTATTTTTATTGGTCATCCCTCCCTCCTTTCTTCCTTCCTTCTTTCTTTCCTTCTCTTTCCCTCCCTCCCTTCCTTCCTTTCTTGTCCTGGGGCTTGAAGTCAGGGCCTGGGCATAGTCCCTGAGCTTTTGTATTTTCTCAAGGCTACCACTGTACCACTTGAGCCTTAGCCTCACTTCCAGCCTTTTGGTGGTTAACTGGTGATAAAAGTTTCACAGACTTTCCTGACCAGGCTGGCTTCAAAATGTGATCCTCAGATCTCAACCTCCTGAGTCACTAGGATTACAGGTGTGAGCCACTGGCACTTGGCTTATTTTTTACCTTTTTATAGCCACCTTCCCCAATTCGGAAACTTCCTTCCATTAACACCACTTGCAGAGAGAAATGGCTCTTCAACTGTTAGTTACACAGGCTGACTTTCTACTTTTCAATCTGATGCATAAAGCATTGAAGAATTTTGTGGTAGCTGGGCTTTCTTTTTTCCTGTCACTTATAGGAGTAATGTTTATCCTGAGTTTTTCTCAAAATTTCTATGTTACTATTTCTCACTTCCATATCCATAGAAAATGATTTGGTAGATTATATGTAAGGAAAACGTTGACTCCCTCTCCCCCTCCCTCTTTCTCTTCCCCTCCTTTTTTTTTTTTTTTTGCCAGTACTGGAGCTTGAACTCAGGGTCTTGGACATTCACTCCACTTGCTTTTTCATGGCTGGTACTCTACCACTTGAGCTATAGTTCCACTTCTGGCTTTTTGGTGGTTAACTGGAGATAGGAGTCTCAGGAACTTTCCTGCCTGGGCTTGATCCTCAGATCTCAGCCTCCTGGGTAGCTGAGATTACAGCCCTGTGCCACTGGTGCTTATCGATTCCTGTATTTTTGCTGTATATTTGGTCTGTGAGGCTGCTGATTTCTAAAATGCATTGCATCAACCCATCTTAAGCTTCATGCTTCTCTTTCCCCGCTGGCCCCATTACTTTTAGACAATACCAAATAAGAAGAGTTTGTATGTGAAAATATTAGGGTTACAGAAGAAGTAGAAATCACTAAGAAGGTCTCAATCCATATGAAATTTAGTGTTAAGTTATGGTTGTAAGATAAATAATAACATTGAGATAAATACATGCTGGAAGGATTAAGATAGGCTGGGATGGGAGAAGAGGCTGAGCCCCTCTGAGGTGGCCATCTATGAGGGTTAGATTATGGCTTCCCTCTGGCCATTGCTTTCAGAAACTCAAGAGCTGAGTAAATACAAATTGGGAGTAAAGCTCTCCTTTCAACCATTGGTTTGCATGCTTATTTTAATGATATCACTTTAAATTATAATATTCAAAGCTAGTTACAGCTGTATAATTGAGGCATCGTTATAATCGTGATCTACTTGTATATGTACATACAAAATTCATTGGCCTATGGTAGGCAAAGCTGTTGAAAAATTTGCCCCAAAGATCCTTGACAATAACCAAGTACAAGTTACCAAGGGAAGTTATAAACTGCATTGCATGCATATATAAAACTTACAAAAATAGGCCGGTGCCTGTAACTCATCCTAGCTACTCGAGGCTGAGATCTGAGGATTGCAGTTCAAAGTCAACCCAGGCAGGAAAATCTGAGAGACATTTATCTCTGATGGACCACCAAAAAGCCAAAAATGGAGCCATGGTTCAAGTAGAAGAACATCACCATTGAGCAAAAGAGCTAAGAGATAGTTCAAGCCTCCAGTATTCTCCTCCAACCTCCAAATTCATGTTATGTGTACAAATTTTAGAATTCTAGTCAAAATCGGAACAACCCTTTCCCCATTAACTCACACATTTAATATTAAATATTCTTTACCTATTTAATGGATCAAAACCGCTTGGCTGTTTCAAAGGACAATTTTAATGTAATTGATCCTCTTAAACATTTCAAATACATCAAGAGAGGGTTACAAACGTAAGATATTAAATCTTCCTAAGGACTTAAACCACTCATCAATCAAATCAGTTTTATAAATTTTTTTGAGATAAAATCCTTTTAAGCCTTTGAAAAATCATTTTTAAAAAATTAACAGAATATGCACAGGACCTCATAGTGGTTATATTTAAACATATGTTATGTAAGCATACAGTGGAGTTTTTATTCTCTCCAGAGATGGCAAATTACCATGCCTGTCACACCAGCCAACCGATCCTACAAGGTCAAAAGCAAAACACAGTGACATGATCTCTAAATGAAACAGCTAGGAGGGCCTTGGGCACAAGATCCCAGCAGATCTGGGCTGGACATCTTATGGGCACCTTTGTCTGCTCTGGCATCAGCAGTTGACAAGTGTATGACTTTCAAACATATGCATTCATTCATTGAAATTATTCCGATTTCAGTTTCTGATAATCCAGAGACTGCTTTTTCCTCAAAATGAACTATTCTTGAATCAGTGAAAACTTTCTAGGTCTTGCTTGCGCGCCCCTGCCTGCCTGCCTGCCTGCCTGCCTGCCTGCCTGCCTGCCCGCCAGTACTGGGGTTTGAACTCAAGGCCTGGGCACTTTCCATTTGCTTTTGTGCTCAAGGATGGGTACTCTACCACTTGAGTCACAGTTTCACTTCTACCTTTTTGCTGGTTAATTGAAGGTAAGAGTCTCATAGTCTTTCTTGCCTGGGCTGGCTTTGAACCTCAATACTCATATCTTAGCCTCCTGAGTAGCAAAGATTATAGGTGTAAGTCACCAGTGACCAGCCCAAGACTTGCCTTTAAAGTTCATTTCCTGCCACTATTGTGTAATTTCCTATGCAGAAGATGAAAATATTCTCTCATGGAAATTTGAGCCACTTAGCTGTAATTGGACTTCTTTTTTTTAATTGTGTCTACAGCAGGTGACCATCTATTCCTTATATCAATGTTATGTTACATAAGAGAATTGTTTTATTGCTTTTTTAACTTTTATAAACTTAATTTTTTTTCTTTCAATGCAGGGATGGAGTTCAAACCTTGCTTTTTTCTTTCTCAGTCCTGGGGCTTGAACTCAAGACCTAAGCACTGTCCCTGAGCTTCTTTTGCTCAAAGCTAGCACTCTACCACTTGAGCCACAGTACCACTTCTGCCTTTTTCTGTGTATGTGTTACTGAGGAATCAAACCCAGGGCCTCATGCGTGCTAGGCAAGCACTCTACCACTAAGCCACATTCCCAGCCCCAAACTTTGCATTTTTGGGTACACCTTCTACCACACCCCCCAGTACCCTCTATTTCTGTTTTTAAAGCTTATCTAATTCATTCAGATTATCTAATTTGTACAAGTCAAAAATTCTATATTAACAATCTGAGTGTGAGTCTTGTCAGAATTTTGAATCTAATTTGGTGTAGCTAAAAGAAGAATTATAAAATATCCAGGCTAACCAGGCTCTGGTGGTGCATACCTGAAACCATAGCTACTCAGGAGGCTGAGAGCTGAGGATCAAAATAAAAAGCATCCAAGCTGAGGAGTCATGCGAGGCTTTCTGAGATTATTGGACTTTGGCAGTTGACTGTCCATTTTTCATCTTGGCTTCCTGATGTTCATTTTAGCCTTTCCACATATCATTATTTCTGAAATGCCTACAGTTAAAAACTTCTAACCAACTGGGCATGCTCAACAATTATCTGCTGATCCAATAGACTAAAATGGATTCTCTTTAGTCACCAGGACTTCCGTCATCCAGGAGGAATTCAACATTTGTGGAAAGCTATGTTAAGAATAAGCACACAGGATGTGTCTCTTTTTCTTTTCTTCCTTTTTCTTTTTTCTTTGATTTTGGGACTCAAACTCAGTACCTGATGCTTCCGCTCATTGGCTGGCACTCTACCAACTGAGACACACCTCCAAGACACCTCTGTGTCTTTAACTCCCTCCTGTGTTGTCTTGAGCAAGTCAGTACCTCGTGCCAGTCACAAACAGCAGTCTGACACCAGCCATACCATTCTGAGCTCCCAATTATGGATGAATAGCATCATAGAATTCTACCAAGATCCAACAGTGGATACTTTGTTGATTGGGGGAGCAAATGTGATCACAAAGAATTTGTCCCACTAACCCCAGCCCGACCCTGTCCCTTCTCACCTCTTGATTTCTCTGATGATGCCAGGCATGGCTCTGGGTCAAATGCAGAAAACACCAGATGGTGTCCTACCACTGAGAGATAAAGGATAAAGCAACCATGCTCATTGGTTGTAGCGTGTGGGTAGGGGGTATGTGAAGCTGACTGTATGAATTACATTACGATCCCAAGATATGAAGGCTGGAATCTGAGTCCATTTCCATATTGACTTATAGACTTTGAAGAGAGTATTTTTTTAATCCTGGAAGAAACACATTATCACATAGAAATATGGATAATACTGACAAATGCTTACAACCCTTTATGGAAAACATTTGTAGGCTGTGCACCTAGTTTCCTTTTTTTCACAGAAACATTATTCATGTTTTGTGTTCAAGGAAAAGTGTGTCAAGCTAAACTTCCTTCCCAGCTTCCTTTGCGGTTCAGCTCAATGAAAATTTAAATAAAAGTTTTTTGCTTGGTATTTCTTGCAGCTCTCTTTAAAGCTGAACTGAGTTCCTGGCGAGATGAGTCTGTCTGCCGCTTGCCTTTTCCTTTCTATTCTTCTAAATTGCAGATTGAGCGGCTGAAGCTCTGGCAGCCATTGTATGATCTTGAGGAACAGAAGCAATAGGCTAAATAGAGGCAAAAACAGAGCTTCATGATTTTGTGAAGCCACTTGACTAACCCTTGTCTGACAAACGAATATTTTTCACATTAAAAACAAACAAACAAACAAAAAACTCAAGCCAGGCGCCGGTGGCTCACGCTTATAATCCTAGCTACTCAAGGGGCTGAGATCTGAGGATCACTGTTCAAAACCAGCCCCAGCAGGAATGGCCGTGAGACTCTTATCTCCAATAAACCACTAGAAAACCAAAAATGGCGTTGTGGTTCAAGAGGTAGAGCACTAGCCTATGCTGAAGAGCTGAGGGATGATGCCCAGGCCCAGAGTTCAGGCCCCATGGCCAACAAAACAAACAAAAAAAACGCTTTTCATTTGTTAAGCCACCATAATACATTTTCCATTAGTAGCACCAACACAAATTCCTCGTGGATACTAAAATTGTAGATTTCCATTACATAATAACTGAAAGACAAATTCATTCCTAAAATGAACATTTAATAAACATGAAGCTAAGCACAGAATCAGGACAGCAATGGTGGGTTCAGAAATCCTATCTTTGAAGACATTCTGTTCATGGGACCTAGTGAGTAAGAAATACCAATGTCTTTAGACTTATTGATGAGATGTTTGCACACCTGTGTGTGGTAAATAAATACTAAAATCAGACAGAAGTGCTGGCGGCTCACACCTGAAATCTTTGCTACTTAAGAAGCTGAGATCTGAGGATTGTAGTTCAAAGCCAGCTCAGGAAAAAAGTCTGTGAGATGCTTATCTCTGATTAATCACCAAAAAATTGAAGCAGAGCTGTGGCTAAAGTGGTAGCACATCAGTCTTGAGCAAAAAAGCTCAGGAACAGCACCCAGGCCCTGAGTTCAAATCCCAGAACCGGCACACCCACAAAAAATTAAAAATTAAAATCAAGTTGGGTGCTGGTGGTTCACACCTGTAAACCTAGCTATTCAGAAGGCTGAGATATGAGGATCGGTTTGAAGCCAGCCTGGGCAGGAAAGACCATAAGACTCTTATCTCCAATGAACCACCAGAAAACCAGAAGTGGCACAGTGGCTCAAAGTGGTAGAACTCTAGCCTTGAGCAGAAAAAGCTCAGCCCAGGCCCTGAGTTCAAGCCCCACGACCAAACCAAAAAAAAATTTTTTTTTAATTCAAGATCTTCTATCTAAGTAAAATATCTGGTTTCTGTGGGTTGAACATATTGTGACAGCTCTTCTGAGGTGAAGTCTGGCCTATAACCATAAAAGAGACATAAGCCCTAGTGGAATGTGCTATTCCATCCTACTTACCATGCAATGTAAGAAGCTCTAGTTTTGAATGGGGACCAGAAGAGGAGAAAGTGCTAAGAAGCCTTCAGGCTGTCTTGCAAGCTGCTGGGCCAGGAGACACACGATCCAGCAGATGCCATGGTACCCAAAGTATCAGTGGCAGATAAAGATGCCAGTTGGAGCTCTTGGCAGGCCCTAGTGGGCAAACTGAAGCATAACTAAAATTTTGGAGCAAAGCCCTGACATCCCCTGTAGATAACTGCTCTCCTTTTGAGGAATAAATTTCGGCTTGTCACTGAGGCCTTAGTAGATTGAGCACTTAACTAGGAGCCGTCGTGTTACTGTATGACCTAAGCTGTCAATCAGGAACTAGGTATTTCTGACCTACCAAATCACAAAGACAGACATGTCCAGCTGTCCTCCACCACCAAATGGATATGAGATCTGTGAGATTGGTCCTGAGCAGACAGGGAAGGCCACTCATCTCATTCAGGAAAGTTCTGACTGAATCAATCACCTTTCAGAAGGCTCCATGTCCTAATGGAGCTGCTTAGGGATTAGAAGAGCCACATAAGAATCTGGAAAGGATGGGAACATTCAGATTGGAAGCTGTTGCCCTTGCTAAAATGGTGGAAAGAACCGTTTTGGGTTTTTTTTGGGGGGTTGAGGGAGAGGGGAGGGAGGAACAGTCATGGGTAGGGCTTGAACTCAGGGCCTGGGTGCTGTCCCTGAGCTGCTTTTTGCTCAAGGCTAACACTATACCATTTGAATCACAGCACACTTCTGGCCTTTTCTGTTTATTGGAGATAAGAGTCTCATGGACTTTCCTGCCTGGGCTGGCTTTGAACTGCAATCCTCAGATCTCAGCCGCCTGAGTAGCTAGGGATACAGGTATGAGCCACTGAAGCCGGGCTTTTTTTACAAAGGAATCTTCATACTGATTTCCATAATGGCTGCACTAGCTTACATTCCCACCAACAGCGTAAGAGGGCTACCCCACGCCTGAAACCTCACCAGCATCTGCTGTTTGCATTCTATGAACACCTTTGCATAACATGTGCTTTATCCCCTTTCTTATTCCCTCATCTCATGACATGCAATGTATACTCATGTTTTATCATAGCATTTAAGAACTGTGCACACCATACTATTTAACTCACAGGTTAGAAAAGGAAAGGTGTAGCCGGGGGCTGGTGGCTCACACCTGTAATCCTAGCCACTCAGGAGGCTGAGATTTGAGGATCACGGTTCAAAGCCAATGTGGGCAGAAAGTCCATGAGACTCATCTCCATTAAACCACCAGAAAACTGGAAGTAGTGCTGTGGTTCAAGTGGTAGAAGTGCTCGCCTTGAGCTGAAGAGCTGAAGGACAGCACCCAGGCCCTGAGTTCAAGCCCCACAACCAACAAAAAAAAAAGAAAAGAAAGAAAAGGTGTGAACATTATTCAAGGACTTTGCCTTCTCTTCTGGGGAAAGGCTTAGTGCAGTTTGCTTGTGCCTAGTTGAATAATACAGAGAAGAACGACTTATTTTATTTATAAATAGTAGGTATCATTTAAGGAAATAGATGTCTGTGCTAATTGACAAGGAGTGGGCTTCTGATGGATCCTTTTGAGTGTTTGGGGGTTCTGTCTGTTTATTGCTTATGTAAGGGTGGACAGCTTTTAGTTTATTCCATGTATAATGAGTTCCTTGAACAAACAGAAAATGATTTTTTATATAACGTATGAGTCTCTAGTTGTTACTGCCATTATTCCTTTAACTATTGTTTCCCTTGCTTCTCCCCTCTCTGTTTGGGGCTCTTGGTGTATCTTGCTGTGCTTTGTGGCCCTCAGAGGTTTCTGAGGACTTTTCATTTTGCTTTATTTTTCTTTCTGCCTTTCAAACTGGATTGTCTTCAAGTACATTGACATATTTTCCTGCCAGTTGAGATATGTTATTACAAAAACTAGTGAAAGAAATTGTGCTGGTTGGGGTGCTGGGCAGTCCCCAAAGCCTGGATGCTGTCCCTTAGCTTTTTTTTCTATCTTGTATATAAGGCTGGCACTCTAGTTTTTGTGGAATTCAGGTGAGGTCTGATGGAATGTAAATGGTGAAAATAGGTAACCATGGCAACATGGCTTGGTGGGGACTCCATATGAAATCAGCAGAACTTACTGACTGCAAAATGAAATGAGGTAGATAGTTGTGACGCCAAAAATGGGACATAAAATAACATGAAAAGACTTGACAGGCTCGGGACTAGCTGACGCCCATAATCCTAGCTACTCAGGAGGCGGAGATTTGAAGATTGCCATTTGACAACTAGCCCAGGCAGGAGAAAGTCTCTGAGACTCTTATCTCCAGTCAGCTAGCAAAAAAACTGGAAGTGGAGGTGTTGCTCGAGTGTAGTTCAAGTTCCCAAGTTCTCTTGGGGAGGAAGCCAAGTGAGAGCAGGAAGCCCAGAGTTCAAGCCCCAGTGCTGGCACTAAATAAATAAATAAATGACCAGAGATATCATGTGACATTAGCAGTTGCAATGTCATGAGTACAGAATGTTTGAGTAATCCAAACATGCAGTCCTGGCAAGGCACGGAAAAGACAGGTATATAACATAGTTACTGAACATGTTATATACTAGAACAGTTACTCATGCTAGTATTTAACACAAATACAGGACATTTTAATACTTAGTGTCTGGGATTACAGTGTAGGAATGCATTGGTTTCTCCATTTTCTTTTCCTTGTTCCTATGACTGGATAACCATCTGCCGAGTTCTGAATGTGACCAAGTACCATGGTACAACCCTGTTACCCTGCCTCTTGTGGAGATGGAGGTAGGAGCATGGAGTCTGGGCACTGGCCCCTAGCACAAAGTCAGCTCAAGTCCCTATCTAGAAAATAAGAAGAAGGAGAACTAAAGTAGCTAGGTATGTGTAGTTCATGCCTATCAGCCAGTAGCTCTTCAGGAGGCTGGAATCCGACAATCAAGGTTCTAAGCCAGCCCAGCAGACAAATCCGTGAGACTCTTATTTCCAATTAACCAGCAAGAAGTCAGAACTGGAGGTGTGGCTCCAGTGGCAGAGTGTTTGGCCTTGAGTTCAAGCCCAGTATACACACACACACACACACACACACACATTCCTAAAGCAAAAAGAGATCTTGGCCAAGGAGCAGGGTGCCTGCCTAGGAAGAAGCATAAGGCTCTGGGTTGCACAAAACCAGTAGAGACAAAATAATATTAATAACAACAATAATAATAATAGTAATAATGAGAGGGGAGGAGGAGGAGGAGGGGGAGGAGGGGAGGGGGAGGAGGGGAGGGGGAGGAGGGGAAGGGGAGGAGGAGGAGGGGGAGGAGGGGAAGGGGAGGAGGAGGAGGGCAAGGGGGAGGAGGAGGGCAAGGAGGGGGACAGGGAGGGGGAGGGGAGGGGGAGGAGGACAGGGAGAGGGAGGGTGGGGAGGGGGAGGAGGGGGAGGGGGAGGAGGGGGAGGGGGAGGAGGGGAGGGGGAGGGGGAGGGGGAGGAGGTCAAGGGGGAGGAGGAGGGCAAGGAGGGGGAGGGGAGGGGGAGGGCGGGGAGGGGGAGGAGGGCAAGGGGGAGGGGGAGGAGGGCAAGGGGGAGGAGGGCAAGGGGGAGGAGGAGGGCAAGGAGGGGGACAGGGAGGGGGAGGGGAGGGGGAGGGGGAGGAGGACAGGGAGGGGGAGGGGAGGGGGAGGAGGACAGGGAGGGGGAGGACGGGGAGGGAGATTTTACCGTAGCCACGCACGTTTCAGAGGTCACCGCGCGCTCACTTGCCCCGTGGAGTGCGGAGGTGATTCCGCCCGGCTCGGTCTCCCGCACCACGTGGGGAACACTTGCCGCCGCGCGAAGGCGTCACGTGGGCGCGGGACCTCACGCAGCCCCGGCTGCACGCACGCAGGGAGAAGCCGGTAGCCGCGACCCGCTCGGTGACAGCCAACGCCAAGAACACATCATTCCGGGGAGGGGGAGGGGGGAGAAGGGGGGAGGGGGGAGACCATCCTGGGTTCTCCCGGGGGGCGGGGTGGGGGCGGGGAGGGTATAAATGACTGCCAATGAGCTCCCGCCGCCACGGGAGAAACTGAGGCACGCGGGGCCGAGGGCGGGGCGGGGAGAGGGAAGCCGGGCCCGGGCGCGCGCGGGACCCACGCAGGCGCGGCGCGGCCCACGCACGGCGGCGGCGGCGGCGGGAGCGGGAGCGGCCGGCACGCACGGCGGCGGCGGCGGCGGCGGCGGCGGCGGCGGGAGCGGGAGCGGGAGCCCGGGCCACGCACGGCGGCGGCGGCGGCGGCGGCGGCGGCGGCGGCGGCGGCGGCGGCGGCGGCGGCGGCGGCGGCGGCGGCGGCGGCGGCGGCGGCGGCGGGAGCAGCAGCGGCGCCCGCGGCGGCGCATGGCCCAGAGCTGATCTATGCGGCGCCTGGAGGGGCTGTGCCTGCGGCGGCGGCGGCGGCGGCGGGGCCCTGCCCGCGAGCGGAGCGGGGACAAGATGAAGTACCAGAAATACCTGACGGTGCTGCAGATGGCCATCGGCGTCACCCCGTCCAACCGCGGCAGCCTGCTGCCGCTCAAGAGGAAGCTGTGGTGAGGGCGGCGGGGCCGGGCCCGGGCTGCGGGGCGCGGGGTGCGGGGCGCGCGGGCGCCGCATCCAGGACGCGGCTCCGGGCGGGCGCGCGGGCGCCGCAACCAGGACGCCAGCTGGAAGCGGGCGGGCGGGCGAGCGGGCGAGCGCACCGCCGCAGGCGGCGGGATGCGGGGCGCGGGGCGCGGGGCTGGGGCCCCGGTGGGCGGTGCGGAGCTGCGCTGCGAGCTCCAGGTGTGTGTGTGGGGGGGGGGTCGGTGGGAATCCGGCACCCGCGTGCCCACCACTGCGGTGGATCATCGCAGCTGATGCCCCAGCCAGAGCCAGACAGGCATTACAAATGCACCTGATATTCTGTCCGTCCATCCGTCTGTCTGTCTATCATCCACTATCCACGTATCTATGAATCTAAGTATCTATGTATCTCCTTATCTTCTGTCTGTCTATCTTGTCTATATCTATCTTCTGTCTATATTTCTGTGTCTGCCTGTCTTCTCTATCTTCTGTCCGTGCAAGTCAATCTGTGTCTCCTGCCTGCCTGCCTGCCTGTCTATCTGTCTATCTATCTATCTCATCCATTATCGGTATATCTGTGCATCTATGTATCTGTCTATATCTTCTGTCTAAATCTGTCTTCCTCTATGTTTATCTGTCTGCCCTTCTTCTCTATCTACTGTCCATATCTATCTGTCTCTCCAGCCAGTCTATCTATTCTCAGTATATCTATGTATCTAAGTATCTATGTATCTGTCTATATCTGTCTATCTTCAGTCTATATTATTTATCTGTCTGCCTAGCTTCTGTATCTTCTGTCCATATCTATCAGTCCACCTATCTATCTATCTTATCTATCCTGTCTGTTTGCCAGTCTGTCTTGGTCTCTTGCCTGTGTGATTTCTTCAAGTCCATCCGCCGCCGTGGGGCTCTTGGGAGGTGTGCGTCCTCACGCCTTGGAAGAGGAGTAAATTGTGGGTTGCCCCAGCCTTCTGGAGGCTCATGGTTTCACCTGCGTGAAGTGTGGCTGTGCGAAGTGCTTCCTGACGTGGAAATGGCGCCCAGACTCGATTATCCAGTTATAGATGTGGCATGGCCAAGATCAAAGTGTGCCTTATGGATTCCACTGGCTTGAGACTGAGGCGTAAGCTTCTACCCTCAAAGAAGTAATTGAGAAGTCGTGATAGTGCTCATTTTAATTTTTAAAACGAATAGTCAGGATAGTCCATAAAGATTTCATGCAGGTCCATCAAAAAGAAGCTAATTTGGTTCCGAAGTTGTAGCAAAGGAAGTCATGCCACTTTTAAGTATTTGGGGAAAGTAATTTCTACTATTAAAAAAAAAAAAATTGAAAGAATGACTCAAATAGATCAGCCCGTGGCTCACACCTATAGTCCTAGCTACTCAGGAGGCTGAGATCTGAAGGATCTTGGTTCACAGCCAGCCCAGGCAAGTGAGACTTTTCTCTCCAGTTAACAACCAAAAAAACTGGAAGTAGAGGTGTAGCTCAAGTGTTAAGAGCAGCAGCCTTGAGCAAAAAAGCTGAAGGACAGAGCCCTGACCCAAGTTCAAGTCCCAGTACACACACACACACACACACACACTCCCAGTAGTGGTTAAACTGGACAGCAAATTTCAAATTTCAGCCATGCTGAGTACTTTGTGATATTCAGCGAGTCCCTGGGGAATATTTGTAAGATGAAAATCTTAGGCAGGGCACCAGTGTCTCACACCTGTATTCCTAGCTGCTCAGGAGACTGAGATCTGAGGATTGCCCGGGCAAGAAAGTCCCTGAGACTCTTATCTCCAATGAACTACCAGAAAACTACCAGATGTGGCGCTGTGGTTCAAAGCGGTAGAGTGCTAGCCTTGAGCTGAAGAGCTCAAGGATGGCACCAAGACCGAGTTCCAGCCCTATGACTTACCCCCCACCCCCCAAAAAAAAAACAAAAGATGAAAATCTTAGTATCTACCTTGGAGTGGTAGGTAGACACTGGCCAGCTCTGAATCTTATCAACTTCTTAGCTCAGTAAATTGCCTAATTATTAAAAAACAAATTCGTTCTGCAAAAGGTATTTTAATTTGTGTTCTGGAAGCACCAGGGGTTGAATTTAAAGGTCTTGTGTTTGCTTGAGCAGGCATTCCACCACTTCAGCCACACTTCCATTATCTTTTTTGCATCGCTTACTTTCAGGGTAGGGTCTCATTTTTATGCCTGGCAGGACTGAGCTGTGATCTACCTTGCTTCTCCTGTAGCTGGGATAACAGGTGTGCACTACTGGGCCCAGACACCATTGGTTGCATCTCAAGAACTTCTCGCCTCTCATCCATCCCCCAAGCTGGCTTCAAAATCACCAACCCTCTTTCTTTTTTTGTGCAGTTTTGGGGCTTGAACTCTGGGCCTGGGCGCTATCCCTGAGCTGCTTTTGCTCAAGGTGAGCACTCTGCAACCTGAACCACACAGCCACTTCCTGCTGTTTTTGAGTAATTTATTGGAGATAAGAGTCTCACAGAGTTTCCTGCCTGGCTAGTTTCAAACCATGATCCTCAGATCTCAGCCTCCCAAGTAGCTAGGAGTACAGGCTTGAACCATTACTCCTGGCCAAGGAATTTTAATATGATGAACAGCAAGGGACAACAAACATTCAGAACACTGGAGTTGTCACAGTCAGCTGGGGATGAATTTAATGTCCCTGGGGCAGAGACCGTAGCTGGAGGTGTAACTCAGTGGCAGAGCATATTCAAGGCTCTGGACTCGATCCCAGCACCACCAAAAAAAAGGAAGATTAAAGGAATACCTGTGGAAGATGTTCAGCAAATAAATGAGGAATGGGTCACTCTTAAGGCAGAAGTAGTGGTGCACACCTGTAATCCTACAGTTGGGAAGCTGGAGCAGAAAGATCATGAGTTCGAGGCCAGCCTGGGATACATACTGACACTTTGGTCTCCAATTGAAAAAGAATAGGTCCTTGTAAGGCAAGATAAAAGTAACATTTGAAGATCAAGTCTCAACCTGATAGATGAATGAGGGGGAGCTGTCCACACCTGCAGTCTTACCCTGCCTTCTCTTTCTCTCTCCTGTGTGTCTAGCATTGTATTAGTATTTAACACACATGTATTTCTGTTCCATTCATATGACCCCTCTGCTGAAACATAAGCTCCGAAGGAGGAGCATTTGTCTCTTTAGTTCCTTGCTAAATCTGTAAATGCTGGCTTACAAACTAACATCTCAATAAATACTATTTGAATAAGCAAATAAATGAAAATTCCCCTCTAGGGGAATTGAACTCAAGGGGGCTTGAACTCAAGGGCTTCAGGCTCACTGGCTTGCATGGTCAGCTGGTCCTCTACCACTTGAGCCATCCTCTAGCTTGGCTTTTTTGCTGTTGAGTATAGAGATGGAGTCTTAAGGACTTTTCTGTCCTAGCAAGCATCAAACTTTGATCCTCCTGACCTAAGCCTCCGGAGTGTTTAAGATGATAGGCATGAGCCACTGGTGCCCTGCTAAATGAATTTTTAATGCATGGCTGGGAAAGAATGTTGTGGAAATCTATTTTCTTGATGCTCAATATAAAAAGATATGGGAATAATATTTGAGGCATTCTTAGGCATGAATATTAGCTGCACGTGATCGTAAAGTTAAGAAACCAGGCGTATTCTTTTTCATTATTGGAGTGCTGCTTCTGAAAAACACATCCCCCAAATGTAGAATTTGCAAAGAGAGGACCTAAGTAAATAAAATCTAGGTAATGTTTCTGTTCTAGCAATTCACAGGAGAGGCAGACAGTGATTGGAGCCAGAAATAAAGTCTCTCTCCTTTTTTTTCCATTTTTTTTTTTCTTCTTCTGCTAGTCCTTGAGCTTGAACTCAGGGCTAGGAAGCTGTCCTAGATCTTTTGTGTGCATGGGTGACACTCTGCCACTTGAGCCACAGCACCACTTCTGGCTTTTTGGTGGTTAAATGCAGATCAGAGTCTCACAGACTTTCCTACTTGGGCTAGTTTCAAACTTTGATCCTCTAATCTCCTGTGTAGGTAGGATTACAGGCATGAGCCTCTGGTGCCTTGGCTAAAGTCTATTTTAAAAGTAATGGTCTCTGAATGACTGGTAGATTGTGTGTAAAGTTCTCCATCATCTGAGATGCATGTGCCAGAGTTTGTGCTCCGTGCTGATTTGCAGAGGTTCTTGATTGAGTTTCTTCAATGGCAAAGCAAAGAAGATGCTATGCAGGCACTGTGGGTGTGAGGCGTACTTTTCAGTGCAGGTGTATAGTCTTTTTTTAAGTTTGTAGAATTTCATCCTGCCTGATTTGTTTATCTTATTTCCTCCAGAAGTTTTTTTTTTTTTCTAGATAACATTTCGTTTTGTTGCAGTAATTGCATGTGGTGAATTTGCTGCACAGGCATTGTTAGGTCCATGGTTAGAAGGCAAGAGTTTGTAGTCCTATCTCTAGAATGGTGGATGGGGCCCCAAAGCGGATACCAACCACCGCTGTGAGACTTGAAGAATCCCCAGGTCTGCCCATTTCCTAAATGTGAGCTTGTTCTCTAAAAACTAAATATATGAAAACTTGCATGCAGATGCCAACGGAAGCTCTGCTTTTGTTTTGTTTTTTGGTCAGTCATGGGGCTTGAACTCAGGTTCTAGGCACTGTCCCTGAGCTTTTCTACGTAAGGCCTGTGCCCTACCACTTTGAGCCACAGCTCTACTTCTGGTTTTCTGGTGGTTCCTTGGAGATGAGAGTCTCGTGGTCTTTCCTGCCCAGGCTGGCTTTGAATTGTGATCCTCAGATCTCAGCCTCCTGAGCAGCTAGGATGACAGGCATGAGCTACCAGCACCTGACTCTTTCCTCCTTTGGAATTTCCCCCCCTCAGGTAATTGTGTCACACACAGAGACACACACACCTACACACAGACACACACATAGTGGTTTAGCACAAATACTTAGGATGACGGCAGGTATAAGCAGGTGCAGCCTGCTGTCTTCCTTGGGAGGCAGAGGTCAGCAGGACACTGTATTTCCCAGGCTGCCAGGACCATCAGCAACAGCAACCTTAAAACAACAGCACTTCCTTTTTCAGGGTTCTATGGGAAGGGCCATGCTCCCTGGGTGGCTGTGTCCTTCTGTGTCTGTCTTGCTTTCCGTGGCTCCAAGCTTTCTTTGTGGCCCCACAAAGGAAGTCTCCCAGTCCAGCCTTTGCCTCCAGCTTCACAAGGACATTGTGACCCTCATCTTCTCTCTGTCTCTTATGGGGCACAGGGCATTGGATTTAGCCCCGCCCTCTTCCAGAATCTAGGATGATCTCATGTCAGGAACTTTCACTAGCTGGGCGCCGGTAGCTCACACCTATAATCTTAGCTACACAGGAGGCTGAGATCTGAGGATCTCGGTTCAAAGCCAGCCCAGGCAAGAAAGTCCGTAAGACTCTTATCTTCAATTAACTACCAGAAAACTGGAGGTGGCGCTGTGGCTCAAGTAGTAGAGCACTCGCCTTGAGCTGAAGAGCTGAGAGACAATACCCAAGCCCAGAGTTCAAGCCTCATTACTGACACAAAAGAAAAAGAAAGAAGGAAAAAAGAACTTTCACTAAATCACCTTCCATCATCCCAGCTCCTTTTTCTAAGTGAGGTGACATTCATCCTGCCCTGGGTGAGGCCCTGGCAATCATTTTTACTCCTATCTTTTTTTTTTTGGGGGGGGGGGTGGTCAGGAGGCTTGAACTCTGGGCCTGGGCACTGTCCCTCAGCTCTTCAGCTCAAAGCTAGTGCTCTACCACTTGAACCACAGCGCCACTTCCAGTTTTCTGGTGGTTTACTGGAGATAAGAGTCTCACAGACTTTCCTGGCGTGGCTAGCTTCCAACCTCAATCCTCAGATCTCAGCCTCCTGAGTAGCTAGGATTACAGGTGTGAGCCACCGGTACCTGACATCCTATGTATTTTTATGCAAAAATCAAAAGGTGGAAAACCTTTTCAGAATAATTTGTGTGTGTGTGTGTGTGTGTGTGTGTGTGTGAGTGTGTGTTTGTGTGGCCAGCCGTCTTAGTTGTGCCCTGCATGTCCTTAGGAGAGTGGGTCCTGATCTCAGGTGGAAAGTTGCCATTGCATTCCCTTTAAGCATCTCAGAGTGCTTTCCTGCCTGTGAGATCTGGTGCACGTGGAAGGCTATGTCCACATTTCCATAGTCACTCAGGACAGCGGAGCTGTTACCTGCAGACCCTGTAGAAGTATGAGTGAGCATCCTGTCTTCTTTCCAGCTCCCCTAGGGGCCGGAGGCCATACCTCCCCTCTTCCCCCTGACACCCGAGGGAGCTGGGTACCATATTCTCCAAGCTCCCCTGGGAAGTAGGTGCCATGCTCTCCCAGCTCCTGGGGCGAGGGATGTCATACTTTCCCAGCTTCCCTGATAGGGGCAGGTGCCATGTTTCCCCAGCTCCCCTGGGAGGTAGGTACCATATTCTCCCAGCTCCCCGGGTGAGGGGTGCCATACTTTCCCAGCTCCCCTGGGAGGCGGGTGCCATACTCTTCCCACTTTTAGAAATGAGGTCATTGGCTTACCCAGAGTGAGACGCCGGCTTACAGATACCAGTTGTTGGGGTTAAAAGGACAATGAAGCAGGAAGATGACAATCTAGGAAAAGAGACTTGATGAAAATAAGCACACACTAACCAACCAAGGGTCCTGTTAGGATGGTGTTTCTCCGGAAGGTGGGCTGTGGCCCACTTGTGTGTACTGAGGTCCTCCTGCCGGGCTGAGAAGGGCTCTAACCTACACATCCAGGCTGTCGGGTTTATTCTTGTGGATTTTTTGTTTTGGTAGTACTATGGTTTGAACTCAGGGCCTTGCACTTGCTAAGCTGGTGCTCTACGACTTAACCCCTCCCTCCCCCCCAGTCCTTTCTTGCTTTTAGTTATTTTCAGAGACAGACATTACTGTTCTAGGCCAGCCGTGGACCATGATCCTACTATCATGTGGCCCTTAGAGCTGGGACCACAGGTAAATACCACCAGGCCTGGCTTGTTGGCTGAGACGGGTAGGGGAAGCGTCTCGCTAACTTTCTGCCCGGGTGATCTTCCTGATCTCCACAACCTGAGTAGCTGGGATTACAGTCATGAGCCACCAGGGCCTGGCCTCTTTTGCAGTGTTAGCAGTTTCCTGAGGCTCCTGTTCTCACACTGTGGATGGGAACCAGCATTTGGAGGAGGGTGCTTTGCAGTTACGTGTTAGCAGTGCCTCTCGTGGGCTGTGGCTATCAATCACAGATGTGCTAAGTTAGTACCTAGTAGAAGGATCATCAGCTATTTCTTTGTAGAGAATTTTGTTCTTACATAACTTCTTAATCCCCCACCACCACCACCACACACACACAGATCGTGGTACTGGATTTAAACACAGGGTCTCACATTTGCTAGACAAGCACTCCAGCATTTGAACCATGTCCCCAGGTCCTTTTCTGCTTTTAGTTATTTTCAGGTAGGCTCCGTACTATTTACCTGCGCTGGTTTTGGACTGCAATCTTCCCCGATCAATCTGTGATCCTCCCCCCCTCCTCCTCCCCCCAATCTCTTGTCTCCCCAGTAGTTTGGACCACAGATAGGTACCACCATTCCTGGCCTCATTTTTTGCCATCGAGTTTATTTATTTCCCCCCTCCCTCCCGATTCTCGGCTGTTATAAAGTTCTTTTCTGCTGAAATTGTGCAACGGATGAAGTAGCTGAAGTTGGAGGTTGTTTGTCTGCTAAGCGAGGCTGTGGTCAGAACCGATGTGAACCATAGTTCCTGACAGAATGAGCATTTAGCACTTGTGGGGCATGCTGCTCTGGGAGTGTGGTGTGGAGGTCAGAGAGAGAACCTGGGAGGGACTCAGGCAGGAGGCCCCGAAGGTGTGTCACATTGCTGAGTGTGTGTTTTGGAAATCTGAGGTTTCTGTGGGATTAAAAGGCCTTCACCCTGCTGTGTCAAAGCTTTTGGCAGTCTGGGCTTGGCTGGCAGCCAAAGGGCTGCCAGAGGTTTGCCAGGGTAGGTGTGACGTGATTGATAGGGGTGGATTGGTGTTTACCTTTCCTTAATGTCCTCCGCCAGCACAGCACACACACATACACAGAGGGAACAAGCCCTCAGTAGAGAACAGTTCACTTGGGTGTGAATAATAGCTGGGCAAGGAGCCAACCATCAGCCGCCGAGGGCCTGTCTGGGAAGCCATGCTGTAAAGCAGGTCACATCAGCCTTCAGACCAGGCTCCCTGCAACCTCAATGCTGGAGCCTGAAGCACGGACAGGCCTGGCCTGACAGTGAGGGGAAGAGGAGGGAGATGCAGAACCTCCACACATGGTTCTCCTGTGGAGGCAGAAAGCTGCAGGAGCTGGTGGCCGTGGGCTTCTGGGGCCACTGAGGGACAGAACTCCCTGTTCTTGGGGCCTGAGTGCTGTCCCTGAGCCTCTTTGTGCTCAAGGGTTGCTAGCATTCTACCACTTGTGCCACAGCACTTCCGGTTTGGGAGTGGTAAATTGGAGACTAAGGGTCTCATGGGGACTTTTCTGCCGTGGCTGGCTTTGAACTTCGATCCTCAGATCTCAGTTTCCTGAGTAGCTAGGATTATAGAAATGAGCCACCAGCACCCAGTGGTATTTGCATTTTTTAAGTTCTTTCTATATTCTGCATCTTAATCCCTCGTTAGATGACTGGCAAGCAAAGACTTTGCAGTCTGTACAGTCTTTTTACTCTGATAATTGTTTCCTCGAAAGCACAGAAGATTTTTAATTTGATGCAATTCCATTTGTCAATGCTTGCTTTTATTTCCTGAGCTATTTGGAATCCTATTCAGAAAGTTGTCTGTGTTCAAATCTTGGAGTGTCTCCCTTCTGTTTTCCTGGTTTCAAGAATTTGATCTATTTGGCATTGTTTTTTTTTTTTGGAGGGGGGGGGTCCGGTCGTGGGGCCTGAACTCTGGGCCTGGGCGCTGTCCCTCAGCTCTTCAGCTCAAGGCTAGCGCTCTACCACTTGAGCCACAGCGCCACTTCCGGCTTTTTTCTTTTTGCTTATGTGGTGCTGAGGAATCGAACCCAGGGCCTCATGCATGCAAGGCAAGCGTTCTACCACTGAGCCACCTTCCCAGCCCCTGATTTATTTTTTTCTTTCATGCCAGTCCTGGGGTTTGAACTCAGGGCCTGGGCGCTGTCCCTGGGCTTTTGTACTCAAAGCTAATGCTTTGCCACTTGAGCCACAGGACCACTTCCAGCTTCTGGGAGGTTCAATGGAGATAAAAGACTTTTTTATTTGTCTGCTCAATCTTTCTTTGAACCATGATCTTCAGCTCTCTGCATCCTGAGTAGCTAGGATTACAGGCATGAGCCACCGTACCCGGTTTAAGAAGAAATTTTAACAGAGTATGTGGCATTTCTGGAGTAAATCCTCACCTCAAACTGGGCAAATGTATTCACCTGCAAACCTGTTTCCCATCCTGCAGGGTAACGCCTTCCTCTGAAAACCCTTACGGTGCTACTTCGAGTGTCAGCCAGGGGAAGCCCTCCTTACGCCGGATCAAAGGGAGGCTGCACAAAAGCAGAAGCCTCGACAGCTTCGATTTCTGTGAGCTCACTGTAAGTGGACGGCTCTTCACACTTTGCTCCTCTGTCAAGGAATATGACATTTGTCTGTGCTTATTTACATTCAAATGTAGTAAGCTTTTGCTTATTTATTTATTTTTAAATGGTTTCCTCTAACAGAATGGCTTCTTAATTATAATACGTGGTTCGCAATGAAGATTCTCTGGGACAATGAAGATTAAACACTTCTTGGACTCGATAGCAAATGCTGAATTGAGTTGTGTAGAGTATTAAACATTTCCTTGACAATCCCAGATGATGTTATATGAAGCAGGGAATTAAGGGTCTGATTAAGCCAAGCATCCGATTTGCTGGCAGTCCCAGAGAGTAGCTACTCTAATACTAGCATGGGTTTTAATATAGCTAATAGTGCTACCTTCTTTCTCTTCTAAGTGACTGATCACCAAATAGTCCTGTTTTTTCCAGGCCATCTGACTGGTTTTCATATGGGTGTGTGGGAAATCCATTCATGTTTTGGGTGAAATGCTACCACGGATAGGCTCTATTCAACCAAAAGACATTGGGGAATGCCATAAAGGAAAATACTGGACTAGTCTTTGCTTTGAAAGAGTTGTGTTCATATCTGTGTATCATAGGTTTCATTGTCAGATTAATGGATGTGTAGAATGCTAGGTTGTGCGCATCTCTCTCTCTTGTGTTCGGAAAAACTCTGAGTTAGAAAAGTACCATTGGCCACTGTTGTTTCAAAAAGCGATTTCAAAAGGATATCAGTTGGGGCTGGGAAGGTGGCTCAGTGGTACAGTGCTTGCCTTGCATGCATGAGGCCCTGGGTTCCATTCCTCAGCACCACATAAGCAGAAAAAGCCGGAAGTGGCGCTGTGGCTCAAGTGGTGGAGCGCTAGCCTTGAGCTAAAGAGCTGAGAGGCAGTGCCCAGGCCCAGAGTTCAGGCTCCCACAACTGACAAAAATAAAATAAAAATGAATTAATAAATGAATAAAAATGTTAAAAATAAAAGAACACTTAAAATGTTTACCAGAAAATAAAAAAAAATCACTGAAAAATTTGTCATATTAAACACTACTTTCACACTTTATAAAAATACCGCCTAAATGTATTGCCTTCTTTGACTCTATTGAAATAAAATAGAAAGACCCTTAAAATAGAAAGGCTTAGATTTAGTTCATCTTAAAATAGAATGACTGCAAATAGAAACACTTTGGTTCATCGTCTGCCTTATGAACATATCAGATTGGTGCCACCAACAAATAAATAACACCCATTTTATTTTTATACTTGACTCCGCCTTTCAAAGTTTGTCAGGGAAAAACTACAACTTCTATTGTTTTGTGTGTGTGTGTGTGTGTGTGTGTGTGTGTTGGGGAGAACACTATATGTAGAGTAAGAGCTACAACCCACACCACAGACTGGTTTCAGTGCCCTTTGGGTTTCTGGCTGAAGAGCTTCAGGTTCCTGCTGAGACATTGGCTTTGGTCCCTGGCATCCGATAGATGCCATTTCACTCCTGGGGTGAAGCCATTGTGTCTGCTTTTCTCTGTGGGGATTAAATAGCATGGGGGTTCCAGTTTATCTTGAAAACCCTCCAGCTTTGTTGGATAGCATCCTGGCTGACTTTGGGGACCTGGAGCCCCCCCCCCCCCCCCCCCCCCGTCTTCTCCCTGCTTCCTCCAGAAATACTTGATGAAGTTCTTTTTATTCTTTTGGTACGGCACAAAGTCTGAACTGGGCAAGTCTGTTCTATAGATGTGTGTTGCCTACAAGACCTGACTGTCTTCAATGTTTTAAAAGTTAAAATGCTGGAGACAATTGGTCCCAGTTTCTATTATTCCTTGGGGCAACAGGGTTACAGAATTGGAGCCTCGTCTTCAGAGCTTCAGAAGTCTCTGGTATAGGCAACTATGGGTTGGATATTTGAAAAACAATTGCATCTCTATCAAACCTGCATAGATTTTTTTTTCCCCTTGTCATTATTCCTCCAACAATACAACATAACAACTATTTATTTATGCAGCATTTCCTTTGCATGAAGTATAACAAGTAATCTAAAGATGATAGGAAAACTAGGCATAATAGCTCATACCTGTAATACCAGCTATTCAGGGCGGTGAAGATTGGGAAGATCTTTGTGTAGGGCCAGCTTCGACCCCATCTCAAAAAAAACGAGCAGGGTGTGTTGGCACATGCCTAGCATCTCAGCTATGTAGAGCTCTGAACCCTGCTCCAAGCAAAAAATGAGACTGATTGAAAAAAAAATAACTAAAGCAAAAATGACCACGGATATGACTCAAGTAAGGTACACATGCCTGCCTGGCACACACAAGGCTCTGGACCCAAACCCAGTACTACCCCCAAAAAACTTACAAAAACACAAGGGCTTCATTAGATTTTGTTTTGTTTTAATCACATGATCACCACAATAGATGCAGGAAAGCCATTGTTACTCAGTTGGTAAAGGGACTTCCTAGTAAGCATGAAGTCCTGAGTTCAAATCCTATTAATGCCAAAAGTAAGTAAAGGCAGCTGAAAAAAAAAACAAAACAAAACAAGAATAGACAGTACATGCCAGGCACCGGTGGCTTGTCATCCTAGCTACTCAGAAGGCTGAGATCTGAGGATTGCAGTTCAAAGCCAGACTGGTCAGGAAAGTGTGAGACTCTTATCTCTGATAAACTACTCAGAAAAAGCTGGAAGTGGCCCTGTGGCTCAAATGGTAGAATGCCCTGAGCACAGAGGGGCTCAGGGACAGAGCCTCTAGCCATGCTGGAAGTATTACAATACCTGCCTTTAAATTATAATACAGGGCCATAGTTACAAAAACAGCATGGTATTTGCACACAACCATATATACACACAAATTAGTGGAGTGGAATAGAGAATTCAGAAATAAATCCGTGTAGCTGCTGCCACCTGATACTCAACAAAGATAAGCAAAGACACCTTGCTGCATTGGAGAAGAAGACAGCTTCTTCAACAAGGGTTGTTGGGAAACTGTACTTCCCCACGGAGAAGACTGATGCTAGAGCCCCGACTCTCATTGTGCACAAAAATCTGTTAAAATACGTCAAAATCCTTAATGTAAGATTTGAAATGTGGTAACTGTTGCAGGGAATATAAAGGCATGGACAACTTCCCGAGACTCCAGTAGTTCAGGAGATAAGAGCAAGAATGGACATATGATATTGCTCCAGATTAAAAAACTTCTACACATCAAAGGAAATATATATCAGCAAAGGAAAAGCACACAGAATGGGAAGTAATCTTGCCAGTCACCTGACAAGGGATTAATATCCAGACTATGTAAACAGCTCAACAAAATTAAACACCCAAAGACCAAATAGTCCAATTAATGGCAAATGAATTGGAGAGACTGTTCTCGAGAGAAGTGCAAATTGCCAATAAAAACATGAAGAAGGGTTGAGCATCCTTAGCCATAAATAATAATGACATCATGATTCATCTCACCCCAGGCAGAATGGCACTCATCAAGAAAAACAACAGAAAATGCTTGCAAAGAGGTAGGAGGGGGGGGGGGGGAGGGAGGAGCTGGGGAGGTGGGGAGGGAAGGGATAGTAGGGGAAAAACAAAGGAAGGGGTAACAATGCCTGATAGGAAATGGACTCATCACCTTACTCATGTAATTGTAACCCCTCTGTACAGTATCTTTACAATAAAAAAATATTTTAAAAAAGATGTAGGAGAGGAGGCAGGAAGGAATCTTGTCCCCCGTTGGTGGGGATGTTACATGAGTACAGCCACTGTGGAAATCCACATGGAGGGCCCTCAGAAAACAAAAACTACCATATGATTTTGTTATACCACACCTGGGGCATAAAAAGAATGAACATCCTCAGCTTTATGCCCCATCGCCCTCAGATGGGGCATCCATCAAATAGTGCATGGGTAAAGAAAAATGAGTCTCTCTCTCTCACACACACACACGCGCACACATACACACACAGAATATTATTCAATCGTAAAGAATGTAATTATATCATTTGCAGGGAGAAACTGAAGATCACGTGAAGTGAAATAAGCCAGACTCAGCACTGAATGTCTCATGTTGTCTCTCATAGATGGAATGTAGATTTGGGAGGAGAACCATCAGGGGGAGATGGGGAGAGAGTATGGTGAAAGTACACTGTGTATACATGCACCCTCGGTGCCAAAGGAAGCCACGCGTGATCTCGAATATTCATTTAAAATCTCTAAGAACTAAGAGCTAAAGGCTTATGCCTGTAATCCTAGCTACTCTGGAGGCTGAGGTTAGAGGTTCAAAGCCAGCCTGGGCACCAAAAAAAAAAAAAAATTAAAATCTGGAAGTAGAGCTGTGGCCCGAGAGAGTGCTAGCTTGGAGTGAGAAAGAAGTTGAGTTCAAGCCCCAGGACTCTCTCTGTGTTTGTCTCTGTCTCTGTCTCTGTCTGTCTGTCTCTCTCTCTCACATACACATACACACACACACACACACACATACACACGTCATAGCTGAAGCATTAGTGGCAGATGATAGTGAATTTAAATTAGGCCCCAGCATCCTCCCAGAGCTGGAAGGTTCTGTTTGCCACAGCCGTGGAGAGACGCTCCCAGGGCTTTATGCAGAATAGAATAGTCGCCTCCCTCCACCTGCAGCCGTTTCTTATGTATTTTGGTGATGAATGCCTGGGCCAGGAGTGTTTCTGTGTGGAAGGCTTCATCCTTACTCTTTCCAGTAGCATCTGACTCAATCAAGGTGCTTAGGAACCTTCTCCCTCACGCCCCAGGGCAGGGCGGCCTGCTGATCCAGCCAGTCAGCGACCACAGGGGGGCAGAGCTTCCTAGCATCTTGGCCTTGGTTAGAGCACTGTATGTCATTGTTCCCAATTCTAACCCCTCAGGGCTCGGCTGCAGTGGAAGGTGAGTCGTCTTTAATGTGGAAATGCAAGTGGTAGAACTTTTCCAGTCAAGTTATTTTGGTTGATTGAATTACTGGGAGCAGCTGGGCCGGAAGCAGTGTTACTGGTATTTCCTAGGACAATCGTGGAAATCCAGGCCAGCCTGTGCTGGTTGCAAGGTGATTTCTAAACATAACACTCGGTTCCTTTGTCGGATGGAATAAAATGAGAAAGCCAGGAATTTAGCCAAGGGAAGCTAATAAATAACATTGGTAAAACTTCAGATTCTTCCTCTTTGTCCCAGGCTTGTTTTTTCCAGTACATTCCTCCTTTATTTATTTATTTTGCCAGTTGTGAGGCCTGAACTCTGGGCCTGGGTGCTGTCCCTCAGCTCTTCAGCTCAAGGCTAGCGCTCTACCACTTGAGCTACAGCACCACTTCCGGCTTTTTCTGCTTATGTGGTGCTGAGGAATTGAACCCAGGGCCTCATGCATGTAAGGCAAGCACTCTATCACTGAGCCACCTTCCCAGCCTCCTCGTTATTTTTTACTTTGCTTGTGCCTGTGCATATAATTTCACCAATACCATACTTAAAGCAAACTCTGGAAGCCATAAGCAACTCTAAGCCTAAATCCTGTAGTACTCGCATTATATATAATATGAGTGATTATGAAATGTAATGGAATCATCTAGAGCACCATGGTTTGCCAACCCTGAAAGAACGCTGTCAAGTTCACAACTCAAAACACTTCTCATTCCTTAAAATAAGTGGTAAATGGCTGGGTGCCAGTGGCTCACACCTGTAACCCCAGCTACTTAGGAGACTGAGATCCCAGGATGGTGGTTCAAAGCCAGCCTGGGCAGAAAAGGCCTCGTGAGACTCTTATCTCCAATGAGCCACCCAAAAAACCAGTAGTGGCACTGTAGTTCAAAAAGGTAGAAGAACACTAACCTTGAGCAAAAGAGCTCAGGGACAGAGCCTAGGCCCTGAGTTCAAACCCCATGACCAACAGAAATAAATAAATCAATGGTAAATGAATGAGCCACTTACTATACAAAGGTGTATATTTGTCCTTGGTGTGATGACCAATCAGTTGGAAATAGGTAGAAACTGAGAAGAAACCAATGACCAGAGAGAGAGCTCTCAGGGTCTCAGTAAATTGGGGTCAGGGATTTTGAGAAGCCCGTGGTTGGTTTTACCAGGTAAGGGCAGTCGTTATGGCGTGGTATTCCTTTTGTTCAGCCAGTTAGTGGTAGTGATGCAAGTTTGGGAGGATCCTTTATGTTTCAGTGCTGGGGATGGAGCCCGGAGCTCCATGCAGGTTAATCAATCACTCTGCCATTGTACTATACACACCCAAACCAAGGAGAGACCATTTATAATTCCTGAGATGAAGAAATAAGCTGGTCACGTGTCAGAGTGTTCATTGGACCGGCCTTGGGTTGGACTGTGGTCCCAGTAAAGACATATCCAAGACAGAAGTGGAGTGGTTAGAGTTGCAGGAGTGGGGAAGGCAGCCTCGGGCGAGGGGCAGTCAGTGGTCTTCTGGATTCAAGCAGAGGAAGGAGGGAGGCTGGCCAGGATGGCTCAGGAATGGGCTGGGGTGGAAGCAACAAGGAAAGAGTACCAGTCTGGACAGTTGGTGACCAGTGAAGGCGGGCACTGCCCCCATGGGTAAGGCGTGGTGCTGAGGACAGGGCCTACCACTGTATTTGCCTTTTGACTGTTAAATGTTTAGTATAGAAATGTTTAATTTCAACATATGCCAACTGTGTGTTTATGCGCATGCGCTTGCCAGTGCCAGAGCTTGAACTCAGGGCCTTAAGCTTTCCCTTGCCTGATTTCCTCATGGCTGGCTCTCTACCCCTAGAGCCACACTCTCACTTCTGGCTTTTTGTGGGATAATTGAAGATAAGGGTCTCTCAGATTTGTCTGCTTGGGCTGGCTCCAAACTATGCTCCTCAGATCTCAGCCTTCTGAGCAGCTAGATTACAGGTGCAAGCCATCAGCGCCTCAGTGACCTATGCTACTTCCTTCCTTTCTTTCTTTCTTTCTTTTTTTTTTTTTCCGGTTGTGGGTCTTGAACTCTAGGCCTGGGCGCTGTCCCTCAGCTCTTCAGCTCAAGGATAGTGCTCTACCACTTGATCCACAGCGCCACTTCTGGTTTTCTGGTGGTTAATTGGAGATAAGAGTTTCATGGACTTTCTTGCCCAGGCTGGCTTTGAACCGCGATCCTCAGATCTCAGGCTCCTGAGTAGCTAGGATTACAGGTGTGAGCCACTGGCACCCAGCTCCTATGCTACTTTTTAACACGCGATTGTATTGAGCATCTCTTTATCTCTAGGGGAAGTCTTGGAGGTAGCAAAGGATGAAGGGACACGAATGGAGTGTGTGGACAGATGTACTCCAAAGCACAAAAGAGGGGGTCCCTACAGAGGAGGACCCCAAGAGTCACCTGGGTAAATTTGTATAGGGCTGGGTGGCAGGGCCCCATAGCGATTGAACATAGAGATCACTACTTGGGGAAGGAGAAAGTGGGGATCTAAAGAGAGTGACAATAGAAGATTGTACAGGACTGGGCATGCATGTGGGGACTGTATCAAGCATGACGGAGGACAGGACCAGGGCCAGTCAGGTGTGAGTCCATCCAGAGGAGTGTGTCAGCCTAGGCATAGCATGGGCGGTGGGCGGGTGGGTCTGAACCAGGTGTGTGCAGTGGAAGATGGAGGAAGAGCTGGGATGCAAGGTGAGGGGCTGATGTTGTGTGGAGATGAATCAGAAGGGGCGAGGGAGGAAGAAGGCCCAGAAATACCAGAGCTTAGAGTTTTGAAGTCAGTAGGAAAGGTAGCCACAAAGACCAGGTGTGGCTTTAGGAATGGAATGGTGGGGTCAAATCATCCAAGGCCTGGTAAAGCCAGGAATGTGGAGTCCTTTGGAATGATGGCGAGGTGGTTCAGCAGGTCTCAGTTTCCCCCTTCCCCACAGTCCTTTCCTGATGGTGCTTAGCCCCGTGCTGCTCCAGAGACCTTTCTCATGTCCCCCATCACCTTAAGGGAGAGAGAGGGATTTCCTTTTAATGCCTAACAAATATTATGGAGAAAGATAAGGGCTTTAGGGAGGATGGCCCTGACAGAGCAAACAGTTATCTCAGCAGAACGTTTGCAAGGTAAATGTGAGGAGTTTAAGTGTGAGAATACGGATACTTTGAGAGAGAAAAAAGTTGATGTTGGGGTCGTTGAGAGTTAGTTAAATGCTAACATGAACCGGGAGATCTCCAGTGCTGTGGGGCTGGGAAGGGCCAAAGAGAAGAGCAAACAGCAGAAGCATCTCAGGAATGTGGCCTAATGCCAGTCCAGGAAATGCCGTGACTTCATGTCTTACCTTCTCAGAGAGTCAGAAACATCTCAGTATCCCTGCAATGACCCTGCTCCCACATGATCTTCAGAGTCCTAGCCTTAACTGACTAATGTATTTTACTGTACAGGAAGCCTGCAGCTATTTCAGAAACTGAAATGGTGGAATATTTTGAAATCCACAAATAAAAAATCTTTGTGAGCTTCGCTTCCTGTCATCACGACTCTCCACACTGACCCTGTCCACAACAAAGCTCCTAATTAGCTTTTGCCTCTAATATGTGCTTGTATTTGAAGTTGAAAACCACTTTAGAAGTGGGTTTTTGTTTTCCAGTTGAGACTTTATGTGTATACTAAGATGGGAAATGTTCTCTCTTTTATTACTTATAAATTTAGATTCTTTCTGGGGGGACTAGTTCAGGAGATCAGTAAGCATTCCTTCTTGTTACTCCAGTTGGCTGGGTCATGACCAAAGTCATCATCAGTGTTTTGCATTGGTGTCACTCAAGGTGGGTCTGGCTTCTGATAGGCCAGCAGGGAACTGTGTGTGTGTGTGGGGGGGGGGTTGGGTGGGACTGGCTTCTGATAGGCCAGCAGGGAATTGTGGGGTTGGGTGAGGCTGGCTTGTGATAGGCCAGCAGGGAACTGTGGAGTTGGGTGGAGCTGGCTTGATAGGCCAGCAGGGAACTGTGGGGTTGGGATGTGGGAAGGGTTGGGAAGGTCACTGGGAGCCCTGCCCTACTTCTCTGTTCCAGAGAAGCCTCCTCCTTCATATAAATTATCTAAAGTGCCATGACTCATCCTACTTTAATCACAGATGTGTAGGAAGATGGGAGCTGGGTTATTTCACCTTGAATGGTTTTTGCTTTTAGTTCTGCCTTTTAAACTAGCAATTAATGCAGGTAAGCATGTAGTGCAGGATCAGATGTTGCCTGCAGCACTCATGCATGAGATGCCTGTATTATAAAAAAATAAAATAAAGTAAGAGTAGAATTAATTAATACATTGCCTCTTTTGAGGAAGCAAGAACTTATCTGTCCTTCGTGTTAGTCATTCAGTAGAGACAACACCCAGGCCCTGAATTTGAGTGCCAGTAACTAGATGAAGTGTTAGATTGTCTTAACGTGGATTCTTTCTTTGTCCCCAGTTGTGTTTTTTGGGTTTTGGGGGGGTATTTTGGCTTAAAATTGGAGTTTTGAACTCAAGGCCTCAACACTTGGTAGGCAAGCTCTCTACCTCTTGAGACACATCCCCAGCCCTTTTTGTGTTGGTCATTTGGGGGATAGGGTCAGGATTTTTTTTCCTGGGCTGGTATGGACTTCTATCCATCTACTTACTTCCCACATAGCTGGGATAACAGGTGTGAAATACCACATCCAGCTTTGTTGTTGTTGTTGAGATGAGGGTCTCACTGACTTTATGCCAAGGGTGGCTTCAAACTACATTCCTCCAGATCTCTGCCTACTAAGTAGCTGGGATTGCAGCCTGGCTCTAAGTAATGATCGTTAGATAGGCCCATATGGTTACTTGTGAGATTTTTGAATAGTCAAAGAAATATGACAAAGATTATACACCACAGCTTTAAAAAAATACTCATTCTTAAAAAAAAAAAAAGAAAATTGAGAATTTCTTTTCTGTTCTCAAGTTTCACAAAAATGTGTTTATTTGCTTCATGTCATTTTTAACTATTTCTTTGGGTTTTCAGTAAAATACATAGTTACAGTCTTTCACTTATCCTGCTAGTGGGGTTATGCCACAATAAGTTAAACCTGCTACCCTGGCTGATTGCTCCCTCCCTCCTCCCTCCCTTGCTCCCTCCCTCCCAGACTTGCTTCCACCAGGAGTTGCTGCACAAATGCGCCCAGGTAAAGATGAGGAGAAGGTAGAGAACAGAGAGTGCTAGCCAGTGACCAAGGAGTCAATTTACTTTCTGCCTTTCTCTCTCTGCTGGCCAAGGTCGGCCTGTCAGTAATAAAAACCACTGATCTTTACCCTTTGAGTGGATAAATTTTATGGTGTGTGAAATATACCTCAATAAAGCTATGAGAGAGAGAGATAAAGAGAGAGAGAGAGAGAGAGAGAGAGAGATCTGCCTGTCAGAATTCTGAAGGAGAATACATTAGAGACCACTGGCCTCTTCCTGGCTCCCAGACTTCTGCCAGTGGTAGGTGCTGGCTATAGATGGATCTAGGAGGGGTCATGTGTTAAAGGCTTAGTTCCCGTTGCTGCTGGGAGATGGTGGTAGCTTTAGGACTCGGCCTAGTAAGATCCCTTTGGTCATTGTGGATGAGTCTCAAATGGGGTTGTGAGACACTAGGTCCTGCTTCTGACTTCCCACTTTTCTGGCTGGGCCACCACATGCCCAGTGCTACCATGCTCTGCCTCACCATGAACCTAAAGGCAATGAAGCCAAGGAACTATGGACTGAAACCCCTAAAACTGCATGTCAGAGTAAACCTGTGCTCTTGTAAGTAGATTGTTTTAGGGTTTTGGGGGATTTTTTTGTTATTGTTGTTGGTCATGGGGCTTGAACTCAGGACCTAGATGCTGTCCCTGAGCTGTTTTGCTCAAGGCTAGTGCTCTACCACTTTAGCCATAGCTCCACTTCTGGTTTTCTGATGGCTAACTAGAGATAAGAGTCTCACAGAATGTCTGGCCTGAGCAGGCTTCCAACTGCGATCCTTCAGCTCTCGGGCCCCCTGAGTAGCTAGGATTGCAGGTGTGTGACTGCCAGCACCCAGGATGCCTCAGGTATTTTGCTACAGTGGTGGGAAGCTGACAGAGTGTGACTGACGGACACTTCCCAGGGCAGTACATGCAAAGAAAACATGGGTATGTATGTGTGCCTTAGAATTTGTAGTTATGGCTGGTCACTGGTGGCTCTTGCCTGTAATCCTACCTACTCAGAAGGTTGATATCTGAGGATCACAGTTGTGAGCCCAGGCAGGAAAGTCCCGAGACTCTCATCTCCAGTTAACTACCAGGAAACCAGAAGTGGGCTGTGGTACAGAGAGGCTCAGGGACAGTGCCCAGGCCCTGAGTTTAATTCCCACAATGCTCAGGGACAGTGCCCAGGCCCTGAGTTTAATTCCCACAATGTTCAGGGACAGCACCCAGGCCCTGAGTTTAATTCCCACAATGAAATAAAGAGGGGAGGAAGGAGTAATTATGCAGAAAATTGAATTAAAAAAAAATTTTTAGCCGGCACTGGTGGCTCACACCTGCTACTCAGGAAGCTGAGATTTGAAGATTGCAGTTCAAAACCAAACCTGGCAGGAAAGTCTGTGAGACTCTTATCTCCAATAAGAAAACCGGAAGTGGTACTGTGGCTCAAGTGGTAGAGCACTAGCCTTTGAACTGAAGAGCTGTGGAACAGAGCTCAGGCCCAGAGTTCAAGCCCCACAACTGACCAAAAAAAAAAAAAAAAAATGTAAAAGGCCACACAGAATAAGAACCACACTTTACCTTTGATGACTGTCTGCCCAGGAGAAATGCTGTCCCTGCATTCTGAAGGTGAGGAAACTTGGCGCTCAAGGATGCTGAGGAGCTTGTTGGGTCACCAAGCAGAAGAGGCCTCAGCACCCTGGACACCTGCCACCATTAACCCCACACTCACACTGCTGGTGGCCCATGCATCCAAGGGCCTGAGGGTACCTCTCTCCTCGGGGGAGATGGGTGGGGCTACAGGAAAGGGTGGCCTGCAGAGGAAGTAGAGACTCAGCTTCACACATCTCCCCTTCCCACTCAGGCCACTCTGCTGGAATAGAAGCAAATGGAACAGAGACAACAGCACTACCCCGAAGTGCTAGGGACTATCAGCCTCACCCCAGAAGCCCTTGTTCTTCTCATGCTAGGTGACCATCGGGCAACATGGCAACAATAGAGCAAGGAAATCCATGGAGAATAACATACCATGTTCTGAAAACAAGGCAACATTTGTACCAAGCCTGCAGAACAGCATAGAGGCAGGTGGTTTCTTGGTCTGTGTTCTGTTGCTGTGGGAAACACCAGGGCAGAACGCAGCTCTGGGGTAATGTGTGAGGCCCTGGCTTCTATTTCTAGCACTGTAAGAGCAGACATCAAACAACACAAAATGCTGATGCAGAGTAATCTACAAAGGCATAGAGGTTATTTAGCTCACACTTCTAGAGGGAGCAAAATCCAGGAGCACGGCACCAATCTGACCTGCTGGTGAGGGGCCTTGCTGCATAACTGAGGGCATGATATGATAAGACACAGCCAGCTAGCTGGAGAGAGCTTGCTCCCTTGATAATCCGCTGATCTGTGAATGGATTAATCCATTCTAGGGGACAGAGCCCCGATCCAGGTGCTTCTTAAAAGTCCCCTCTCCCCTACAGTGGCATTTTGGAAAGAACACACTTGGTGACCTATATCAGCTGCTGAACCTATGAACCACCCTTTAATGACGGAAGTTCAGGCAGCCATATTAGAAGGAGCTGGTGGGATATTTGGTGTGACTGATGCCCGCTCAGGTGGATGCAGCCAGCATTCCCAGGGGATTAGCCTGGTTGTTTACCTTCCTTCCAGCAAGTGCCTGGAGGCTTTTCGGCCTTTACATTCCACCGAAAGCTAAGAATGTTGGAATCTCAGTATGGTGACTTGTTAGGCTATCCTGGTGGGCCAGGCCTTACCAGCATTCCTTAGATAACAGCTCACCCACTGAGCTGGGGTCAGATCTCAGTTCAGAACAACCAAATTAAATTGCAGGGTTTAATCCATTACAAAGTACCTATGATTGGTCACCTGGTCCTCAGATCAGCCCCTGTGGCGTGGTCACCCTGCACCTGACACCATGGCTGTCAAGGTAGGAGGCAGTACCTGAAAAAACACGTTCCATGTTCATGTTGTAGATGTGTATTAATATACACAGCAGGGATTCTATTGTGTGTGTATATGTGTGTGTGTGCACGCACATGTGAGAATGGACACACTTGTCAGCCTTTTTCACATATGGATTGTGAATATTCTTTTCATCTCTCAAGCCTTCAAAAATATCTTCTTTCCTTCCTTTTTCTTCCACTCTTTCTCTATTTTTTATTATTCCTTGATTCTTGTATTGTTAAATGTTTAAACCATGATGAGATATTACCTCTCTCCAGCTATTAGCAACAAGATACGCACACACACACACACACACACACACACACACACACACACACACACACACACACCAGCCTGCCTCACCCATCCCTGTAATCCTAGCTAAACTCACAAGGCTGAGATCTGAAATTCAGGTTCTAAAAGCCAGCTCAGGCAAGAAAGTCCATGAGACCTACCTGCAACAAACCACCAAAATTTAGTACTAGGGCTGTGGCTCAAATAATAGAGCACTAGCCTTGAGTTTAAAAAAAAAACTCAAGAACAATGCCCAGGCCCTGAGTTCAAGCCCCAGAACCAACACACACACACACACACACACACACACACACACACACATTTACTCACTCACTCACTCACTCTGCTGGGAAGAATAGAGAGAAAGAGAAACTCCGAGATCACATTGATGGGAATATGAACCAGGTATAGCCATTATGGAAAAGGGTATGGAGGTTCAAAAAAAATCCCCTGGGCTGGGAAGGTGGCTCAGTGGTAGAGCGCTTGCCTTGCATGCTTGAGGCCCTGGGTTCGATTCCTCAGCACCACATAAGCAGAAAAAAAAAGCCGGAAGTGGTGCTGTGGCTCAAGTGGTAGAGCGCTAGCCTTGAACTGAAGAGCTGAAGGACAGTGCCTAGGCCCAGAGTTCAGGCCCCAGGACCGGACCCCCCAAAAAAAATCCCCATACCCTAAAAATAGACCTTCCATGTAGTTTAGCAAAACCCTCATACCTGGGTATAGACCCCAAGAAAATGAAATGGACATTGGCACTCCCACAATTCACATTGGCCAGGATGTGGAGTCAGATTTAACTGTCCATCGGTGCATGGATGAATAATGAAAGTGTGCTGTTTAATATACCCGGGAAAACTATTTAGCCATAAAAAGGATTCAGTCCCATCATTTGGCACAACATGAATGGATCTGGAGGTTATTGTGGTAAGTGAAATAAGCCAGGCACAGAAAGAGACAGTGTGATCTTGCTCATGGAATGGAGTCCTTTTTATGGATGGACCCTGGTTTACCTATCCTGTCTGCTATTAGAGGATGTGTTTTTTCCTGGCCTTCACTATCAAACACTGCTCTACTGCCTATATCTTTGAACTTTTTTTTTTTTAAGTACCCTGTGGAGCTTGAACTTAGGACCTAGGCTCTGTCCCTGAGCTTTTGTGCTCACGGCTAGCACTCTGCCCACTTTGAGCCACAGCTCTACTTGCGGTTTTTCCAGTGGTTAATTGGAGGTAAGAGTCACATGGACTTTTCCTGCCCAGACTGGCTTCAAACCTACGTCCTCAGATCTCAGTCTCCTGAGTAATCCTACTAGGATTACAAGCATGAGACACAGTACCTGGCTCCTTTGAACATTTTTATGATTGTATTCTCTGGGTAAATATCTAGAAGTAGGCATGGTGGCTAAGGAGTATGTGTTTGTCTGTCTATCCATCCATTTCTCTGTTGCTTGTGTTGGAGGACAGTGAACACAGGGCCTTACACATGCTAAGCAAGTACTGTACCATTGAACTACATCCTCAGCAATTTACATTATAAGAACTTTTCACATAATTGTACAAAGCGATTTCATTGTGATATTTATAACATGGATATAATGTACTTGGACCAAATTCACTTCCTTTATATTCCTTCTAATCAATTCATATTTTGATACATTTTGCTATCCCCAAAGGCAAAGGAATAAACATACCAACCAGAAGTTCACACATCTTCATTATAAAAATGGTCCATTGAGCTGGGGTGTAGCTTAGTGGTAGACAGTACTTGCCTAACATGTGTGAAGCTCTAGGTTCCCCAGTCCTGTCACAAACCTAAATAGATTGACTCTGTGTGTGTGTATATATGTGTGTACACACAGGTAGGGAGGCTTGAGCTCTTGCTTGGCATTCTTGCTCAAGGCTGGTGCTCTACCACTTGAGCTGTGTTTCCACTTCCAGCTTTTTTGTGGTTAATTGGAGATGGATTTGTCTGCCTCAGCTGGCTCTAAACTATGATCTTCAGATCTCAGCCTCCTAAGATTTTGGGCGTGAGCCACTGGTGCCTAGCTCAAGGTTGCTACAAATACGTAGTGATTTGATATGTGAAAAACTGCTCATCAGTGTTGTTTATATTTGGGGGAACAGTTTTTAAAAATATATATATATTCTTTTTCCATTTGTTGTTTCTTTCCTTTTACCCTTGCTAAGTAGTTTTTAAGTCGAGGTTTACGATTTTCATACCATCAGGTATTTTAGATTTTCTGTTTCATCCCACTGCTTTAAGTGTAATTAAGATTCTAATGGTAATCTTATTACTATTAATTACTGTCATTCCACTATTAACCTGTTCATTATCCCATTATCATTTTCTTTGATTGTTCTGGTACCATTTTCACTATTCCCTGTGGCGTCTCATAACCATTTAATTTCTCTTTAAAATGCCACCTTCAGTGTTACTCTTCAAAATATTTATTCTTCTCGAGAGAAGAAACTTACAACCCTCAATTAGACATTCTCCCAAGCAGCTAACCCTTGCTTTTTCACACCAATCATTTCCTTTCACTTAACTAATTTTAGAAGATTCTAAACTGCTAATTGAAGATTTTCTTAGAAACTTAAGGGAAAAAAATGTAGCCCTTTACAAAAGGGTTGCCTGTAGCCCAGGAGTTTATCTGTTAATTTGCAAATGAAAGAGTAGTCCTGGTGAGAAAAGGTGTCTGTCGTTGGACTTGGGGAAAACTATGCTCTAGCAGGTAATTTACAAATAGAGGACAGAAAATAGTGCATAGAGGCAAAAATGATAAGAAGCCAGTACCACAACCATGCAAAAATTGCTAGGCACCATTGTCTCACACCTGTAAGCCCAGCTACTCAGGAAGTTGAGATCTGAGGATTGCGGTTCTAAGCCAGCCTGGGCAGAAAAGTCTATGTGAGACTCTTATCTCCAGTGAACCACCAAAAAGCAGGAAATAGAGCTGTGACTCCAGTGGTAGAGGGCTAGCCTTGAGCATAAAAGGTTAGGAACAGTTCCCCCCTCCCTCACACACACACATACACACAGCAAAACTTCTTATGCACCAAAATAAAATAAATGTTAAGCGGGGGGGGGGGGGGGGGCAGATGGAAGCAAAAGCAAAACAGGTTTATACTGTACATTAAGCATTACATAAATCATCCACATTGATAAATGCAAATAGGTTTATATTACTATTAAAAAGCAAATATACTTGGGTCGTGCGTGTAGCTCAGTGGTAGAACTTGCTATGTTTAGCATGTGCAGGGCCGTGAGTTCAGCCCCAATACTTCCCAACCACTACCTCAAAAGGTAAAGATTCTCAGATAAATTAAAATGTAGTTCTGTGTGCACAGAGACACATCGAAAAGAAACCGATTGACATGTGTCAGCATAAAGGAAGATATGCTGGGAAAATAGTTTAGAAAGAAAGTGTTGCCGTCAGACAAGGTAGAATTGATGAAGCCATGGAAGCATCTCATGAGACAGATGCACCATCTGAGGCTGAGGGCTGTGGTTTCCAGGGAAGCAGTGACAGATGTAACTCCACATTCTAAACCTAGAGGCAGCTTTTTTTGGAACAGAAGAATAGAGAAGTGCTATCACACTAATAATAGGGGCGCTTTTTTTTTTGTCAGTCACGGGGCTTGGATTGGGAGATGAGCATTGTTCTGAGCTCTTTTGCTCAAGGCTAACATTCTACCACTTTGAGCCACAGCACCACTTCTGATGCTCTGGTGGTTAATTAGAAATAAAAGTCTTAGAGACTTTCTTGCCCAGGCTGGCTTTGAACTGTGATCCTCAGATCTCAGCCTCCTGGGTCACTAGGATTACAAGCATGAGCCACCAGAGCCTGGCTTTAATAGAGTCACTTTAAGAGTTTTCTTTTCTAACTTTAAGGGCCGCTCACCACCTCCTGTTAGAGAGAATTTCTTTACAATTTACATAAAATGACTGCCAAGTTCAGCTTTAAAAAGTGTCGTTTCTTCCTTCCAAGTTTCTGTTGCTAGTCTCATGGTGTGAGAGTAAAGTCTTTATGTGCGTTTGTACCCGGTACACAATTTCCATTAGCCAAAGAAGATTCTAACATGCAAGCCAAGAAGGACACACAGAAGGGACTCTCAGCCTTTGGTTGCTTTAGAATTTAATACTATATGGGGTGTGACTTTTTTGCCTCTCTTAGAGGTAGCCTATTGGAAATGGAAAACAGGTAGCCTGGCCCTTACAGGGTAGTGACAGAATGGAATTTAGACCCGAAACAAACCTTACAGTCAACGCCCTGCGTACACAGATAGCGGTAGGACAACTTGGGACATTATTAATTAACTTCCGGGAACATCGCAGGCTGCTGAGTGACAGAGCGAGGTGTGACTTTGTTTCCTGTCAAGAGTGACCAACCAGAAGTGTCACAGTTTTGCAGTGAAACCAAAGGCACCATAGAGGAGAGATGAAGATAGCCAATCAGAAAGCTAGGATGGAGGACAGATGCCTGCACTCGTGAAGGTTCGAACTCTTAGATTGTTTTATCCATGAAAACCTGCCCTAAGCCCTTGGATGGCTATAATAAATATTCTATAAACTGGCCTATAAACAGTAGACATTTATTTCTCATAGTGTTCCCAGATCATGGCACAGGTTTGGTGTCATGGGGGATTGGGGACACTCCATCATGGATGGAGCCTTCTTGCTGTGTCTTTACATGGTTGGGTGAAGGCAGCTCTCGGGGGTCTCTTTTAATCCCAATCATGGGGTCTCTACCCTTATGATCTACTGGCCCCTCAGAACCCCACTTCCTGGGGCTGGGAAGGTGGCTCAGTGGTAGAGCGTTTGCCTTGCATGCCTGAGGCCCTGGGTTCGATTCCTCAGCACCACATAAGAAAAAAGAAAAAGGCCGGAAGTGGCGCTGTGGCTCAAGTGGTAGAGTGCTAGCCTTGAGCTGAAGAGCTGAGGGACAGCGCTCAGGCCCAGAGTTCAGGCCCCCCGACTGGACCCAAAAAAAAGAACCCCACTTCCTTTTTCCTCCCAGTACTGGGAGTCAATCTTAGGGCGTGTCTACACTAGGCTGGCACTGTACCACAGGCTGTATCTTAACCCCTTAATGCCATGACCTTTGTGGTTAGGGTTCAACATTTGAATTTTGAGGGGCCACACAGAAACCATTAGCAATCTTCAATGTAGAAAATTAAATACTCTTAAGCTTTGGATAAAAAGAAGAAAAACACAAAACTGCAGAATTCTGGGGGAGAAAATAATGAAAACATCAGAGTATATTCTGTTTGGAAGTAGTACTTAAGAAAATTTGTAAGATAAATGTAACTTTTTGTTAAGATTAGAAAGAAGTGGTAGGTGAAGCCTCTGTGGTGGCAAATCTTTTTATCTTTATTTTTTTATTTTCATGTGCGGGTCCTAGGGTTTAAACTCAGGGCCTGGCCACCATCTCTGCGCTTTTTTGGCTCAAGACTAGCACTCTACCACTTGAGCTACCACTCCACTTCTGGCTATTTGGTGTTAATTAGAGGTAAAAGTCTCTTGGATTTTCCTGCTCAGGCTGGCTTCAAACCATACTTATTAGATCTCAGCCTCCTGGCAGCTAGGATTACAGGCATGAGACACCAGTGCCCGGCTTGTGATGGTGAATCTCAGCTGTCAGTTAGCTCAATTGAGATGTGCCATGTGTGTCTATGAGGGCATTTCTGGAGAAAATTAATAGAGAGTGGAGGAAGCTAGCCTGAGTGTGGGCAGTGCCATCCCACAGGCTGGGGGCCCACATCGAATAAAAGAGAAAAATAGTCCCAGAAAAAATCCTTTCTGGCTTCTATGATGTGAGCTACACGGTGCCCTGTCAGCTCTCTTACCTGTGGTGAGTGAGCAGCCTCTCCCCCCTGCACAGCCCCCCCCCCCCCGCCATGATGTTCACCCTCGCCCTGGGCCAGAATAAATGGAGCTGAGGTACTTGTTACAATGAAGAAAAGCTAACCCAGAATGCAACTCAAAACTCTGATAGAAAACAAAAGAAGGCCGGGTGCTGGTGGCTCACGCCTGTAATCCTTAACTACTCAAGAGGCCGAGATCTGAGGGTCATGGTTCAAAGCCAGGCCTTGGTAGGAAAGTCCGTGAGATTCTTATCTCCAGTGAACCACCAGAAAACCAGAAGTGGCATTGTGGTTCAAAGTGGTAGAGTGCTAGCCTTGAGTGAAAGAGCTCAGGGATAGCACCCAGGTCCTGAGTTCAAGACCCCTGATTGGGGGGGAGGGGGAGAGAAAAAAGAAAAGAAGGCAGAAAAGATTGATCAATACAACAGCTGGAGCTACAATGCAAAACAAAAGAATAAATCAAGAATCTTAGTTCTTGAGACGGAGATCAGAAAGACCTGCCAGCCCACCAAAGAGAAGAGAAGAACAGAGTATCTGTGGGAATAAGATAGGACATGGGAAAAGTATGCTACAAAAATAGGAAATTTAAAATGAGTGTACAAATACTCTGTACAAATACATTGAAAACCAAGATGATACTGGCAACTTCTTCAGACGATAGAGCTGCCCAGAATTGTTGCCAGTAGAGACAGAAAATCTAAACAGCCCAGCTACACATGAAAATGACAGAAGAGCTTGATTAAAAGTTGCGTGCCCAGATGGTCACCCAGGGGAATTCTCCCAAATCTTTAAAGCTCAGATAATCCCAACACTATTTAAAAGAAAATAGAAAAGTAGGAAAAAACTCCATATTCTCCCAAATGAATTAGCAGAACATTAATATGACTTTAAGTCAAGATATACTCACTGGGGCTAGGAAGGTGGCTCAGTGGTAGAACGCTTGCCTTGCATGCCTGAGGCCCTGGGTTCGATTTCTCAGCACCACATAAGCAAAAAGAAAAAAGCCAGAAGTGGTGCTGTGGCTCAAGTGGTAGAATGCTAGCCTTGAGCTAAAGAGCTAAGGGACAGCGCCCAGGCCCAGAGTTCAGGCCCCACGACTGGACCCCCCCCCCAAAAAAAAAAAGATATATTGTACTCATAAATTGACAAGTTAAATGGAAATCCTTTTCATACAGCTACTTTGAGATAATTTTTTAAAAATTTAAAAACTAACGTGTGATAAAGACTAGAAAAACAGAAAGCTCCAGAGTGATATTACTCATATCCATCCAGAAATGTTAAGTAAAATGTTAAGAAGTAGAATACACACTAGGATTGGACCTAGCTACTCACGAAACTGAGATCTGAGAATTGCAGTTCAAACCAGCCTGGGGAAGGAAAGTCTATGAGACTCTTATCTCCAATAAACTATTCAGAAAAAGCCAGAAGTGAGGCTGTGGCTCAAGTGGTAGAGAGATAGTCTTTTTTTTTTTGCCGGTCATGGGGTCTGAACTCTGGGTCTGGGCGCTGTCCCTCAGCTCTTCAGCTCAAGGCTAGCGCTCTACCACTTGAGCCACAGCGCCACTTCCGGCTTTTTCTGTTTATGTGGTGCTGAGGAATCGAACCCAGGGCCTCATGCTTGCAAGGCATGCACTCTACCACTGAGCCACCTTCCCAGCCCCGAGAGATAGTCTTGAGCATAACAATTTAGGGGCAATGCCCAGGTCCCAAGTTCAAGCCCAAGGAAGGAAGGAAGGAAGGAGGAAGGAAGGAAGGAAGGAAGGGAGGAAAGAAGGGAGGAAGGAAGGAAGGAAGGAAGGAAAGGAGGGAGGGAGGGAGGGAGGGAGGAAGAGAGGGAATAATATAGCACACCATGCTCAAATAAGCTTTATTCTAAGAATTCAAATATGATCTAATCCATTTGTATAATTTATCAAAGAAGATCAAGTTTTTGTTCTATGGATGACATCCAGGACCTGCTCTTCAAGGGCAGTACCAGCCCAAGTACTCAGCGCCAGCCTAAAGAATGTGCCATGTTTGCTTTTGTCTCAGTGCTAGGCTCCGATCCAGGGCCTCACATGCTGAACAAATGCTCTACCACTGAACTAAATCTTACCGCAGGCTCTCAGATTAGGTCATGTAAGGACACAATTTAATTATATGATCATCTCCATACATGCTCTTCAATAAAAAGCATTTAACACTATTTCAACACTCATTCCTTTTTAAAATGCTCCATGCGTGGTTGTTTAACATGGTATTAGATATCCTCACATGTATGCCTACATAGTTGTATGCAAATGGACCTCAAAGCCAGCTTCTTATGTAGTAGGGAGAAAACTAGATGTTTTCTTTCCTAAAGGCAAGAACATAAGGAGTATATAACATGGAAATAAAAATGCTATTTTTTTTTTCTGTTGGCAGACTTGTTATTTCAGATTGCTGTTGCTGAGACAAATTTCTGGGGCGGGGATGGGCTTAAAGGAAAGAAAGGTTTGTTGGCTCAATAGTTTCAGAACTTGCAGTCCATGCTCACTGGTGCTGTTGCCCTGGGCCTGTGGTGGCGCTGTGCATCATGGTGGGGAGCTCTGGTGGCAGAGCTCTTCAGAATCAGAGAGACAAAGAGAAGGATGCCAGTGTTTCCCTGGAGGGCATACACTGTGATCTAACTTCCTTCTGCTAGGCCTCACTTCCTGGAGGCCCTTCTACTTCCCACTAATACCCCAACCTAGGGACCAGTCTTTTACCATATGGTATTTGGGAGACATTATAGCAAAGATGGAGCTAAATAGAAATCCTTTACTGTTAAATCTTCATTGGAAGTACAAGTAGGAACACGCATTTCCTAGCTCCGCTCATGCCTAGCAGCCGACCTCACCCCAGCAGTGAACACATCTAGAACCCAGATTGAGCTCTCTGGCCAGGGGTCTAGTAGACATTTCTAGGTGTTCAGGTGAGCCAGAACATTTTCTCGTGCAAGGAAAAGTAAAGAAGAAAAACCAGAGAAGGTAGCAGTAACAAATAGTTCAGCTAAGAAACACAAGGCAATAAGTAGATTTGAATTAGCTAGAGATAGGATAATCTGAGACACACACACACACACACACACACACACACACACACACACACACACACACACATCCAAGTGCATTAATTGAAAAGAATTATTGTAAAAATCAGTTTGAGCTTATGAGAATAAAAGCCAGGGAAAGCCAAAGAATTCAGTGAACTCTGTTAAGTAAATTAGGAGTCAAGTCCTAATCTTGCTGTGAAAGTTAATATTTAATAGGAAAAAAATGATGCATATATCCTGCCTCTTGTGTCAGGTATAATATAGATGACAAGCTACCTCATGGGGGACAGCTGTTCATTATAAGAACTCAGCTATTAGCCTGCCACTGGTGACTTGTGCCTATAATTCTAGGTCCTCAGCAGGCTGAGATCTGAGGATCACGGTTCAAAGCCAGCCCAGGCAGGATGTTCATGAGACTCTTATCTCCAAGGAACCACCAGAAAACCAGAAGTGGCGCTGTGGCTCAAGTGGTAGAGCACTAGCCATGAGCAAAAGTGCTCAGGGACAGTGTTCAGGCCCTGAGTTCAAGCCCCCTGACCAGCCCAAAATAAAGCAACTCAGGTATTGGCTGAGAGAATGCTAGAAGAAGAGAATGAGCCTTTTACAATCCTTGCTGAGACAGTAGATTGAACCAAGCCAAGGGGTGAACCAATGTGAATGAGGGAAATTTCTAGAGGCAACTTAGGAGAACTTTCCCATAACCACTTCGCGCCCCCTAATCTTGCCATGATTAGGTAAAGAGCCAGCAGCCCCTCTGAACCTCCTGGTGGGAGGTAGTAGAAAACACACAACACTATTTGGAAAATAGGAAACATTAAGTCACACTTGTACCGCTCACTGCCCCTCACAGAAGATAAGAGAGAAGGAAGATAAGAAGTAAGATGATAAGGAAGTAGGAATTAAGCAGTGATACTACCAAGAAAGAAGCAGACAAACTCAGCATGTGGGTGAGAGACAAGTGCCCTGGTTTCTGCCACAGATTAATGGCATGGAAATAAAGGTGAAGGAGGGGTAACTCCTAGATTAAAGAAGACATGAGAGAATGCAACCTAAGCTAGCAGGTATGTGTTTGCAGTCATGCCTTGCCCACATTGGTGAAAACTCACCAAGCGGGGGTGGGAGGGGAACGTTTGTCAGCCAATCAGGAAATCTTTCGGTGATGCTTAGGAATTTTCCTTCGTCGGGCTGGGAAGGTGGCTCAGTGGCAGAGCGCTTGCCTTGCATGCCTGAGGCCCTGGGTTCGATTCCTCAGCACCACATAAGAAAAAAGCCGGAAGTGGCGCTGTGGCTCAAGTGGTAGAGCGCTAGCCTTGAGCTGAAGAGCTGAGGGACAGCGCCCAGGCCCAGAGTTCAGGCCCCACGACCGGACCAAAAAAAAAAAAAAAAGGAATTTTCCTTCGTATTGTTGTTTATGATCATGACAGTGCAATTACCTTTTTGCTTTTTAACTCTGTGTATTTTAGGGAAACATACGGAAGAAGTCGATTTTCCTTTAAAATACTAAAGCAAAGGATGCAAAGGGGAGAGGAAAAAAAAAGAATCAAATCGGGAGAATGAGTTTGCTGGACGCTGGTGGCTCATGCTTGTAATCCTAGCTACTCGGGAAGCTGAGATCTGAGGATCCTGGTTTCGAAACCAGCCTGGTCAGGAAAGTCGGTGAAACTCTTATCTCCAGTAAACTACCAGAAAAACAAACAAACATAAAAACTAGAAGAAACTTTCTTCTTTTTTTCAGGGAGTGGGTGTGGGGGGGGGGGGGGAAGGGGCTCATTCCTTCCCAGGATTCAGGCTCAGAGGCTACAGAAAGAGAGCCTGGGGGAGAGCTGGGTCCATGTTATGTGTCTGTCCGTACACAGCTTGGTGAGGAGCTGACCTCAGGTCTACACAGTATGGAAATAGTGATCTGCCTCTCTTCCCTGGTCATTATAAATGAGTGGCCGTGTGTGTTGGTAGGGATGGGATCATGGGATCTGCTAGAGGGTGGTGTGGGTAGATGCTTCATGGGGTCTCTGTTGGAGAGAAGAGGAAGTGAGGGTGGCCTTTGGACAGCTTCCTGCTGGAGGAAGCGCCTGGCAGGGCAGCGAGCTGGGATGAAAAGGATCCGATGTGACCAAAGAATTCCTGGAACTTCAAAGCAGCAGCGCTCTTCTAAGACAGGATAAGGTGGGAGCCGGTGGGGGTGTCCGTGTGTTCAGTGAGAACGCTTGAGGAGGAGTTGTTCAGCCAGTCGCTGGCTTGGATATGGAAGTAAGCCCCATGGTGTTTCCTTATGAACATTCCAAAACCACAACAAAGCTGGAAGGATGTTTCTTTTGCAGTAAATACTCAGCTATCCAGTACCTGTGTTCTTCTGCCTTTTTATGTTACTTTGTTCTATCTATCTGTGTGTCCTTCATCCTCATTTTATTTTTTTGTCGGTCGTGGGGCTTGAACTCTGGGCTTAGGCTCTCTCCCTGAGCTCTTCAGCTCAAGGTGGGCGCTCTACCACTTGAGCCGCAGTGCCACTTCCGGTTTTCTGATGGTTTATTGGAGATAAGTCTCACAGACTTTCCTGTCTGGGCTGGCTTTGAACATGATTCTCAGATCTCAGCCTCCTGAGTAGCTAGGATTATAGGTGTGCGCCACTGGCACCTGCTGATCCTCTTATTTTAAATTGTGTGTGTGTGTGTGTGTGTGTGTGTGTGTGTGTGTGTGTTGCTAATGGGGATGGAACCCAATCACTTTGCCACTGCACTATATCCCAACCCGGCTTCCTCCACTTTCACATTTCTGTGTGAAATGACTTGCAGCGGCATGCTTTTCTCACAGGGGAGGGGGGCGGAGTGGGGCAGTAAATGTGGTTAAAGCAGTTGTGGCTTTGTTTATTTACTTTCTGTCTGTTTACTGGTACTGGAGTTTGAACTCTGGGACCTTGTGGCTTGCTTGCCAGTCACTGTCACATGAGCTACATCCCCACCCTTTTGCTGTAGTCATTATTAGAATAGGTTCTAGCATTCCAACCTGGATGCACCCAGACTGAGATCCTCCTCTTCATGCCTCCTTACCTAGCTAGGACGACAGGCACCTGGCACCATGCTCAGCTTAGGTTGAATAAGATGGAGGATCGAGGCTGGCCTCACACAACCATCCTCCCAAACTCGGCCTCCCCAGTAGTGAGGATTACCGGATGTGAGTTACCATGCCCCCACTGAGAGGAGTCTTTAAACTCACAACTGTGGACGGGCAGTGTTTAAAAGGGGGGCTTAGAAGAAGTTCACTGACTGCAGGTGGCAAATGACTCAATGTTTGAATCAGCTTTGGGAGCTGAGTCAGGCCGAGATAGAGATAGCATTGGAGCCACCTGAAAGTCTGTGGCTCTGCGGGAGCAGCAGGCTGGTACACTGACTCCTGGCCTTGGCTCTCAGCCACCGCCCCTCCCTTCCTGCATCTTCACAGGCCCGCCCAGCCTTGCTCTGTGCAGAGAACAGGGCTGCCACTCAAGACAGCGAGACGAAGATCACGTGTGTTCTGGAATGTCAGGGAAGTGGCAATTCTCCTCATTCAACCACTGGGACATCTTCCTCCTTCTAGGCAGGCTGCTGTAGCTGGCATTTTCGAATCTGAGGTGCCCTAACGCTAACCCAATCCCAGTACCTGCCTCTCTCCCTGAGTAGGTAAGGGTGGCTTTCTTGTGAATTCACAAAGCTTATTTCTCCCACAGTCTAACCACAGCTACTCTTGTTATTGAACCCTCACATACTAATCCTGTGTCCCAAAGCTTCACATTACCTGCTTCATGTTCTAGGAGCTCTCAGCATCTTCTTTGCATTCCCGACATGGTAGAAAACTTCACCACTCTAAGTTTGCTATGGTCCCTTTTCACCTTTGCCCACATCGCTGATGGCTCATGGCTTCTGTTGTTTCCTTGACTACACATTCTTTCTCTCCTCCAGGGGAAGCCCTTTCTTTCCGTGTTGGACCATCTGCTTAACTCTTATTTTCTACATTTGGCCTATTTTTTGCAGGCTATCTGCTTGCAGAGTTCTATGAGTTCACTTTTCAATCCTTCTGCCATTTATATATATATATATATATATATATGTATATGTATATATATATATATATATGAGGATATATATATAAATATTACTTGACTTTCAAGAGCTCTTCCTCCTCTTCCATGTTGGTTTCTGACTATAATGTAAAGATTGTGCAACCTGCCCTCTGACCCTTGGTTATCTGTTCCTACGTAAGAATGAGTCACTAGAAAGCAGGAAGGTGCATTCCAGGCTCCCTAACCGCATTATTCGCCAGAGCCAACAGGAGGAAGCAGCCCGGTGTTCACTGACAGGTGAATGGAGACACACAATGTGGTCCATCACTCATACAGTGGAATATTAGTCAGTCTTAAAAAAGGAAAACATGTCATATTATCAATGAACCTTCGGGAAACTAAAGTGAGTGAAATCAACCACAAAGGACAAATACTGCGTGGTTCCACGTCCACAGAGAGTCTGGAGGCAGAAAAGAGAATGGGGTGTGTGTGGGGGGGGGCTAAGAGGGGAAGGGAGAGACTACAGAGTGCTTACTAGAAACAAAAGTTTTAGCTTGGGAAGAATTCTGTGGCTTGGTGGAGGTTTTGGTGGCACACTGTCAATGCACTAGGAACTAAAAAAATGCTAAGATGATTGTAAGTTTCTGCCTATAATTCTAGCTGGAGGCTGAGATCTGAGGATCCTGGTTTGAAGCCAGCCTAGGCAGCAAAGTCCATGAGACTCTTACCTCCAATTAACCAACAAAAAACTGGAAATAGAGGCAGGGATCAAGGGGTAGAGTGCCAGCCTTGAGCAAAAAGCTAAGAGACAGTGCCTAGGTCCTGAGTTCAAGCCCTAGGACTAGCACAAGGTTAAAAAAAACAAAAACCATAAAGATTGGAATTTTATATTATGTATATTTTACCACATACATATACATATATATATTTTAATATGATAAGCACCCTGGAATGGAAGCTCTTTCCCTGGGAGCGAAATCCACACATGAGGGCCTGGCTTCAAGTCTCTCATTGATAGTTCTCTCTGTCTCTGGCTGGTCCCCATTTCCAGGGCCCACAGCCTGGGTCTCACAGTAAACCCCCTACGCTGTAGCCTGTGCTCTACCCATGCCGCCTCCATTACTTCTCTGCCTTTTGAAAAGGTGTCACCATTTGAATCTGCGATTCCTTCGTGGCTTTTTATATCTTCTGGGTTTTGTTTGTTTGTTTTGGCAGGGATCCAAGAGAGAGAAGGTACAGCATGCATGTGCTATTCCCCTCTTAATTAGAAGTTGGCAGAGGTATGTTTTGTTAATTGTAGTGATCATCTTATTATGGATTTACCATTTTAAACGTTTTAATCCCCTCATATACAAATGAGAATTCAAGATGCACACCTCAGCCCCTTTTCAGTTCTTCACCCTATTTTCCACATGTGAGCACCATGAATTAGGAACTGGGGTCAAGATAGAATGATAGAATGGGAGGTTTCTTAGAGAACACAGAAGGCAGCAATAGCAAAAACAATTTGTTTTGGTTGGTTGTGGGGCTTCAACTCTGTCCCTGAGCTCCTTTTGCTCAAGGCTAGCGCTCTATCACTTTGAGCCACAGCACCACTTCTGGATTTCTTTTGGTGGTTCATTGGAGATAAGAGTCTCACAGACTTTCTAGTCTTGGCTGGCTTTGAACCACACACAGACTCAGGGACAGCACCCAGGACCTGAGTTCAAGCTCTGCAACTGTCCAAAAAAAATCATAAAATTAGGGATGAAGTCAGTCTTCCTCCAGTGGATTAAATGGAAGAGAGCTCACGACCCATTCTGGAAATCTAGTGCCATCTTCTGTACTTGGTCTGTTGTGTTAAATCCTGTATGTGAAGAGCAGAGATCCCAGCCTAGGATTCCCCACGGTGCTCCTGAGACCTCACGAAAGTGCTAGAGAGACCCCAAGCATTGATCATTTAAGGCATTTTGAAGAAAGAGCTTCCAAAATAGCTGACATTCGCTGGCAGGCTGCCTCTAACAGATGTCAGGATTGAAAGGCGGGCCAGAGCCGCCTTTGAATACATTCTCTCATGAACAAGACGATTTTTCAATAAAGTTATAACTTTCTTTCTCAGCTTAGATTCAGTCACTACAAATGGAATGTTTTCATTACCATCGAGTATTTAAATTGGCGTATGCCAGGACAACAACAAAAAAGGCAAGCATGTACGTGGCATTTAAAAGACAAAATTAAGGTTTTAAGTCTCTTTGAAACTCTCAGTATTGCAGTTGGAATGCGAATGCCCTCTGATGCTAAGGAAGGGCTTTGCTGGCATCCTTTGTGTGTATTTATTGGGTCTCTACATTTTTTTTTCCTAGATTGTATGAAAGCCTATGGGCTAGTTGGAGAAGATGGAGCAGTGGTAAGGTTTTAGATAGGCATCTAAAATCCTCTTTATGAAATAAAGCTAAATGCAGATCACCGTGTGCGTGATACCGTGTGGTTGGCCAATCATCTCCATGGAGCGTGGCAGTGCAGCCACAATTTCCCTAGTGAACCTTAGGGTGCCTGGCATTAGGATCATAGGGCTGGGGGCGGGGCTGGAAAGGGTAAATCCACATAGAAAAGGAAGCAGAGAATTACTAAGATTTGGGTTCATTCCTGTGGTTGTTGGCCAGTAAATTGCAAAAGAGCAGACAATCATACAAAGGCGATCCACACCCCTTAAACTTTTTTTTTGGGGGGGGGGGCAGTCCTGAGGTTTGAACTCAGAACCTAGGCACTGTGCTTTAGCTTTTATACTCAAATCTAGTACTGTACATCTTGAGACACAGAGCTCCACTTGTGGTTTTTTTGTTTTTTTTTTTTGGGTGGTTAACTGGAGATAAGAGTCTCATAGACTTTCCTGCCTGGGGCTGGCTTCAAACCACGATCCTCAGATCTCAGCCTCCTGGGCAACTAGGTTGATAGGCGTGAGCCACCAGTGCCTGGCCTAAGAATGATTTTCTAAGAACAGCCAGAAAGTCTGAAAGGAAACATGGGAAATCGCTTTATTGTTGTCGAAGTCATAGCTCATACCCAGCAAGCTGACTGTTTTGTTTTCCTGTTGTCCCTCTATGCCCTTCCTAAGTTCATGTATTTATCTTTTATTTTGCAGGTCCCCACCCTCTTCTCCGTCCCTATCTCCTTCTTTCTTAGACCCCGTATTTCAAAGATAAATGCAAGCAAAGATCACTTTGGATAGTTGTTCATGAGCAGACTCTTACCCATGGCCAGGACTGATGAGGGAGAGGGTACCTGGCTGGACTCAGGGATCTGTCTTTGCAACCTGCCCAGCAGCATGTTGGTCCCATGATCCTCAGCGGCACTTTGCTGGCCCTTGAAATAGAATGTGTATATCCTGGTGTATTTCAAAATTGGACCTTTGTTGTGCAATACTGTGTCCTAAAAACAGTGATTTGTGTTTGTTAATCCACAGGGAAATAGATACATGTAGAAATCAAAATGTTAAGAGACTGAGCAGTACTTTGTTCCAGCCCTCTCTTGGTGTGTGTGTGTGTGTGTGTGTGTGTGTGTGTGTGTGAGAGAGAGAGAGAGAGAGAGAGAGAGAGAGAGAGAGTCCTGGGGGGCTTGAACTCAGGGCTTAAACTCAGCTACTTCTAAGTAGCTAAGATTAGGTGCCACCACTGCACGGCTGTTCCAGTCACTGTTTTAATGTTGGAAGTTAATATGAGGAGAAAGCAAGACATCACAAAGTTACCCATAAGACTCTAACAAAAGTTACCTAGAGAAAATTCACCTTTTTCCCACTGTACTTAAATGGGGCAAGACATTGAGAGGGCAAGCCACATTGGTGAGTTGAGTTCCCAATTTGTTAAAAAAAAAAAAAAATCAAGTCATATGACATGTTTTTTACATGTGAAAGATCAGGGGCTGGGAATGTAGCTTAGTAGTAGAGTGCTTGCCTAGATGCATGAGACCCTGGGTTCTATTCCTCAGTACCAAATATACACAGAAAAAGCCAGAAGTGGCTCTGTGGCTCAAGGAGTAGAGTGCTAGCCTTGAGCAAATGAAGCTCAGGGACAGTGCCCAGGCCCTGAGTTCAAACCCCAGGACTGGCAAAAAATAAATAAATAAAAATCAGTACTGTTTGGCTCCTGATCTCTGGCTTGTTTTATTCATGCGAGTTAAATTCTCTTTGAGTGTAACAGGCAGATTTCCCCCGAGGCTCACTAATTCCAGGAGAAAAGGAAAGCAGACCTACCCTGAGCGAGGGAGAAATCTTACTCTGAGAAAGGCTTTGAAGATTGTTTTGTCATCTGCTTTTTATTTTTATATGCAAGTAGGGTCCTCTGCAGTTCATCTTATCTCTGTTTTTAGCCAAGAAATACTTTGGCTCATAAAAATAGAATAAAATCTCCCAGCTCAGAGTGACACAAGTACAGAGGTCAGCCATTTGAGCTCTTTGAAGTGAAGTCACTTCTTTGTTTGGGGTGTAATGGTACCCCTTTTCTCTTCCTCTCCTGATCTCCCCCACATCATCACTCTCCAGGTCATTAAACTTGAAATGTCATCTTTAGGCCCACCCTCTTCATCTTCTTCTTATACTCACTGGCTAATTCCAAGTCCAGAAAAACAATGTGATTTTGCAGTGATTTTTAGGAGCTCCTCTTTGTAAAAAGTCATTTTCCCAGCTCCAAAGTCTCAGAGCATGTTGTTGGCTAATCTCCAATGCACCAGTAAAAAAGCTGGGCTAGAGGCATGGCTCAAGTGGTAAAGTGCCAACTGTGAGCAAGCCTGCCCAGTAAGTGTGAGGGTCCTGAGTTCAAACTCCACCAAAAAAAAATAATCTTGTATGATTCAATCTAATATTTAACCCAAAACAAAAAGCTATTTGTTTATGCTGTTTGTGTTTCAAATTTTACATATTAAAATGAATTGCCCAAGTCATGGTATTAGGCAGGCCCTGGAGAAGTTAGGTCTTGAGGGTGAAACTTTGTGAATGAGATGAATGTCTTGAAGAAGAGAGCCGGGTGCTGGTGTCACATGCCTGTAATCCTGGCTACACACAGGAGGGTGAGATCTGAAGACTGTGTGTGGTTCAAAGCCAGCCAGGGCAGGAAAAGTCCATGAAACTTTTTATCTCCAATAAACTACTCAGAAAAAGCAGGATGTGGTGCTGTGGCTCAAGTGGTAGAGTACTGGTCTTGAGTGTAAAGCTCAGGGACAGGGCCTAGACTCTTAAATTCAAGCCCTAGAACCAGCACAAAACGGAGGAGGAGGAGGGAGAGGAAGAGGAAGAGCAGGGGAAGAAGGAAGGAAGGAAGGAAGGTTGGTTGGCCGGCCCAGAACTTGAGGCTCCAGATCCATAAAAAGTAAATGTTGCATTCCGCAGCCCGTGTTTTAGCTGAGACAGCCCTGCTCTTTAGATTGAGATCTGAGTATCCAAACCACGCCTTATGTTTCTTTCTCCACAGCTCCCAACATGAAGCCCAGTGCAGTTTCCCAGGACCTGAGCCTTGAATTGAGTCAACAAATGAACGCATAGTTAAGCAAAATAATTACGTGGTTTGCTTTAATTATGAGATGGCACCTCCCTTGCTCTCTGCTTCTGGTCTCTTCTTCCTTCAGCTGAACTGACTAATGGCTTCCTCCCTGCCCAGTTCTGAACACAGACATGGTAGAAATGGCCCCTCAGCATCATCCATCCACCTGTGGGCTTTGGAGTTGTGAGCCTGCACCCTGGGCAGAGGTGGTGTGCAGGGTGCAGGTGTGAGCTGGGGTGTTGGGACAGCCTCTTGGTGGCTGACGGGACTGCATACCATGAGAGACACCGATGGCCGCCATCTTTCATTTGCTTCTCTTACCCTCTGGTCCATCTGAAGCCAGGATCTGAGAGCCACAAAGCTGTTGGGTGCTGGGAGTGTGTTGGGGGATGGGAGGTACCCCAGGAATCTCAGATGTGCCACTCACTCTGCAGCTGTGTGCTCTCCTTACCCTGACTCTCAGGGCTAGTAGCTCATTCTGTTGCCCTATATGGGTTCTCTTGTTCTCTCTCAGACACCCCATTACATGTAGTTGATATGAACTCCACATCTCTTCTGGGCTGCCCAGTGAGAAGGGCCTTAACTTGCCCCGCTGTAGAGCTTCTAGGAAAGAGGTTGACCTTAGTCATTCTGCATATCAACATCTGTACAAACTGATTTGCAGCTGGGCATGGTTTCACACACCTGTCATCCTAGCTACTACGAGCTACTGCACCTGATTTGCTAGCACATTTGGCACAGATGTGATTGGCAGAGTTATGAGAGCTAAACCCCAAATAGAATTGTTCCCAACTTCAATGGAACGTGATAGAATCACTGCATTTGGGTTGTAGTAAACACAGTCTCAGCTGCTTCCTTTAATTAAAATGCACTCCTTCGTATAAACAATGCTTAGAATGTATGAGCAAACATGATATCAGGGAACATTCTAGAAGTAGAAAGGCTGAGGGAGTGGTGAAGGTATTTGAAAGCAGGGCTGGGCTTTGACTTCCTAGGGCTAGGCCCAGGTGCTGGCAGGGAATCAGGTATTGTAGCCATGAATTCTGGCAGTCTTTCCACTTAAGGGTTTAAAAATATAAACACACTTTGATGTTAAAGGAGAAAGCAAGTGTGCATAGAAAATAAGTACTGTATTTATTTCTTCTGGGGGTTTCCATAACATTTCTTAGCATAAAAGGCTTGGGTCTCTCACTGCCTGCTATTGTTTTGCAAGGAAAACGGGTGTAAGGTATCCATTTGGATTTGGGGAGGGAAGGGAAAGTTTAAATGGTTCTTCCAGATAAGGCGTTTTCTCCCTGTTCTGTAGTAGTACAAGTAAACAAATATCACATTGCCTTTTTCCAGTGTTTTCTGATTGCAGTGCCGATAGCCAAACCTTTTTTGTAGACTGAACATCTGGATCATGCGGAAAAACTCTAGAGATTAGCAATAAAGACGGAAAGAGCAAGAATAAGAATAAGGAGCTAAGTTCCCACTTCTGCCACCTCCCATGGCTTCCATGGAAGCCACCCCATTCTCCAGAGACCCTTACTCCATCACATGTTTATGTATGGCAGGTTTGCTGCTCAGCTCCCTTCAGAACCTGGTGTGAGTGTGGTCATTGTGTTTGCCACAGGACTTCTGTGTGTGTGTGTGTGTGTGTGTGTGTTGGCACTGGGCTTGAACTCAGAACTTCCCCTTTCACTTGGCTTTTTCTGCTTAAGGCTGGAGCTTTACCACTTGAACCATCCCTCCACTTCCAGCTTTTTTGCTGGTTAATTGAAGAGTCTCCACAGCTGGAGTCCAGTTTTGCTGTCCTAGCTGCTTGAAGCCTCTGGGAAACCAGGGAAATTTCACTTTGTTTTTGGCTTCTGAGCAGTGTGCCCATAAGTTAATTTGAAGACCATCTGAACTTCTTCCTTTGTATTACCACAATCATATCACTTTTCTTCTTCCTTCCTTCCTTCCTTCCTTCTTCCTTCCTTCCTTCCTTCCTTTCCTTTTTCTTTTTTTTTGGCTGGCCGCGGTGCTTGAACCTAGGGCCTGGGCACTGTCCCCTGAGCTTTTTTGCTCAAGCCTAGCACTCTACCACTTTGAGCCACAGCACCACTTCTGGTTTTCTAGTGGTTCATTGGAGATAAGAGTCTCATGGACTTGCCTTCCCCAGGTGGATCCTCAGATCTCCGCCTGCTGAGTAGCTAGGATAACAGGTGAGAGCGAGCTAGGGTTACGGGCATTTCTAGGTTAAGAGTGAAATGAAGTTTCACAACATCATGTATTGTCTTCTATTTGGCAGTGTGGCCGCTAAGCCTACTGCCTTTCCCATCCTTTGCCCTTGAAATGCCCTTGCTTTTCCCTATCATTGGAAGCTTCTAGGATGTTCTTTTCCCAGCGGTCTGATATTATTAGGAAGTAGATCTTTTAAAATTCATTGTCTTGGGTACTTGGCAAGCAAGGGCCTTTCAAGCTAGAAAATGTTCTTTGAAGTCTGAGAGCTCATGGAGACGTAATATTTGTTTCCTCTCGCTTTGATCCCTTGGACTGGTCTGATGTCTTCCTCTTTCTCTTTCTTTCTCAGTTCCTCCCTTGGGTCTTTTTTTTTTTTTTTTAAATAATGCTTTATGAGACAGCTTTTTAATTTTTTTGGGGGGGGTCCAGTCATGGGGCCTGAACTCTGGGCCTGGGCGCTGTCCCTCAGCTCTTCAGCTCAAGGCAAGCGCTCTACCACTTGAGCCACAGCGCCACTTCCAGCTTTTTTCTTTTCTGCTTATGTGGTGCTGAGGAATCAAACCCAGGGCCTCATGTATGCAAGGCAAGCGCTCTACCACTGAGCCAACTTCCCAGCCCCAGCTTTTCAATTTTTATCTTCCAACTTTCTATCAATATTTTCTTCTTTCTGCTCTCATTTTTTTTTTATTTATTTCCAAGAGCATCTTTTTCTTTTTCTTTTTCCAGCTCTTTTAAAATAGTACGATAAATGGCCAGGCACTGGTGGCTCATACTTGTAATCCTACCTACTCAGGAGGCTGAGATCTGAGGATCACCATTTGTAAGTTCACCCCAGCAGGAAATTCTATGAGACTCTTATCTCCAATTAACCACTGAAAAGCCACAAGTGGCACTGTGGCTCAAGTGGTAGAATGTTAACTTTGAGCAAAAAGAGCTCAGAGACAGCGCCCAGACCCTGAGTTCAAGCCCCCCAAACAACTAACTAAATAGTAAAAGCACAATTAGTTATTTTTTTATTTATTTGATCTTGCTTTAACTCTTCAATTCAATGTGTCAATTTATGCGGATACCTCTCCTATCAGTCTTTAATCTTTCATTTTGTTTATAAAACACTACTGTAGAATGTATTTTTGTATTTGCCTTTTCTAGCTAATTATAGTCACTTACATCCCTTTCATATCCTTGTCATCATATATTTTTTTTTCCTTTTTTTTTTTTGTCCATCCTGGGACTTGAACTCACGCCATGGGCACTGTCCCTGGGCTCTTTTTGCTCAAAGCTTCCGCTCTACCACTTTGAGCCCCAGCGCTACTTCCAGTGGTTTATTGAAGGTAAGCATCTCATGGCCTTTCCTGCCAGGACTGGCTTCAAACCGTGATCCTCAGATCTCAGCCTCCTGAGTAGCTGGGATTACACACATGAGCCACAGGTACCCAGCTTCTTTTTCAATATATCTATTTTTTTATATCTGGGGAATTTTTAAAATTTTAAATGAATAGACTTTTTTTCTTCGAGCAGATTGAGGTTCAGACAGAAAGGGAAGTACAAGAAGTTCCTAAATACTTCTGGGGCCCCTCCCCATGCATTCCAGCATTCACACCCCCGGGGGGCTGGCAGTTGTTCCAGTAGAACCTTCGAGGAAGCATTGTTACCACTCCAAGTGTTTAGTTTGCCTGTAGGGTTCACTTGCACTTGAGCAAAGGGTAAATACTCACCAGGAGGACATCTGGAACCAACACTCGTCTGAAGTTGTGCTTGCACCTTTCCAGGCTTCTTATAGTGTTATCGTGGTGGGCGGCACTGTGTACTCGTGTCCTGTGGTTGGTGGCCTATAGGACGTGTAGTGTTTTGAGTGACAGCTCATTTGGCTTTTTGAGGGGAGGATATTCTCAACGGTGATAAATAAATGTTCCAACAAGTTTTTATTCATTCATGAATAATCTGTTACTTGTTTCTATTCTGGTGGAAGATATCTCAGCTGCTTTGAGGTCTTAGCAATCATGGAAAAAATAAAAGCCTTCACGTCCAGGTGTTTGTGTGCATGTTTTCAACTTATTTGGCAAATGAGTTGAGATTTACTTGAAATGAAATCAAAACTTACTTATTTGGGTAAATGATCCACTGGTCCACTCAGTAGGTACCTAGCTCCTCAGGGAGTTGAGAGCTGAGAATCACCCATTAAAGCCAGGCCCCAGACAGAAAAAAGTTTGATAGACTCTTATCTCCAGTTAACTACCAAAAATGCCAGAAATGGAGGTATGGCTCACGAGGTAGAATGTTGTTCTTAAGCAAAGAAGCCAAGCAATTCAAGGACTAGAACTAACACCAAAACAAAAAACAACCCCCCCCCCAAAAAAAACTACAAGTGTAGCTCAGTGGTAAGAGGCGGTGTGTTATGTTTGTAAGAAATGACTATGTAGCCATTTTAAAATCAAGGTCAGGGCTGGGAAGGTGGCTCAGTGGTGGTAAAGCGCTTGCCTTGCATGCATGAGGTCCTGGGTTCGATTCCTCAGCACCACATAAGCAGAAAAAGCTGGGAATAGTGCTGTGGCTCAAGTGGTAGAGCGCTCGCCTTGAGCTGAAGAGCTGAGGGACAGCGCCCAGCCCAGAGTTTAGGCCCTCAACCGACACCAACAACAACAAAAAAATCAAGATCATTTTTACTTTTTTTTTTCACTTTCAGCTCTGCTTTTCTTAAAGATTTTTTAAAATAATTTTTATTGAGATTAAATGATCACATAAATTTCACAGTATTGTGGGATAGTGATACTTAGTTAAAGTTACAAACACATTTTAACCTTCACAAAGCAAATTATTGTTATCTTGGTCTATAAAGTTTGTGAATTCTACAAGCTTTGACAGTATACAACTATTTCTTCCCCATTGGGTGATACGTATATTTCTTGAGGGAAAGAGGGAATAGCTAACACTAAACATTTTTACTTTTAATAGCTGCATAGTACTTCGTTGCAAGTTCGCACCCCAGACTGTTTGACTGATTTCAGATTTTCCCTTCTTTTGAAATCCACAGCTCTTTCTCCAGTGTAAATCCTGAGATTGCTGAGTCAAAAAACATCTCATTTTAGATGTGGTAAGCCTCTTGTTTCTTCCCACAGGCCAAGCTACTGATGATACTTCCTCAGCCAGGCCTGAGGCTGCTCCCACCAGTTCAAGTAGGCTGTCTTTATTGGATTCCTTTTCTAGGGGGAGCTGGGACAAAACCACCACCTTGCTCTTTCCCGGGCCTGGTGGCTAGAAGTCTGAAATCAGGTGTCAAACAGATGTGTTTCCTAAAGGCTCTTGGGAGGAATTCTTCCCCACCTCTTAGCTCCTAGGTGTCACCAGTGGCTCTTGAAGCTGCATCCCCCCAGCTTGCGAGTCCTCTCCTGTGGCCTTCTTCCCTCTCTCCGTGGGTCCTTCTCTGTCATTAGGTTTAGGGTGTGTTCATCTCATTTACAACAGTCATCCCTCACCCCTAAAGGTTCTGAAGCTGGGGACAGCCCTTACCCCTCTGCTATGCATTATAGCTATAACCTTTGTCGTTTGAAATAGAACAGCAAAACTACCATTTTTCCCCCCTTCAAAACTTCCTGGATGAGCCGGGCATGGGTGGTTCTTGCCTGTCATCCTGGCTACTCAGGAGGCTAAGATCTGAGGATCATGGTTTGAAGCCAGCCTGGGCAGAAAAGTTCCCAGGAGACTCTGATCTCCAATTAAGCACTGGAAGTGGTGCTACGGCTCAAGTGGTAGAGCGCCAACCTTAAGGAAAAGAGCTAGGGACAGCGTCCAGGCCCTGAGTTCAAGCCTCACAACTGGAAAAACAAAACAAAAGCAAAACCTTCCTAGATGAAAGATATTTTTCCCCTTAGAACTTAGCAACCTCAGCAAACTGTTCTTTATTGCTTATGTCAGAGATTCACCTTTTTACTTAAAAGAAGCACTTCACAGGGCTGGGAAAGTGGTTCAGTGGTAGAGCGCTTGCCTTGCATGCATGAGGGTTCGATTCCTCAGCACCACATAAGCAAAAAGGAAAAAGCCGGAAGTGGCACTATGGCTCAAGTGGTAGAGTGCTAGCCTTGAGCTGAAGAGCTGAGGGACAGCGCCCAGGCCCAGAGTTCAGGCCCCATGACCGGACCCTCCACCCCCCACCCCCCAATAAAAAAGAGAAGCACTTCACAACTTCTCCATATCCAAAGTGCCCTCTCTCAAGCGTGAGCTGACTTTGAACCTCGATTCTCAGATCTCAGCCACTGTGGTTCTCTCAGGGGGTGTAGCAGTGACCTCCACACAGCATCTTAGCAGTCTGGTGTGTGAGTCAGATCCTTCACTCATGCTCTACATCGCTCAGTGGCTTCCAAACATTCAAAATCCAGAGCCCTAATTGTGGTCTGAATGCCTCCCTGCCTCCTCCCCACCTCTCCCTTGGTCTTCTCCCTTTATCCAAACATATCTGACTGACCAGGGCTTCGGGCTAGACGCCGAGACTGGTGGTGGTCTAACTGCAGTGAAATCTGCTTGAGTTATTTTAGGCCTCACATTCAGCTCCAAAGAGGTTAGAATCTTGATAATGGTGTCACCCCTGGGGTCTTCTTTTTCCCAGCTCTGTATCTCCTTTCTTTGTCTGTAGATTTTTTTTTTGTCTTTAGATTTCCTACTACAAATACATGCCTCCAAGTAGATTTTTTTTTTTTTAAGTTTGCTGGCATTGCTTGTTGCTTTGGTCTGCTCAGATGGCAGCTTTTTACCAGAATTTCTCCCCTGATTTCTGAAAGAAAAAAAAAAGGACAATGACTCTGAAAACTGGAAAGGAGCTAGAAAATGTCTTAACTTCTTAAAGATGTTCAAGCTTGGTTAGATTGCACATTTGCTAGTTTGCCAGTGAGTTGGAGTTTTAAAAAAAATTTTATCCACCGCGTCACTAGGCAACAAGAAGATCCTTCTAGATAAACATTACATGATGTTATACATACATTTGATCAGATGAGACAACTAATTCTTACATTTGTGGATCTATGCCCTATAAAAACTGTTCATCTTACTGGGCACCAGTGGCTCATGCCTGTAATCCTAGCTACTCAGGAGGCTGAGATTTGAGGATTGCAGTTTGAAGCCAGTCTGGGCAGAAAAGTCTGTGAGAATCTTATCTCCAATTAACTACCAAAACAAGCCACAGATGGAGCTGTGGTTTAAGTTACTACTTACATTAGCCTTGAGAAAAAAAAGCCCAGGGACAGTGCCCAGGCCTTGAGTTCAAGCCCTAGGACTGACGAAAGAAGGAAGGAAGGAAGGAAGGAAAGAAAGAAAAAGAAAGAAAGAAAGAAAGAAAGCACAAAGATTCACCTTGAGTTTCCTATAGAGCTTGGAAAGATGACACACAGACTATGTAGGAGATTTGGACCTTCTCTGAGCCAAAGAAGGGAAAATCGAGAGGAGGACCCTGGAAAGGCTCTGGCTGCGGTGTTCTGTTGGCTTTGTTTACATAATTTGGGTATGCCTGTGATCATATAGGTAAAAACCTTGCCCAATAAACTAAGAGAAGAGACTTTGACAGTTTTTTTTCCTAAGTAGCATCTAATAGCTGAGATTCTAACTTGCTTAAAATGTTAGTTTCCACATTGTCCGTCTCTAACCTGATTTCCCTTAGATCAATCTACTCCCCCGAGGGCAAGGTGGATAACACTTTTCACCAAGAAAAAGAATTCTGGAGTCTGAGCGTGTGGCTTAGAGCTTGAGCACTCGCTGCTGGGATCGCCCCAGGTCCTGGCCTTAATCCCTAGCAGGACAAAAAGAATTAATATAGTTTAAAGGCGTGCTGCCAAGCTGGGCCCTCGGGGCTCAAGCCTAAATCCTAGCAATCTGGAGGCTGAGATCTGAGGATCTGGGTTCAAAGACCGCTGAATAAAATGAAGTAAAAATAAAAAAGGAAGGTGAGAGGAAATGTTAAATTCATAAACTATTGATTTCTTTTTTTTTTTCCTTTTCAACAGTGTTAAGGTTTGAAAACCTAGAGCCTTGTGCTTGCACTAGAGTGCAAGCTGGCTCTCTACACTGAACCAGAAGCTCCAGTGTAAAAATAGTTTTTTTTTTAAATCTCTGATCATTATAGAGGATGCTTGCTAATAAGACTAGGACTCTAACCTGGTAAATCTGAGCGTAGTGACCTAAGAGAAACTTTCCTTTTAAAATGAAACCTGACCTTGATGGATTTCCACATAATTAACCGAGTTTCTTTCACCTTTAATTTGCTAATGATTGTTTAATTTGCTAATGATTGTTTACAAAAGACAAACTAAACTAATGAGTGTGACCTGCATTCCCTTAAGCAAGTAAATCTGTAACTTTCACTGGGGGGTGGGGGGAAGGGAGTAGAGTAACACATAATGAAAATTCCATTTATTTCAACGGAAAGATTTTATTGAACAGTTTGTTTATTAATGATTCCTGTTTGTGTTCAGTTTTCCAGTTTTCACACAAAATATACTTTCAAAGATCACTATGACTTGAATCAAAGAACCGAAAGATGGCTTTATTAACATATACCTTAACATATACCCCTACCTTATTTTCTAACTCATAAGAATAGGCTGTTTTCAGGGTTAATGACATGAACTAGAAATTCATATATATACATATATATATATATATGTGTGTGTGTGTGTGTGTGTGTGTGTGTATATCAATATATGTGTGTATATATATATATATATATATATACACACATACATATATATCTTATAATTTGATTTTTTTTTTCAGTTGTGGGGCTTGAACTCAGGGCCTGAGTGCTGTCCCTAAACTCTTTTGCTCAAGGCTAGTGCTCTACCACTTTGAGCCACAGTGCCACTACCAGTTTTCTGGTGGTTAATCAGAGATAAGAGTCTTAAGGTCTTTGCTGGACTTTGCTGCCCAGGCTGGCTTTGAACCACAGTCCTCAGATCTCAGCCTCCTCAGTAGCTAAGATTACAGGCATGAGCCACCAGCATTCAGCATAATTTAAAATTTTTGTAACCTTTTTATTTTCTCTGAGAAGATGAAACTAGCTAATTATGATAGCACACACCTGTAATCACAGCTGTAAAGAGGCAGCAGGATCATAAGTTGGAGGCCAGCCTTAGTTACACATGTAGCCAGGGTCTCAGAAAAATAAGACCGGGAGAATTAAAAGAAAGAAAGAAAGAAAATTAAGCCCGACAGTAGTGGCTCACGCCTGTAATCCTAACAGCTCAGGAAGCTGAGATCTGAGGATTGCGGTTTCAAGCCAGCGTGAGCAGAAAAGTCCATGAGACTCATCTCCACTTAACCAGCAAAAAGTCAGAAATGGAGCTGTTGCTCAAGTAGTAGAACACCAACCTTGAGGGAAAAGGCCCAGGGGCTGTACCAAGGCCCTGAGTTCAAGCCCCATGATGTATATAGTCTGGCATTCAGTATGAAAGGCTGGGTTATTGTGAGTGATCACGTGACAGACATGTCATCAGCTGATGAATGCTACCAGGTCGGGGCGTGTGTTCACGAGTGGATCACAACCCCTCACCAGAGGCCTTTCTGGAAGTGGAATCTGTGGAAAGAGATCACCCAGGGTGTGGGGTGTGGGATTTCTCCCTCCTAGGACAGCTGTGCTTTTGCAGAATTATGCTTGGGGAATGTGTAAAGTGAGATTATGCTCCAAACTGAGCCCAATCATCATGGCAAGTGCTGGTATTAGACTTGAACTTAAGACCTTAGCTTTTCTGCTCAAGGCTGGTGCTCTTACACTTGAAACACACCTCCATTTCTGGATTTTTGGTGGTAAGACCAAGACTCATGGACCTTTCTTCCTGGGCTGGCTTTGAACTGAGATCTTCAGATCTCAGCGTCCTGAGTTGCTAGGCTTCCAACAGGTGTGAGCCATCAGAGCCTGGCTTCATCTTGAACCCCTCTTAAAATCGCCTTGTTCATCCCTTCTGACTTTCCCTTTCCTTATTGTTTTGTTTTGTTTTTTCTCCTTCACACACATGATTATGGTTTTCCTACCAGAATAGAAGATGCAGGAAAGTGAGGATTTTGCCTGTGTGTTGCTGTTGATAGTTTTTACACGGACCAATTCCCCAGTGCACCTGCCACCATTGCATGGATGGTGGCTGACTGTTTTATGGCTGTGGAGATCCTCTGTATGACTCCTTGGGGAGGAGTACTTTGAGGAGGCAGGACGGAGAGAAGTGCCTAGCTCCAGGATTATGGTTATTGACTTCCTGACGCAGAGTGAGGTTGAATTCCTGGCAGACCTGTGTCATTCCACATGCAGTGGAATGATGTCATTTCACTCAAGAAGAAGTTGGGATTCAGAGGGCTTCCGCAGCCGGGCCTGGGATCACACACTTGTGGCTTTCTGCCCTCCCCCCCTCCCCCCCCCCCAGCAGAGCAGCCAGGTGAGAAAGGTGCTAATTTGGGGAAGCAAATGCTTGTGTGTTAAAGAGCAACCTAACTATGCTAGGATCCAGGGGGAAATGCTGAGGTGCTTCCTTAATAACTGAGCACAGAAGAGAGAAGAACTTTACAATAGAAAGGGAAATATTAAGGATTTGCTGCTATGTAAAGGTAAAACAAGAAGAGGCCCAGGGGTCATCTGGCCAAATTCTGACACTGAAATCCTGAGCTCCCAAAGTGATAACATTAGAAAGTGTGGAGACAGGGCTGGGAAGGTGGCTCCATGGTAGAGCACTTGTCTTGCATGCATGAGGCCCTGGGTTCCATTCCTCAGCACCACATAAGCAGAAAAAGCCAGAAGTGGCGCTGTGGCTTTGCTGATAGAGCACTAGCCTTGAGCTGAAGAGCTGAGGGACAGTGCCCAGGCCCAGAGTTCAGGCCCCATAACCGGAAGAAAAAAAAGTCTGGAGGCAGCTGGGCACTGGAGATTCACACCTGTAATCCTAGCTACTCAGGAGGCTGAGATCTGAGGATTCAGGTTCAAAGCCAGCAAAGCCCGTGAGATTCTTTCATCTCCATTAAACTACCCACCAAAAGCCAGAAGTGGAGCTGCGGCTCAAGTGGTAGAGGGCTAGCCTTGAGCAAAAGAAGCTCAGGGACAACACCCAGGCCCTGAGTTCAAACCCTAGGACTGGCACCCTCCCTCCCCCCCCAAAAAAAAGAGGAAGTAGGACTTAAATGAAAATTGTAAGCCTGCCCTGCCTGTGTTGGAATGGTGTTTAGGAAAGAGCATCCTGGGGGTGGCCTGCAGTCTTTACTAAGGAGAGTGGCGTGAGTCAGCCAGTTTCTGCTTGTCACACAGTGGCTGTCAAGAACCCAGAGACATTTGGGACATACTCGAGGTTGTCACACTATCATTGCAGGTGCATCGTGTAGATGCCGTGGTTGGAAACAAGGTGGGAGGAAGACACCATAGTGACCACCTGACCTTGGTACTTGCCGGGCTGTGTGGCACCACCTCAAGGCTCTGCTACCTGTATTCCAGGCCAGGGCCTAGCTGTGCAGTGAGCACCCCTCCTGAGAGCACAGTGGTAAACCCTGACATTGTATGGGCAGTGAGATCTTTGTGGGCATAAAGATTACAAGAACCATGTGAGTATCACCCTTCACTTAGATGCGGATGGATGGATGGATGGATGGATGGATGGATGGATGGATGGATGGATGGACGGACAGTCAGGAGTCATGGCAGCCTGTGGGAATTCTTTGCCACCCTGGACCAGTGGAACCACATAATAGGGTGTGATTCCAGACTGGAGAGCTGCAGACACCTAGCTACAAGCTGTGACACCTGTGCTGTGGGCTGGCAGCTAGACGCGGGAGCCCACTCAGGCTGTGGGATTTTTGATATGGCTGCCTACACAGATAAGACATACATGCTCCTGTTCCTGGATGCATGGAGTTTTGTAAGTGTTGCATATTTTCCAATCACTGCCTCTTGGGTATGAATAGAATACATCCTTAAGCAACTTAATTTCTGTTTATCTGGCCCCAGATTTAAGGTTACTGAAACCACCAGTAAAAAAGATGACATGATTCACAGGGATCTCTGGGGATTGTTTCCTCTCTTGATTAAAAAAAAAAATCTGCCTAGTACATATATGTTGCTCTATATTATCTGAGCAAAGCAAAGAAGAAAATGGAAGGGAGAAGCAAGAGGGCTGAGCTGTATTTCTGCTCTGGACCCTCTCCATGGGGAGCGAGCACATACCTGATGCTGATGGACGCTCTGGTTTTTAGAGTACATTTCACACAGTCAGAAGAAGAAGAGTCTGAGGAGCCTGAAATACCATTTTGAGAAGTCTCTTTTCTCAGTAGTTTATATTTTATGTTTTTTTTTTAACCTCAAAGTAAAAAGAAAGCAAGAAGATTTCCTGATTTCAAATGGCGACAGCATCTCCAGGATTTGAATTGAGTATTTTCCTCAGGTCACACCAGGTGCTGTGCTCAGTACTTCTTCCCCTGCTGGCTTTTAGTCCTCACTGGTAGCCAGCACCTCTCCCCCTATACCCCAACCCCTGCACATAGGAGGCCTGCAGCCCAGGGAGGGTTTGGGGGTGTTGAGTAGAAGAAGTGTGCGTTAAACTCCAGGCTCCTGATAGCAGGTGTATACAGTGCTACAGAAAGCATCATGGGAAATGATGCTACCTCTAGGCTTCTATTGGTCTTATGCCAAGGCCCCTGGTTTGGGGCGGGGGTGGGGGGAGCTTGGGCTATGCTGATGCCCTTGGGGCCTTTCCTTTGCCTTGGTACCAGTCTCCAGGGAGATTTCAGCAGAGCTACACTAGAAGAAGGAAATATTTCCCTGGCACAGTTGACTTCCCTGCTTGGAGGTGTGGCTCAAAGAGGTAGAGGGTCCCTGCTGCGCTCTGAGTTTAAATCCAAGGGCTGCCAAAATAAAAGAATTGCCTCTTTCTCAGTAGCTTTGGCACTCCTCTGTGGCATTGAAGGAGACCTCTCCAGGTCTTCCTTTTTTGATAGTAGATGAGGGGCTGGTGAGAGGTTATCTTTCCTCCTTCAGCAACCGTATAGAAAGGTACTGTCACGCGCAGGTCTCTGGGAAGGACTAAAGAGTGCCTCACCGGTCCCCAGCGTATTTTCTATTGAACATTCTGTACACATGATCCCTTTTGCAGCCCAACACTTGTCTGAACAGTTTGCCCTAGAATTGTGTTAGGGCTCAATGCCATATTTGCCCGGTTTGTAATTTCCCAGAAATCTTATTCTTTGCTCTTTTCCATTTCTTGACATCTGCCCCCCTTTTCCTTCTCCTTAGGAAGTCACACCCACCATGGCTCCATAGAAACAGATGTGATTGCGTTTCATTGCCAGGGGACGCGGGTCGGGGTGTGTGTGTGTGTGTGTGTGTGTGTGTGTGTGTGTGTGTGTGTGTGTGTGTGTGTGTGTGTGTGTGTGTGTGTGAAGGGTTTCTCTCATGAGCACTGGTGTGATCCTGAGCTCCCCGTCCATCTCCAGCCTTTGCTAGTTTAGAGGTTATTAGTGCTGATGGGAAGAATTCAGTTCAGTTCCCAGCTGGGCGTGTAGGTGACTCACACCTGTCATCCCAGCTACTCAGGAGGCTGAGATCTGAGGATCAAGATTCAGAGCTAGCCTGGGCAAGAAAGGCCATGAGACTATCTCCAGTGAACCACCAAAAAGTCAGAAATGGAGCTGTGACTAAAATGGTATTGCACTAGCCTTGAGCACAGAAGCTCTTGGACAGTGCCCAGGCCCTGAGTTCAAGGCCCAGGACCTGCAAAATAATAATAATAATAGTAATAATGAATTCAGTTTCCTTTGATGGCCCCTCCCCTTCAGTTGTCACTCAGGAGCCAGTGGCTTCTATATTCTTTCACCTTGTTTCTCAGGCTGCAGAACAGCTTCCCCTCCCACTTGGGTTGACTTTTCCCCTTGGTGTGGTGACTCAGAGCGGATGGCTGCTCTCTGGCCCACTGGGGACCCTCTGCGTCTTCTCTTTGGCTGAGTGGAGTATGTCACGCAGGATTTGACCTGGATCTGAGAGGGGGGTAAAGGGGAGCAGAGGAACAAGAGGTTGTGACATTAGCAGGAAAGAGACCTTTTTGAGCAGAAGGAAGGAAGTAGGTCCCAGAAGAAAAAGTACAAGATCTGCTCACCATTTCCCACATGAAGTCTGCCTTCAGACAGTGACTGGGGAAGGGCTTAGCGCACAGACCACTTCTGGAGGAGGGGTGAGTAACCCATGCACACAGTAAGACAAGGCCAGGAAGGGCCAGGGCCGAAGTCTGTCCTGCCCATTGCATCGGGAATGGCATGGGTGTGCATGCAGGCAGGCCTAACTCCCATTGCTGCAAAGCCAGTAAATGACCCACAGGCAAGTTCTGTACTGAATGAGTGCAGCGACTACTGTTTAAAAATAATATGCAGTTGTTTTCCTTCTTAATTTACAAAGCTTGTTATTCTGTTAATGGATCTAATTGGTTTCACGTAAAATAAGACTGATCTATCAGATTTCACTCAGGCATTTTAAAATACATTTTAAGGATATATATACGTATATATATATCATCTACCTATCCATATAGTGTACATATCTCTCTGTCTCTAGCTAGCTAGCTAGCTAGCTATGATCCTGAGTTCAAGCCCCAGGACTGGCAAAAAAAAAAAAGAAAAAGATTACGTTAATGGGCTACGAACATGATTTACTGGTAGAGTGCTTGCCTAGCATGCATGAGGCCCTGGGTTCAATTCCTCAGTACCATATAAACCAAAAAAAAATTATATTAAAAAATGTTTATTAAAGATTACATTAGTGGTTTTTGGCCCTTTGCTCTTTTTTTGGCAAGCAATGAATATATATAAATACCTATCGTATATTTCTCCTTAGGAATATATATGTACATACATATATGTAAATATACTGTATATATGTGTATACACACGTTTCTTTATACATACATATGCACACATACATATATGGGATAGACAGCTGGCTTAAGTATTTTTTTTTTTTTTTTTATTGTAAAGCTACTATACAGAGGGTCACAGTTACATGAGTGAGGTTATGAGTACACTTCCTCTTGAACATTGTTACCCCCTCCATTGTTTTCCCCCTACCATCCCCTCCCTCCCTCCCTTCCCCGAGGTTCTTTTTTTTTTTTTTTTTTGATTGTGATTAAATGATTACATAATTTCAAAGTCACAAGTTCATTCTAACTTCCCTGGAGCAAATTGTCTACCACAGTCTGTAATATATAACAGTGTTCACATGTTATATACCATATTTGTGATCAGCAGCATGAGGATATTTAGTAGTGGTTCAACCAGATGAGCGGGAGTTCTTTGTTTCTTAAGTCCTGTTAGTTTTGTCGTATCACTAACCTTTTGGATTTAGCATCCACTTATGAGGGAGACCATGTACCGTTTGTCTCTTCGTTCTTGGCTTACCTCGCTCAACATGATTCCTTCTAGCTCCATCCATTTCCCTGCAAATGCCATTATTTTGTCATTTCTAATGGCTGCATAATATTCCATTGTGTATAGATACCACAATTTTTGGATCCATTCATCTGTGGTGGGGCACCTAGGTTGTTTCCATATCCTAGCTATTGCGAACAGTGCTGCAATAAACATGGAGGTGCACGTGTCCTTGTATATTGGTTCCTGTTGTTCAGGGTAGATGCCTAGAAGTGGTATGACTGGGTCGTAAGGGAGGTCAATCTTTAGCTTTCTAAGGACCCTCCAGACTGCTTTCCAAAGTGGTTGTATAAGTGTACATTCCCACCAGCAGTGTAATAGGGTTCCTCTTTCTCCACATCCCCTCCAGCATTTGTCGTTGGCTGATTTGTGGATGTGGGACATTCTGACTGGGGTAAGGTGGTATCTCAGGGTTGTCTTTATTTGCATTTCCTTCACCACCAGGGATGATGAACATTTCCTCATGTGTTTCTTTGCCATTTTTATTTCTTCATTTGAGAAGTCCCTCTTTAGTTCCCTTGCCCATTTAGTAATTGGTTTGTTAGGTTTGGGAGGGATTAGTTTCTTGAGTTCCCTGTATATACAGGATGTTAACCCCTTGTCTGATATATTGCTGGTAAATATTTTTTCCCAATTAGTTGGTTGTCTTTCTAGCTTAGTTGCGATAGATTTAGCTGTGCAGAAGCTTTTTATTTTAAGGTAGTCCCATTTGTCGAGTCTCTCTCCAACTTGTTGTGACCCTGGGACTCTGTTCAGGAAGTTCCTTCCTGTGCCTATTAGTTCAAGTGTCTCTCCTACTCTGTCCTGCAGTAGTTTCAGAGATTCAGGTTTAATGTTAAGGTCTTTAATCCATTTTGAGTTGATGTTGGTGCATGGTGATAGGCTGGGGTCCACTTTTAGTTTTCTGCATGTGGCTGCCCAGTTTTCCCAGCACCAGCGGTTGAAGAGGCTGTGTTTCTTCCATTGTATGTCTTTGGCTCCTTTGTCGAATATCAGCTGGCTGTAGGCCTGTGGATTTATATCTGGATCTTCTATTCTGTTCCATTGGTCTTCGGGTCTGTTTTTGTGCCAGTACCATGCTGTCTTTGTGATTATAGCTCTGTAGTAGAGTTTGAAGTTCGGCATGGATAGCCCTCCCATATTGTCTTTATCCCCTAGAATTGTTTTGGCTATTCTAGGTCTTTTGTTGTTCCATATAAATTTTTGGACTGTTTTCTGTATTTCAGTGATGTACGTCATTGGGATTTTAATAGGAATTGCATTGAATTTGTATATTAATTTTGGAAGTATCACCATCTTTACTATATTAAGTCGGCCTATCCAGGAGCATGGGAGGTCTTTCCATTTCCTAGTGTCTTCTGCAATTTCTTTCTTTAACTTTTTATAGTTCTCATTAAATAGTTCTTTTACATCTTTGGTTAGGTTAATTCCTAAATATTTTATTTTTTGGGAGGTTATTGTGAATGGGGTTGCTCCCTTTATTTCCCTCTCTTCCTGTGCGTTATCAGTGTATAGGAAGGCAACTGATTTTTGTGGGTTTATTTTGTATCCTGCTATTTTGCCGAAGTGACTTATGATTTCTAAAAGTTTGGGGATGGAGTTTTTGGGATCGTGGAGGTATAGTATCATGTCGTCTGCAAAAAGGGATAGTTTCACTTCTTCTTTCCCTATGCGGATCCCTTTAATGTCTTTTTCTTGCCTTATTGCCCTGGCTAAGGGTTCTAGGACTATGTTGAAGAGGAGTGGAGACAGTGGACATCCTTGCCTTGTTCCTGTTTTTAGGAGGATTGGTTGTAGCTTTTCCCCATTAAGTATAATATTGGCTATTGGTCTGTCATAAATGGCTTTTATTGTTTTTAGAAATGTTCCTTCTATTCCTATTTTCTCCAGAGCTTTTAGCATGAATGAATGTTGAATTTTATCAAAGGCCTTTTCTGCATCTGTGGCGATAATCATGTGATTCTTGACCTTGGCTCTGTTGATATGCTGGATTACATTTATTGACTTACGTATGTTAAACCATCCCTGTGTCTCTGGGATGAAGCCTACCTGATCATAGTGTATTATTTTTTTTATGTGTTTCTGGATTCTGTTAGCTAGAATCTTGTTAAGGATCTTTGCATCTGTGTTCATCAAGGAGATTGGCCTGTAATTCTCCTTTTTGGTTGGGTCTTTGCCTGGTTTGGGGATGAGTGTGATATTGGCTTCGTAGAATGAGTTTGGGATAGCTCCCTCCTTCTCTGTTTCTCTGAAGAGCTTGAGGAGTATGGGTATTAGTTCTTCTTTAAAGGTCTTATAGAATTCTGCTGTGAATCCATCTGGTCCTGGGCTTTTTTTTGTTGGAAGACTTTTGATAGCTTCCTGTATCTCATTATAGGATATTGGCTTATTTAATTGGTTAACTTCTTCTTTGCTCAGTTTGGGTAACTTGTATTTCTCTAAAAATGCATCCATTTCCGCCAGATTTTCTTCCTTTAGAGAGTATAGCTTTTGAAAGTAGTCTGTTAGAATTGTTTGGATATCTTGGGTACGTGTTGTGATGTTTCCCGTGGCATCCCTAATCCTATTAATATGGGTTTCCTCTCTTCTTTTTTTAATTAATCTTGCCAACGGGCCATCAATTTTGTTTATTTTTTCAAAGAACCAGCTTTTTGTTTGGTTTATTTTGGTTATGGTTTTCTGATTTTCTAATTGGTTAATCTCTGCTCTCAATTTGGTTATCTGGCTTCGTCTAGTAGCTTTAGGTCCCATTTTTTCTTGTTTTTCTAGCTGTTTTAGTTGCAACATGAGATTATTTACTTGGTCTGTCTCCATTCTCTTGATGTGGGCACTGAGGGCAATAAATTTGCCCCTCAGGACTGCTTTTGCTGTGTCCCACAAGTTTCTTTGTGAGGTGTTTTCATTTTCATTGAGTTCTAGGAAATGCTTTATTTCTTCTCTGATCTCTTCTGTTACCCAGGCCTTGTTAAGGAGTGTGCTGTTCAATTTCCATGTATTAGAGAAATTTCTGCGGTATGCTTTGTTATTGAGAGCTAGCTTGATTCCACTGTGGTCAGATAGGATACAGGGGATTATGTCGATCCCTTTGTATTTGCTTAAGTTCCTTGAATGAACTATGATATGGTCTATTTTGGAGAAAGTTCCATGAGCTGCTGAGAAGAATGTGTACTGTGTTGTTTTAGGGTGAAATACTCGGTAGATGTCAGTTAATTCCGCTTGAAGTATGGCCTCACTTAATTCGGTAGCTTCTTTGCCAATCCTCTGGTTGGTAGACCTGTCCTTTGGTGAGAGTGGCGTGTTAAAGTCTCCTAGTATTATCGTATTGGGATCTATTTTATTCTGTAAGTTTGAGAGCATTTGTTTAACATATCTGGGTGCACCGATATTTGGGGCATATAAGTTGATGATGGTTATATCCTCCTCTTGGATTGTTCCCTTTATTAATATGTAATGTCCGTCCTTGTCTTTCTGTACTGATTTTAATGAAAAGTTTATTTTGTCAGATATCAGGATAGCTACACCTGCTTTCTTATTGGGGGAATTTGATTGGTAGATCCTTTTCCACCCCTTCACTCTGAGTTTGTTTGTATGTTTGGCTGAGAGGTGGGTCTCCTGAAGGCAACAGATGGATGGGTCTTGTTTTCTGATCCAGTCCTCAGTTCGTTTTCTTTTAATTGGCGAATTCAGCCCATTTATATTAAGAGAAAGTATAGAGAGATGCATTGTTGTCCCTGCCATTCCGTTTTCCTAAGTTTTTCTTCTTTCCTTTCCTCCTGTGCTTGCTCAGTTAGACTTTGAGTAATGCCTGTTTGGGGCAGGTCCCAGTTCCTGGTTGCTTTCTTCAGGTTGTGTCCCCCCTCTTAGAATTCTTTGTAATGCTGGCTTAATGTTTATGTATTCATTTAGTTTTTCTTTGCTATTAAAAGTTTTCAGTTCTCCATCGAATGTGAATGCTAGCTTTGCCGGGTATATCAGTCTAGGTTGGCAGTTATTGGCTCTCAGGGCTCGTATGGTGCTTTCCCAGGCTTTTCTTGCATTCATTGTTTGTGTGGAGAGATCTGCAGTGATTCTAATTTTTTTCCCGTTGTAGTATAGCTCCTTCTTCATTTTTGCTGCATGCAGGATTGTTTCCTTATTATTCAGATCCATCATTGTTACTATTATGTGCCTAGAAGTGTTTCTCCTGGGATCTTGCTTGTTGGGTGTTCGATAAGCTTTTGTGATGTAGTTAAGATGGTCGTTTTTGAGGTGGGGAAAATTTTCATTGACTATCTTGTTAAATAGGTGTTGCATTCCCTTGCTCTGGAATTCCTCACCTTCGTCCACTCCGATTATGCGAAGGTTAAATTTTTTAGCATTATCTGCTTGCTCTTGAATTTCCCTTTGGTTTAATTTGAGTGATTTTTCCATATCTGTCACTTTTTGGTCCAGTTGGTGTATTCTGTCTTCTGTATCTGACACTCTACCTTCCATTTCATTCACTCTGTTGACCGTGGCTTCTATTGTGGTTTGCATGATGGAAATGGATCCCTTTATGGATTCAATGTTGGTTCTCAGAGTACTGATCTCACCTCTCAATGAGGTGATATCAGTATGCATTACCTCTAATTTGGCGTTTATCTCACTTCTTACTGAGGTTTGTGCAGCTTCTATTTTTGCATCCAATTTTTGTTTGATATCCTGTATATCTTTTGATAGTTCATCCTTGTGCTCTTTCAATTTCTGATCCATTTCTCGCTTTATTTCTTGAGTCATTGCCTCCAGCAACCCTTGGATGTAGTTTTTGTCTTCCATTCCTGCTTTGCTCCCACTGGGGCTCTCCCCTGCGTGGCTGCTGGCTTTTGAGGTGAGCTTGCTGTCCTGGGTAGTGGTAAACCTTGTGATTTTTCTCTGTGATTTTCGCATGGGGGTTCAGGAGACTGCTCTTCAATCTTGTTTTGGTGTGTCTGTCTTTGCTTGGTTGCTGATTCTCTATTGGTAGAGAGAGTCTGTGTCTGATCTGGATTCTGTTGGGAGCCTATTTCCAGCTGCTATTCACTTAGGATTCTCAGCTCTCTGCTGTAGCAATTCCCGCCTTTGGAAGGGTTGAGCAGCCTAGACTGCTTGTGTTTGCTCCTGCGGGTGCTCTTGGGAAGATCAGATGCTCTGGATGCACTCTCCCAAATACTGGAGTCTGCTATGGGCTCCTGATGTGTTTTTGTTTGTTTTGGGCTGGTTGTGGGCTTGAACTCTAGGTTTGGGTGCTGTCCCTCAGCTCTTCAGCTCAGGGCTGGCACCCTACCATTTGAGCCACAGCCCCACTTCTGACCCTTTTTGCTTTGTTCAGGCGCCGGTCCCCTGGCCTGGTTCCGGCCCCAGCCTGGAGCGCGCTCGTTAGGCCTGTGCTAATGTGTATACCACCTTGGTTATGCAGCCTGGAGGACACAGTTCAAATTTCTTCTACTGTTGGTAGTCTTGACCCAGGGGCACTGTTCCTGGCTTGAGCATTTAAGCTCCCTTCCCGGGGCGCTCTTGCTCTGGCCTGGCCAGCAGAGTGTGCTCCACCGGCTGGTGGGGCTCTCGAACAGTTCCCAGTTTTAGTGGGTCCTGTGGTCCGGGTGTTGGGGTAGGGAGTCTAGGTCAGGGTCTGGGGATTCCCTCCAGCTCTGGTCTCCCTTGATGGATTCCCTGTCCCCTGATGGGTACTCACCCTGTAGGTCGTCAGTTGTTGTTGCAGTCCGTCAGTTGTTGTTGCAGTCCGAGTTCAGTTGGGGTGGTTGCGGGCTGGGTTGGGCGGCCCCCCGCCGGGTCGTTGCGATCGCGATCGGACAGGTCCCTTTGTGGCGCTGCTGGTGCCGGGCGGCTTTGGCGGGATGGAGCCTCTCCGCTCCGGTGGAGAGTGATGGGTGGGGTGGGATCCTCCTGGAGACTCCCGGCTGGTAGGTTTCTCTGTTCCTGGCGATCCGCTGTTCTGCAATCCGGTACCTGGTGATCTGCAAGCAGCCCCCTGTGTCTCTGTGGCTCCGGCAGCCCCTGCCGGGCCGGCTGGCCGGCGGCTTGGCGCACTGCCGCGCGGCCAGTAAAGGTTGGGGGAGGGGTCTTCGCTCTTCTCTGTTCTGAAATTCTTCTTTTCCTCTCTTTCTTTTTTTGTTATTTTCCACCTCTGGTTTTTCTCTGAGTGTTCGTCTTTTTGTTGTTGTCGGTCTCTTGGGGAGATTAAAGGTTGGAACTCGAACTCTCTTTTTGGTTGGAGAGAGCTGTGGCGTTTCCCTACTGCCCCGTCGCCATCTTGAGAACTCTCCTGGCTTAAGTATTTTAATGAGATACTAAAGTATTTTAGTTTAAAGTTATATTGTTAAGATTAAAAACTAAAAGTTGAATATAGTGAGACTCGTGGTTTGCAAGTGAAGATGAACATTGGAACTTGTTGAAATTGTTTTAAGAAGAGGAGGGGGAAAGGAAGAGTGGTAGAAGAGATTGATTGAAACACATTTTATACACATGGAAGAGTACAATGAAAGCCCCCTATATATGTAGCCTAATTGTAAAATAATAGGCATTAGTGGCTCACCCTGTAATCCTAGCTACTCTGGTGGCTCAGATCTGAGGATTGTGGTTCCAAGCCTGTCCAGGCAGGAAAGTTTGTGAGACTGCAGTTAAACCACCTAAACCACTTGAGTTGTGGCTCAAGTGGTAGAACAGCTTTGAGTCAAAAAGCTAAGGGGGTGTACTCAGGCCTTGAGTTCCAGCTCCATTTCTGGCACAAGGAAAAGAAGAAATCTTGAATATATCTTTCTGCTAGCCTTTGACATTATAAATGCTTTGAAATAAGATGATACTCTTGGTAAATATCATTTTAAAATTCCACAATTCTGCACTTTTAGAGTGTATTTTCCACTGGGAGGAGCATCTTTCGACAGAGTGTTTATTACATGAGCTGGTTTCTTTAGGCTAGACTCCAGAAGTGGAATTACTGGGTCATGAACGTGGATATATTTAAGGCTCCGGTTACATAGATTGCCAAATTGCCTTCCCAAAAGGTGTCCCAATTTACTTGGCTACAGATCAATCTTATTCAAATACACAGTTCTAAAACTGTAACACTGCAGTGTTTTATTGGAAAATGATTGGCCTTTTTGATCATCTCTACAAAGGCACAAATGCTTTTTGCTTTCTAGTTGGGTGTTTGCATAGAAGCTTAAAGTTTGCAGTTTAGGCAATCAAAATTCCTCATCTCCACCACCAGGACATGACACAGATTGCAATTAATCACATCTATTTTTTTTTACATTTTTTTCCCAAAATTTCCCAGTTTTCTTTAAGTCATAACTACAAAGTGGGTATTTTGATTTATTTTTTTCAGCATATTTCCAGGTTAGTGATACTTGGTACTTTGATTTAATGTTTAATTATTATTAGAAAGGTGATGTACAGAGGTATTATAGTTACATAAGTCAGGTAATGAGTACATTTCTTTTTTGGACAATGTCACCCCTTCCCTCGATTTCTCCCAGTTTTTCCCTCCTGTCCCAACCCACAAGTTGTAGAATTCATTTTCCCCACAGTGTCCATTGAGTACCATGGCTGCATTTGTTCACCCTTTGTCCCTCCATTTCTCTGCCTCCTCTTGCCCTCCCAAAGACAGATACATGAACAAATAAGAAAAAAAGAAAAGAGAACAAAAATAGCAACAAAGAAAAAATCTATTGTTTCCATTTCCTGGAGTTCATTTTGATAAATATTATTTTATATGCTCAGATACACATAGGCATTGCACCTTTGTGTTCCTCTCCTGAGTATGATTTTTTTGGTATCTTGAATTTATTCACTTTTAACTTAATTGTAATGGCTTCTTGTTTGAGCCTATATATACATCATCCAAAAATAAAATATTAGGAAGTGGCTCAGTGGCTCAAGTGGTAGAGTGCTTGCCTTGAGCTGAGTAGCTCAGGGACAGCGCTCGGGCCCAGAGTTCAAGCCCCATGACCAACAAAAAACAAACAAAAAACAAAAATAAAATATTATTCCTCCTTTTTACTTTTTAACCTCCTTTTTACTTTCAAGTTTTATTTTCTGTCTCATGGTCTCTCTTCTTCTACCTCTCCCCCCCCACCCCACCCTCACACACAGTACTAGAGTTTGATTGAATTCAAGATTCAGTCTTCCTTGTTCAGTGCTTATTTGCTTTGCTTGCTTGCTCCATAAGAGTGCTACCACTTGAGCCATGCCTCCAGCCTGGCTTTTTTTTCTTTTGGTCAGTTGTGGGGCTAGAACTCTGGGCCTGGGCGCTGGCCCTCAACTCTTCAGCTCAAGGTGAACACTGTACCACTTGAGCCACAGCACCACTTCCTGTTTTCTGGTGGTTTTATTGGAGATAAGAATCTCACAGACTGTCCTGCCCAGGCTGGCTTTGAACCTCAGTCCTCAGATCTCAGCCTCCTGAGTAGCTTAAGGTTATAGGCGTGAGCCACCGGCACCGGACTACATTTGTCTTAAACATTTTAAGATAATGTCTTTTTTTTTTTTTTTTGTCAGTCATAGGTCTTGAACTCTGAGCCTGGGCACTATCCCTAGGCTCTTCAGCTCAAGGCGAGCACTCTGCCACTTGAGCCATAGTGCCACTTCCAGTTTTCTAGTGGTTTATTGGACATAAGAGTCTCACGGACTTTTCTGCCCGAGTTAGCTTTGAACCGTGATCCTCAGATCTCAGCCTCCTGAGTAGCTAGGATGACAGGCATAAGCTACTGGTGCCAGGCAAGATAATGTCTTTTTAGAGACATTGTCGGACACACCCTGTATTCCAGGCTAGCCTCTAACTTGTAATCTTCCTGTCTCAACCTTTGAGTATTGGGATTACGGGTATAATTAAGCTGTTAAAATGATAAAAAAAAAAAAAAAATAGAGATGATGGCTCACACCTATAATCCTGGCTACTCAGGAAGCTGAGATCTGATGATCACAGTTTGAAGCCAGCCTAGGCAGGAAAGTCCATGAGACTCCTATTTCCAATGAGTGCTAGCCTTGAGTGAAAAAGCTAAGGGACCAGACCCAGACATTGCGTTCAAGCCCTAGAACCTTCCCCCCCTCCCCTCCCCCCCCCCCACCCCACAAAAGGTAAAATAAAAATGTAATGACTCTCAGTTTGAAGTTTTGCAGAAATATTCTGCAGCACTTTAACAATAGGTTTCAGCAGGACCAGGTCCCTTGCTCTGCTGAGCTTATCATTTATGTGGGGCACACAGTGTTTTCAAATTGCTTGTTGGCTCAAGGAGCTGGCCTAGCCCGGATTAGAAATGATGAGGGGTTTTCAGATCTGAAATTGTTGAGTGTTAACTTCACACTGGTTGTTAGGGCTTGAAAGCCTCCGTGTGTTTTTTCTCTTTCCCATCTCTTCCCACACTTCCTTCCCCCTTCTGTGTGCCTCTGAACTCTAGGTCATAGGTCGTAGGTCATAAGGAAAGGGAACCGTCTCTCCTCCTCTCAGGAGTCTCTAGGCTGGGCCTCCCTTTCCTGTCCCCCACAGTGTTTCAGCCAGACCCTCTTCCACGTAATGTTAGCAGGGCAACACTCACCTGAGCAAGGCTCCCTGCTCAAGTAGCGGCCCCTCACTTACAGCTGACCCCACTGAACTGCCACTCTCCTCAAAGCCTTGGTTCCTAGGTGGGAAAGATCATCTGTAAACACTGGTGAGGGCAGGGATTTTTCCTACAAGTAGAGGGAGGAAGGCCGAATTCTGATGGACAGGAGAGCTAGGTGACTGGAGCCCCCTGGGTAGGAGTGAGTGGAAAGCAGGATTCTAGACAGAAAGTAGAGTCCTGTCCTCATCTACCTCTCCTTTCCATCAGGGGTAACACTTCTGCACAAAGCAATGGCCCAGCTTTGATGTTTATTTGATGGCCCACAACTGACAATATGTGTATATATGTGTATGCGTGTGTGTATGTGTATGAAAATGGTAAACTATATAATTTTTAGCCTACATGAGGCCCTAAGTTTACTCACAAAAATAAAGACATAACCCAGGTACCAGTAGTGGCTCATACCTATAATCCTAGCTTCTCAGGACACTGAAACCTAAGGATTGCATTTGAAAGCCTGGCCAGGAAGGAAAGTCGGTGAGACGCTCATCTCCATTTAGCCAGCAAAAAGCCAGAAGTGGAGCTGCGACTCACAGGGTAGAGCACTTGCCTTGAGTGAAAGAAAAAATCCCAGGGATAGTCCTTACCCAGTCCCTGAGTTCAAGTCCCAGGACTGGCACACACACACACACACACACACACATACACACACACACACACCACGACACAATAAGTAAAATGTTCCAAGAGTGGGAAAAACAAAAGCCAGTGGAGAATCAGGTCCTTGTGGCTTGGCTCCTGGGTGACTGGGCAGTGAGCCCCGGAGGGAACCCAGGGAACAGGGGGAGCATGGGCTTCTTATATGTGTTGTCAGCCATAGGACAGTGGGCAAACGGAGCCCCGAAGTCTCTTCCCTGCCTGCAGGCCGCCATGTTCTCTTCCTTAGGTGTTTCTTCCCCGCTGAAAACAATATTGGATCACTTTATTGTATTTTAGCACTCCGTACAAATGTGTGTTAGAAGAGGGAACTGGAGGACACACCGGCCTGGATTCCTGCGCAAGTCAAGTAGAGCTGCTCATTTCCTGCCCTCCTCCCAGGCCAACCCCTTCCCCCCACTAGGACCACGGCTTCCTGTTGGTCCAGGCCGAATGGGAAGATTATCCAAGCAAAGGTGGGATGCATATACAAGGGAAGTCATCTTTCATGTCAGCTGTTTACATGCAGGACTGGAAATTATACAGAGCGATGGAACTCCTAAAACCGTAGGAGCACCTTTCAAAGAATGCTTCTAGAGACTTCCTTCTTTCCTCCCTGTAGATTTCTATTGTAAGAACAGATTGTTATCATATACGGAACTGTGGCTTGGTTTTTCTAAAATAAGATTCTATCAGAACGATCTAACTTAGAGAAGAGAAGGATTGGTGACCTTCTCGGCTTCTTCCCAGACGTCATCACTGGCTTTGGGGGAAAGTGCAGTGCAGTCTGGGGAGAGAGCAAGGCAGTGCACCATGCTCTTGATGCCTCAAAAGCTCTGCTTGACATTGAGGAAAAACAGGCAAATTCCCAACTTAAAAAAACAAACAAACCAACAGGCACTTCTGGCTCCTGCCTGCCTGTCATGCTAGCTATTCAGGAGGCTGAGATCTGAGGATCGTAGTTGTAAGCCAGCCTGGGAAGGAGACCCTGACCTCCACTAAACTACCAAAAAACTCAAAATGGAGCTGTGGCTCAAGTGGTAAAGCACTAACCTTGAACAAAAGCAGCTCAAAGACAGTGGCTAGTCCCTGAGTTCAAGCCCCCAGTCTGGTACACACATACACACACACATTCACACACACGTGCTGGTAGACCCTGCCCCGTCAGAACCAGAAGCATGAGCGGACCCATCTTGTGTTAAGGAGAGCAACGCTGCTCTCTGGAACTTTCTGTACTGTTCAGTGCGGTTGTCACCGGCCTTATGGGAGCAACATGTGAAATATGGTGGGGTTTTTTTCCCCTCTGTATATCTGATGTTACAGAGTTTTGACTTAAGTCACAGTCACATTGGGTCACTGAAGATGCCATCCGCAGGGAAGATGGGGACACTCATCTCCAGTTCTTAGGAAGAACAAAACCCACATTGCAGATTGCACGGCCTTTCTTGAACATAGCACCTGAAGAGAAGTTAGTTCTCAAAGCTTCACTTGCCCAGCTAATTGGCTTAGGAATTGAGCTAGCAGGTGGCAAAGGGAACTCTTAAGAGTTGAAGATAATCAGGGCTGGTAAATTGCCTTTCCCAATGGCAACAAAGTTCTCCAGTAGAAGAAAATCCCCAATGGATACAAACAAGGGTAAAATCACTTTAAAAAGTCCCTCAGGCATTGGTTGAGAATAGATTGGAGATCGACAGCCTCCAGTCTGCAGGTGCTGCTAGGGCCCCACACTTAGGAGGACCGAGTGGAAGGTTTTGCTGGAAGCCTCTAGTGAGTTGCCGGACTTGGCTTTAGCATTTTGTCTGAGAAACTCCAAGGTGACTGGCTGATGGGTATGGGTGTTTGTGAACCAGCCCTGCATTTAAAATAAGTAATCTTTTGTTGTTGTTGTTGTTCTAGGGTTTGAATGTAAGGCTCTGTGCTTGCTTGGCTTGCCTGCTCATGGCTGGTGCTCTGCCATTTGAGCCACACCCTCAGCCTGTTTTTTTTTTTTTTTTTTGCTCCAAATAGAGCTGGAGTCTGGAGGACTTTTCTGCCTAGGTTGGCTTTGAACATTGGTCCTCTGGATCTCAGCTAGAGTAGCTAGAATTCCAGGTATGAACTTCAGAAATCCTCTTTAATGTATCTTATCCTTCTATCCAAGTCTGCTTTTTCTTACTACAGTGCCAGCCATAGGGAAGGTTGTTTGAGACAAACCTGCCTTCCTATGTGAATGAAAATCTAGCACCCTTTAAAAATCATTTTAGCTGGTATGGTTCATTGGTGGTTATTCTATATTTATCCTACTGGTCTGGCTTTGGGAAGTCAATTCGACAGAGTTTTTTATTTTTATTTATTTATTTATTTTTTGTCGGTCGTGGGGCTTGAACTCTGGGCCGAGGTGCCGTCCATCAGCTTTTCAGCTCAAGGCAAGCACTCTACCTCTTGAGCCACTTCGCCACTTCCGGTTTTCTGGTGATTATTTGGAGATAAGAGTCTCTCCAAACTTTCTTGCTTGGGCTGGCTTTGAACCAACTTCCTCAGATCTCAGCCTCTTGAGTAGCTAGGATTACAGGCGTGAGCCATTGGCTCCCTGCTTTCAACAGGGTTTTTTATGTGACGTGTGTGTGTGTGTGTCCCCACATAAATTTGTCTTTGTCTCCATAGCTCACAATCAAGAAGCTTGGAAACAACATTAAAAACCTGAAATGTGCCAGGCACTGGTGGCTCACACCTGTAATCCTAGCTACTCAGGAGGCTGAGATCTGAGGATCGTGGTTTGTAAGCCAGCCCAGGCAGGGAAGTCCAGAGACTCTTACCTCCAATAAGCTACTCAAAAAAGCCAAACGTGGTGCTGTAGCTCAAGTGCTAGAGCCCTAGCCTTGAGGACAAAGAGGCTCAGGGCGGGTGCCCTGGACTCAAGTTCAAGCCCCAGGACTGGCCAAAAAAAAAGTCCTAAATGTGCTTAAAATGATGGTTTAATTCATTTTCACTCGACTTAGAGATTTCACCAGCCTGATTTTGATGACCAGCCTTATTCATTGTCGTTCTCTTTCATCCGCCCGGAGAACATAGACAACAAACAACTTGCTGAGGTTTCTTCTATTTCATAATAGGGTGGATTCTTCATTGTAACCAGGCCATTGTCTCTGACTGCAGTCCGATGGAGGGGGCTGGTCTCATGTGTTTGATGCTTCCCCGGGTGGTTCTTCCTCCTCTCCCACTGCTGAGGGGACTAAGTTGCAACCAGCCAGCCTCTGATGGCCTCCCACAGCCCACAGCCCACAGCAGGGGGGTGCTGGTCCCCTTCCTGTCATCCCTCCCTCCCCAAATCTCCTTCTCAGAGAAGATGGCAGCTTTGGTGCCACAGCTCTCCCTCTTCCCCCCCCCCCCCACCCCGTTGCCCTAGAATGGACCCACATTTTTACTTACGTGACCCCACAGCCCAAACTGCTATTTAGTGTGGCAGAAACCACCATAAAAGAACATGGAACAAACAACATCTTGGCCCAAATGCCAAATTGCAACCAAGAAATTCCCTGTGGGCAGTATACGGGTGGGGAGAGAAGGAGGAGATGGAAGAAGAACAAACACTTTTCTTTCTCTGTTCGCTTTCTCCTCTTTTCTTTTTGATTTGTGTGCTGGTATTAGGGTTTGGACTCAGAGCCTGGGCTCTCAGCTTTTTTCCCTTCAATACTAGCAGTCTATCTGACTTTCCAGCTACCGCTCCATTTCCAGCTTTTTTGCTGGTTCATTGGAGATAAGAATCTCCCAGACTTTTCCTGCTCACGCTGTCTTCTTTGATCCTCGGAACTCAACCTCCCCGAGCAGCTAGGATTACAGGTGTACTCCTCCAGCACATGGCCAAAATGAAGTTTTGTTTTGGTGTAAGTCATGGGGCCTGCACTCTGGGCCTGGGTGCTGTCCCTCAGCTCTTCAGCTCAAGGCTAGCGCTCTACCACTTGAGCCACAGCACCACTTCTGGCTTTTTCTGCTTATGGGGTACTAAGGAATTGAACCCAGGGCCTCATGCATGCGAAGCCAGCACTCTACCATTCAGCTACCTTCCCAGCCCCAAAATGAAGTTCTTAAAACCTGAAATGATACAGTCTCTCACAAGTGTTTCTAGGTTTGGCAAAATACAAGCAGTGAATTGCTCTTTATAACAAGAAATAGTTTCCCAAATAGACACTTAAAAAAAATGCTTAGAGGGGCTGGGAAGGTAGCTCAGCGGTTGAGTGCATGCCTTGCAAGCATGAGGCCCTGGGTTCCATTCCTCAGCACCACATAAACAGAAAAAGCCGGAAGTGGCGCTGTGGCTCCAGTGGTAGAGCGCTAGCCTTGAGCTGAAGAGCTGAGGGACAGCGCCCAGACCCAGAGTTCAGGCCCCATGACCGGCAAAAAAAAAAAAAAAAAAATGCTTAGAATGCTCAGAGTGCTCCAGGCTCTGATGCTCTTCCAGAACACTACACCCCCCACCCACGGCAGGCCCGAGCTGTCCACTGTGGGCTACCCACACTTGGCAGTTTTGTCCCACTAGCTGGAATCCCGTTTCTCTTATGAGACACATCTGAAATGTAGCTTGGAATCTCAAAAATGACTTTCTCTGCGGAAATGACTGTGTGCTTGTGTGTTTGTTCTGTCCCCATGAGAAGAAAGGGGCTGGGCCTTTGTCCCATGTGTAGCTAAAGAATGTGGAACTCTGCCAGCCAGTGGCTCACACCTGTAATCCTAGCTTCTCAGGAGGTTGAGATCTGAGGACTGCAAGTTCTAAGCCAGCCTGGGCAGGAAAGTCCATGAGACTCTTACCTCCAATGAAGCGTATGCGTGTGCACGCGCATGCGCACACACACACACACACACACACACACACACACACACACACACACACACACATACACACACACACACACACACACACACACACACGAGGTAGAGCCGTGGCTCAAGTGATACTGTGCAGAAAAGCTTAGGGAAAGCACCCAAGGCCTGAGTTCAAGCCCTAGGACTGGCACCAAAATAAACAAACAAAAAAAGTGGAGCCCCCAGTGAAAATCTCCTTAGAGATTTGAGTAGACAAGTTGCCTGGACCTCATTTCTGTGCTGTGGCTTTTTCTAGGAGAGATATCAAGTTATGAGAAGGAGACCCAGCCCTGCAGGGGTGGGTGAAGACTGGGGCTGTGTGCAAAGGCCCCAGGCACGGCTTGCACACACTCCTTTCTCCTAACTCTCCCACACTCCTCTGCTTCTTCTCTAACCTTGAACCTGAATGACCACCGAGAGCCAAGAGCTATTTTTCCTTCTAGATAAACTATTTCAAGACAGTTCTCCAAATCTCACATCTTGAAGAGGTCTAAAGCTCTAAGACCTCTGGGTTAGCAAAGGGCCCCCAGGCAGGGGAGACGGGTGGACTACTGGGAGGTATCTGCTCTCTGCAGTATCTAAATTACATTCTTGTTATAGTATCCTTGTACTGTTGTGTTTGTTTCTCTTGATCTTCCGTTCAAGCTGTGCTTTCATCTCTGTTTTATTATTTTTAAGTTTTGAATTTGAGCTTCAGGCTCCTCATGATCATCTGATTGAAATACAATAAGACTTAAATCGAAGCAAAGTACAGAATCAAAGGAGGTGCCACCTAATCTAGGAGAACACAATTAGATCCACATGTCTGCTTGCGGTATCAACACCTCCCTACCTTCCCCACCGCCCCAGAAACATTGTGGTATTTCTAAAAAGAAACAACAATTGCAGCTACCTGTGTTTCAGATTGAAAATTAAATATCACTAAACGCTCCAGCTGAGACTCCTGTGGTCCCTGTTTTTTCCCTGCTTCTTCCTCAGCCAGTTAGGCTCACCTTGGCCCTGACCCTAACCAATCCCTGGCTTGCCTTCCTATGGCTGTGCAGCCTGCTCCCTGTTCTGTCTGCTTTCAAAATATCCCTGAAAATGTATAAGAACTTCTAAGGCCTTCCATCCCAACAGCCATGGCGTACTTGAGCATAATAATGGCTCCCGGATTGCTTATTCACGTTGTTTCCTTTTTTTTTTCTTTCTGTTGGTTATGGGGCTTGAACTCTGGGCCTGGGCGCTGTCCCTCAGCTCTTCAGCTCAAGGCTAGTGCTCTACCCCTTGAGCCACAGCGCCACTTCCGGTTTTTCTCTTGGTTTTATTGGAGATAAGAGTTTCACAGGCTTTCCTGCCCAGGCTGGCTTTGAACCTCGATCCTCAGATCTCAGCCTCCTGAGTATGTAGGATGGCAGGCATGAGCCACCAGCGCCCGGCCAACATTGTTTCCTTTCTGCCCTTTATGTCTTATCGTAAGTCTGTTTGGCCCACCAGTGGCTCCAGTTTTGTGGGTTATTATTATCTCTCTTGGGTCTGGGATGCTGTGGGTCTTATTTAAGGAATCTCAAGGGCTTCTAGGCAGATTCTTGGGCTGAGCTTACAGGTAGACTTAACTGGTACATCCAAGATGGCCACCTCTTGCGTATGCCAAAGCTTCCTTCAGGGTTTCTGGGCCAGCGGGTGTTAGTCCCATGTGACCAGCTCATGCGGCCTCATAGAAACTCCGCTGGCATTTGACTTTTCCCAAGAGGCATAGGATAGACCCGCCTGGTGTCTTACTATGATCAAGGTTCAGAGAGGTCGCACACCTTTGCTTTGGGTGTCTCCAAGGAAAGGATGTTGGTACTGGGGCTTGAACTTAAGCTCTTGCTTAGCTTACAACTTGACCCCCCTCCCCACCACAGCTGGTGCCTCTACCATATGAATCATGCCTCCAGCTTGGGTTTCTCCTTTTTTTCTGGTAGATTGGAAATAAAGAGCTTTTGATTTGTCTGCTGGGGCTAGCTTGGAACCTCGATCGTCAGATTTCAGCCTGCTGAGTAGCTAGGATTTACAGGAGCGAGCCTCTAGCTGCCCGCCTTCTCGCCATGTGTGCGTTCTCTCGTCTTTGCGCTCATTTCCTGTTTCCCGGTTAGGACTGCATGGCAGGTATCCCAGAAGCTGGGTAAGTGAGCCCTGAGTGCTGACAGGCGCTTCTGTTAGCAGCTCTAGTTGAGTGTCCTGTGTCCTCTTTGCAGGAATGTGTCACCCTCCCTTTGTCCAGCAGGGATACTCAGTGTACCCAGAGCTTTGCTTCTGGGCATGCGCCCAGCCAGCCCTGAGGGGGTAGCTGCAGGACGGGGAGCTGCCCACCAGTTCCCAGGTGACCTTGGCCATGCCACCACACATATACAGACTCGGCTTCCTCTCTTTGTCTGAATCTATGAGTCAATCGGCTTGCCAGCTTTATTCATTTCCCGTGTCCTCTTTGCATTTGCCTTGCATTTCAAATCTCTCCCTGCGGGCCTGCCATTCTGCTGAAGCACCTCCCCCCCCCCCCCCCCCCCCATTAGCCAGACTACCAGCCCTGCTAGGGACAGCTCTCCTGACAGGAATTGATAAGGGCTGGTTATATAAAATCCAGAGGGCAGGCTTTCCCTTTTAGGTCAGAACTCAGCCCCAAGCGAAAAAGGCTAATCAACAGAAGCATTTTCTGTGTTCATTCCAGAACCTTTCCCAGGGGTACAATAAATCTAGCCGGCCTGTTTACAGGAACATGGTTATTTAACAAGCCAGTCTCCCCAAGCTTAAGAGGCTTGAGTTTCATCTAATCTAACCCATCTTGCTACATGGGTGAGATTCATTTCCACTGCTCGGTACAACAAGGTAATTTTACATACTTCAAAATAGTTTTCACATAGAACTAACCTTACGTGTTTTAGAAAACTACTCCAAAGCCAGGCACCAGTGGCCTATGTCTGTAATCCTAAAGTCTGAGGATCACAGTTCTAAGCCAGCCTGGGTAGGAAAGTCTATGAGACACTTATTTCCAATTAATCTCCCCTCAAAAAAAAAAAAAAAAAATGGAAGAGGAAGTATGGCTCAATGGGTAGAGCACCATGAGTGGGTGGATATAAAGCTGAGGGACAACATCTAGGCTTTGAGTTCAAGATCTAGTACTAGCACAAAATAAATAAGAAAACAACTCAAAAGTTCTCTCTCTTTCTCTAGGTACTGGGGTTTGAACTCAGGGCCTCATATTTGCTAGACAAGTACTCTATCACTTGAATCAGATACTTAGCTCCAAAATTTTCTATCTTTCTCCTCCTTTTTTTTTTTTTTAAACCTTTTACCTTTGTGAAAATGCCAGTCTTGTCTCTCATTTGAGCCTCTTGTTGACTAGTTTTTATCTCATTTGTTCATTGATCCCACAAAGGTTATTTTGAGGGCCTGCTCTGGGAGAAATTACATTACATTATTAAATGGAAAGAATGTCATTCAGGTTCTGGAGTGGGGAGGGGAGGAGGGCTGCAGGGAAACTTTTGCCTGGCATAGAATGTCTGATTTGGCCTTTGCTGTGGGTCTTGTGTCCCCTCGAGCTTTATCAGCCAGTCCTGGAGTTGAACTTGACTCTGGGGCAAAAAAAGGGAGGATCACAGTCCTTCTTCTGCAACCTTGACCTTCAAACGAACCTCAGGCCATGGGAGTGTGTGTGGTGCATTCTTTGTGGCCCAAGAATTGCTGAGATACACGTTTCCTAGAGTTTGACGAGCATTGCCAAATCCACCGAAGATGTTACATCTCCAGCGCGCTTCCCCTTCAACTGGCTGCCTCTCTTTGAGTTTCCCTAGGTCCTTCTCAGAGTATCATCTGGTGTGATGGATTAAATGGACAGCACCTCGATCAATGAAGGAGGAAGCTGTGGCAGTTGTTCCTTCTGGAGGAGCAGGTTGGGGAAAACAAAGAGATGAGGTGGTTGATCCAATTCAAGTATTGTAGTGCATGGGTAAAATCCCACATGAGACCCCGCTTTGAGCAATTAACATGCCTTAACAAAAATAATTGTCAGAGGGCTGGGAAGGTGGCTCAGTGGTAGAGTGCTTGCCTCACATGCATGAGGCCCTGGGTTCAATTCCTCAGCACCACATAAGCAGAAAAAAGCCAGAAGTGGCACTGTGGCTCAAGTGGTAGAACTCTAGCCTTGAACAAAAGGAGCCCATGGACTCAAGCCCCTTGAGGGCAAAAAAAAAAAGTCAGGAATGTGACTTCGGTATAGGTACTAGTGGGAGGGGGAAGGGCAGAGAGGATGAAGGAGGGAGAACAAGGTCAAAGTACTTTATGTAGACGTGTGAAAATACAACAGTGAAGCTAGGTATCAGTGGTCACGCCTGTAATCCTAGCTACACAAGAGCCTGAGATCTGAGGATCATGGTTCAAAGCCAGCTTTGGGCAGGAAAGTCCATGAAACTCTTATCTCCAATTAACTACTACAAATCTAGAAATGGTGCTGTGGTTAAAGTGGTAGAGCACTAGCCTTGAGTACGAAAGCTCAGGAACAGTGTCCAGGCTCTGCACTCAAGCTACATGATTCCCCCCCCCCCCCCAATAATAATAATAATATAAATAAAATAGAGCAGTGAAGCTTGTTAAGATTGGTTTAGGAAGGGGGCAAGGGAGAGGAGGAAGAGTGATAAATGGGGTGATCAAGGTACACCATATTTTGACAGGTCAAATGAAATTCCTTTATACAACTCCTTGATGCTTATAAAGTAGATTTTTAAGCCAGGTGCTGCTAGCTCATGCCTATAATCTTGGCTACTCAGAAGGCTTAGAACTGAGGATTGCGGTTCAAAGCCAGCCTGGGCAGGAAAATCTGTGAGACTCTTTATCTCCAATTAACCAACAAGAAGCAAGAAGTGGAGTTGTGGTTCGAGTGGTAGAGCACCACACTTTGAGCAAAAAAAAGTTGACAGTGTCCAGACCCTGTCTTCAAAAGCTCTAGTATTGGCAAAAGAAAAGAAAAGAAAACTTTTTTCCCCTTTTTATTGTGTTCCTGTGTAAAAACTCATTAATCTTTGAGATTATTTAGCCTGGTCACTGATCACTCTTGCCTTTCTCTTACGGCTTTATCTTTATATTTGAAATTTTTCATCCATCTGAAATTCATTTGGGCCTATGGAAGGAGACAAGAATAAAGCATTGCTTATTTTTCCCAGATGATTACCGAGTTTCCTTAAACACATTTATGGAACAATCAATAAATGAAAAGCTAAGCTTTATAATCAGATACCTTTACTGCATAGCTTTGTTGTAAATTCAATTCCCTTCCATATTTTCATTTCTTTATTATGATCCTTCTGCGAGTCTTGTTCATTTCCTGCCCTGTTTTAATATGGGAGTTTCTTACTTGATTAGCAAAATATTTCTTTTATGTTTCCAGAACCAGTCTTTAAAGGATCATTGAAAAAAGTTAAAATTGGGCTTTGAGGCTTCATTTTCTCATAATGGGTACCAGGGTCAGGCACAAGCTAGCTGCTTCCTTCTCTTGATCTCTCTTTTCCTTCTCTTTCTTCCCTTCCATTAACGTTGTGTACTACTCTTTATTGGCAAGCTTAAGTTTTGCCTACCCTGACTCTTAGATATATGCAGACAGAATTAAAGGTTACCAGTCCATTTTATCTCAAATCACAGTGCCAAAGGCAGGAAGACAACTCCTAATTTTGTATTTTCTTTTCAACCTTTAACTGTCCTCTGAGCAAAATTTGTAATCTCCTCACTGACCAGTTTTGGTTTTGTTTTTAATGCCTGGAAAAATGGCAAAGGGAGATAATTAGGAGCTACTGCTCTACTCCTCCCTTGATTCTTTTTAAAACACATTTTTTACATACTGAAATGGTTTTCAAGAGAGTACCTACACCCCAGGGGCCCATGGAAAGATAATGGTGAGCTGAGAAAGCACCCCCACAGAGTAGCAAAGGGACAACATACTTACCCAGGCAGAAGCCCACGTGTAACATGTGAACTAAGACAAAGAATGCTCACTTTCTTCATCGTCATCTTCTCCTCCTCCTCCTCTTCCTCCTCCTCCTCTTCCTCCTCTTCTCTTCTTCTTCTTCTCTTCCTCCTCCTCCTCCTTTTCCTCGCTCTCTTATTTTTTTGCAGTTGGGGAGCTTGAACTTGGGGCCTGGGCAGCTGTCCCTGAACTATTCCACTCAACACTAGTGCCTACTGCCTTGAGTCACTTCCCATTTTCTGGTGGTTTATTGGAGATAAGAGTCTCTCAGACATTACTGCTGGAAGCTGGCTTTGACTTTGATCCTCGGATCTCAGCCTCTGAGTAGCTAGGATTACAGGTGTGAGCCACCTGTGCCTGCCTCTTATGATTTCTTGTAATTAGGTCAAGTGTACTCTCCCTCTTCTGAGAATTCAGAGGCACTGACGTTGGCTCTCCGGAGTCCTTGTGTACCTGGGAAATCTTCCTTCTCATTTTCCTGCTGCTCTCTGACTGTGGTAAACTCTAGGCTGAGTTGGTTCATCCCTTACACGATTCCTGACAACTTTGTCTCCAGCCAAAAAGTCTTTTCTTTTTTAATTTTAATTAACTATACCTTACCCTTTGTGGCTGTGAAAGGCAAGTGATCTTTTCCAAGAGATGAACGACTTCGGAATGCTTTTCAGACATTCCAGAGCATTCTTTTCTGAAGTGACATTTGACTTCCATAAAAACGGCCTGCCCCCTCCCCCTCTGCACACATCCACACGAAGGAGAGCTTTTGTAAAATAGTAAATAAGATCCCACACACATTCCACATGACATACTGTGTGGGGAGCTCCCATAATAAAATGAAGAATGCAGCCCGCTTGGCAATCAATGTAGACTTTTCATTATACCCTGCCTCTGTCCACCCTGTGTTCAGACACA